>NC_044552.1:79828367-80428367 GCF_007565055.1 Rhinopithecus roxellana
CATCACTGATGGACTGCAAGCATATGCCCTGCAGTGCACAGAGCATAAGAAAGATATTTTTCTTCATATCTCACCAATATGTTGCAGAGAATCAATATGGTGTTGAACTCTCATCCCTCTTTAACTTGCAATACAGGGGATGTCTTTGGACTCATATGTCAATAATTTCTTCCTTTTACAGATACTTTTTAATGACTCTGATAACATAGTTATTATCACAACTCAGAAAATAAATATTGAGAGATAGCAAGCCACAAGAAGCAACTCTCTTTTGGAAAAATTAAAATTAAAACACATGACCAAAGAATGCAATGGATTAAGATATGTTTGCCATTTTATTCATTACTTATTCATTTTGTGAGGACATTAGCCCAAAAATTAATGATAAAATTATGAATACAAAGAGATAAATTCAGCCTTATATGTCTTCATTATGATCAACTATGTTATGTACCTATCTTTTTAAATTATTTGAGGATCTATGAACTGTAAGCACTGTATAAATAGTGAAGAAAAATATAACTAGAATATACAAAAGGTACAAAGCTTGCCTTCGCAGATTTTATGTGAAGATACATATACAAATGAGAAAATACATATACAAGAGAAGAGACATATATAAATGAGAATGGTAATGTGAGTCAGGGAAGAAATGATAAACGTGCCCATACAATGTGGAATTAGCCATATTTAAGAGTCTAAGTTTTGGCTTCCTAGCAAGGTAGTTGGCCTGCTTTTTAAACACTCAGAAATGTTTATTGAATTAGAATAGGCATTATCAAACTTCTCCTACAAAAGGCTAGATTATAAATATTTTATGTTTTGTGGTCCATATGGTCTCTGTTACAAATATTGATCTGCTATTGTAATGCTAATGCAGCCAAAGAAAATACATAAACAAATTAGCTGTATTCTAATAAAACTTCATCATAGACATTGAAATTTGAATTCTATGTCATTTTCACACATCATAAACTGTTCTTTCAATTTTTTTGCAGTCATTTAAAAGTGTAAAACCAATGGTGAACTGGATTTAGCCTATGGACCACCTAGTTTGTGTAACCCTGAATTATACCATTGGTATTGAGAAAAGAATGCTTTTTGGCAATTATCTCATTTTAAATTGCTCTCTTATGTTTGGAGGAGTATAGCTGATGGAGGACCATGTTTCTCTTTGATAGAATGACAGATTCTAAATGTGTGTACCAGCTGTAGAGGCAAAGATATATTTTTGTACAACATGAACTTTGTTCAGAAGGATTTTCTTTATTTCCTCTTATTTATATATTGTTTACTGTTTTTATTCTCATTCAATGACTGATATTTTAAATAATCTATACTCATTTAATTCTCTCCTTTTGTCACCTCTGCTCCCAAAGTTAGTGTCTATAAATAATTTAGCCAAAATTCAAACATTAAAAAAGTAACCCAACATTAGCTCCACAAATCTATCTAAATTAAACTTTATAGAAGACAAAAAGATTATATTTAACAAGGTTTTCTGGGAAAACGTCAGTCTAAAGTACTAAATAATAAAAGTTTTGGTCTCTGATAACTTTGCATATGTAATTTTTTATTAATGTTTCATTATTTTTAACTCCTATATCTATCGATAGACTTTGTGTGCTGTTACTAGTTTTACTCAGAAGGTGGACTCAACATGTTGTTTGGCTCTTACTAAAGCATACTTCTTCACTCTTTTTAAATGGCTCCTCCCTACTTCATAGTTGATTTATTTTGCTCACATGGTGGATTAAGCATTTCATAAAGAAGGAAGTCATTTCTAGTTAATTGAAATCACTCCAAGCAGATCTGTTCTCAAATAAATTTTACCAGACAGGCCCTTTTCCACACAGGAACAACGGAGGAAAAATAACAACTGCTGACTGAAGAACAAGAAAATTGCAAGGTTCACTAAAACAATAAGAAGAAATAAATAGGTGAAGAAAATCCATACATGCAAATCAGAGATTATGCATCTCATAGATTACTTAAAACATTTTGAAATGTAGAGTAGGTAACTACATCAATATATTCTTAAAAGTAAGTTACTTTAAGTAATAGTATTCCTATTTTGCAATACCACGTGCCATAGAAGAGTTAATGCTACAAAAAAGTCTTTCCTGACATTACCAATATTTCTGGAAACAAAAATATCAATGTGTCTAGATTTATGAATATAGTGATGCAATCTTTCTAATGTCTTGCTTAGAATAAATGATAACTTACTATTAAGCAAATCTTATGGAGTAAATAAAATTAATTTGTCAAAAATCAATCAATAGAGTGACTTCAGCAAACAGAAACAGAGATGATATCAACCTAGTCAATCACTTATATATTTTGTGTATTAAGTAGAAAAGTATACTCATACAGAGAAATATTTATCTATCTATATATAAAGTTATGAAAATATATTTTTGCTAAGCAAAGAAAGTATGTGTGAGAGGTTTCCTTTTACTTTTTAGTAACCTAGATTTTATATTGTGTAAAGGGAATGTCCAGTTCATACAGGATACTATAAACAAAATAACTTTTACAGGGTACCTTATAAACAACAGAAATTTATTTATTTGTATTTGAATTCTAAACACTAAAAATTTCCATGATCAAGGCACTAGGAGATTTCATGTTTAGTGAGGGTTCATTGTTTGATTCATAACATCACCCTCTCTCTGTGTCCTCACATGGTAGAAGGGAAGAACTTTAGTCTCTTCAGCCCTTTATTAAGGCATTAATCCCATTCATGAAGGCTCTACCCTCACGACCAAAACACTTCCCAAAGACCCCCACCTCCTAATACCATTCATTTGAGAATAGATTTCAGAATATGAATTTTGGAAAGAAGCAAATACTCAGACTATAGCAGAGAATGTTATATTACGTAAGACAATTTATTTTTGAATTTTATATCCCAAAAAAGAAGCCACAAAGTTCCAGTAATCTTGTCAAAAGTCTTTTCCTTTGATACATAATTCTCAAGCTTTCAGATTAAAATCACCTAGGAATCTTCAAAGCTGTGTGCTATACCGTTTCTACAAATTTGATCGACATAAAGCATCTAGAGCTAAAAAACATGCATTTTAAACAAATATCCCAGGTGATTCCTAGCACATTAAATTTGGGGAACCATGACCCTAGTATCTAATATTTTTATTCTTCCCTGCTGTCTTATCTTTGTTGTAATGATTGTTTCTTATAAATCCTCTCATAATAACAAGACATTGCTTTGCTTTAAGTGTCACTAACATTTCTGTTATCACCATGATTATCAGGTTTTGGCTCAATTTGTATGTATACATAGATCTTTGAAAAAATACAGTACCTGTACCAACATTCAGTATCAGAATCACAATTAAGACTGAGAATCAGAATCACTCCTGCCTGATTCCAGCTTCAAATTTCAAGCTGCAGCTGCTCCTCATGTGTCCATATTCTGGACATTGGTGCTACTACCACACTGTATGCACCTATACACTGGTGATAAGAGTGATCCTCTGGACTGCAACTTAACCTTTTTGGGAAAAAAAGAGAATGAGAGGACATTTGTACCCTTCAGTATTAAGGCACCAAAGGTCCCCAGTGTCTTTTAATGCCACAGCAGATACTTAGAGCCTTGGTGACCAAAGACCTCCCTCAATCTTCAGCAATACTGACCTCAGTTGACAGAGCAGCTTAAAATCTACACTATTGGGCCACCATTGCCTCATCAGGGTGGAGGCACAACTGTCCCTCTCTCTCCCAGAAGTAGAGCAATCACACCAAAACAGCTAGCACCCTGGCACACACCCATATGTAAAGATTTCTTTCCACCAAAACTAGTATTTAAAGTATGCAAAAGGTGTGTCCTTTATCGAATATGGAGACTTTTATGCAAAGTTACAAGGATATGAAAAATAAGGAAAATTCATACCAATAAATGAATACAATAAATTTCTAATAACTGGCACCCTAAAAATGGAGATCTACGAATTGCCTGGCAAATGGTTCAAATTAATTATTTTAGGGAAGCTCAATGAACTATAAGAGAATATAAATAGAAAACTCTACAAATAAAAAAAAAATACATGAGCAAAACAAGCTCAGGAAACAGGTAGAAGGCATTAAAAACAAAACAAATTCTGGAGGTGAAAAACACAGTTAATGAAAAAAATACATTAGACAGCTTAAACAGTAGAAAGAATCTGTAAATTCAAAGATGGGTCATTTGAAATTATCCAGCCAGAGAAGGAAAAAGAAAAAAAGAATGAAAAAGATTTTAGAAATTGTATGGCATTCATGGGACATCATCAAGAGACCTAATATATGCATTATGAAAATCACAGAAGGAGCTATGAATAATAAAGGGGCATATGCTTATATGAAGAACTAATGTCCTAAAATTTTTCTTCTTTTTTTCTTTTCTTTTTTTTTTTTTTTTGAGATGGAGTTTCAGTCTTGTTGCCCAGGCTGGCGTGCAATAGTGCAGTCTCGGCTCACCACGACCTCCACCTCCTGGATTCAACCAATTCTTCTGCCTCAGCCTCCCGAGTAACTGGGATTACAGGCATGCACCAACACACCAGGCTAATTTTGTATTTTTAGTAGAGATAGGGTTTCTCCATCTTGGTCAGACTGGTCTCGAACTCCCGACCTCAGGTGATCTGACCGCCTCAGCCTCCCAAAATGTGGGAATACAGGTGTGAGCCACCGTGCCTGGCAAAATTTTCAACTCTTGAGATGGAAATATATAACTAGGTTCTTAAGGCTCACAGGTTACCAAATAGTTTCAGCCCAAAGAAGACTGCACCAAGACACATAATAAACAATTTGTCAAAAATCAAGAATGAGGAGAGAATTCTGAAAACAGCAATGAAAAGTGACACATCACATATAAAGGAAACTTTCCAAAAATTAATAAGTAGGTTTCTTATCAAAAGTCTTGCAGGTCAGGAGGGAGATAACATATGCAAACCACTAAAGGAAAACAAAACTGCTAACCAATGAAACTATAAGTAAAATGTTATTATTCTCTCCTTTGTTTCTTCCTTCCTTTCTTTTATTTTTCTTTCTGATTGCTTCCAGTTACAGTTACTCTCAATAAAAGGGTTATAAACATTTATGTACAATATTGATGTGAATATGTTTTCATTTATCTGAGATAAATGCCAGACTGTTGTAATTAAGCTGTATGGAAGCTGTATGGTAATAGCATAGTCACTTTCAAGAGAAAAGGCCAAACTGTTTTCCAGGAGTCTGTATCACTTTAGATTCCCATGGATGAGTAAAAATATCTGACTGATATTCCAACAAACATTTGTTGTTGTCATTTTAAATTTTGTTAATATTATTACACATACACACATTTTCACTCATGTTCAGATGATAACATGTTTACTTTAGCCATTATGATAGATACATAGCAATAACTGGTTACAGTTTCAGTTTTGCTAATGACTAATATTGTTAAACAGTTTTTCATGTGTTTTTCTTCCATCTGTATATCCTATGCAGTGAAATATCTGTTTATTGATTTTGTCTTTTTTAAAAATATTTTAAGTTTAGGGGTACAAATGCAGGTTTGTTACATAGGTAAATTTGTGTCATGGAGGTTTGTTGTACAGAATATCTCATGACAGAGATATTAAGTCTAGTATCCATTAATTATTTTTCTTAATCTTCTCCCTCCTCCCACCCTCCACCCTCTGAAAAGTCTCAGTGTGTGTTGTTGCCCTCTATGTGTCTTTCTTCCCTCCTCCTCTTTCTTTCTTTCCTTCTTTCTTTCTTTCTTTCTTTTCTTTCTTTCTTTTTTTATTTTTATTTCTTTCTTCTTTCTCTTTCTTTCCTTCCTTCTTTTTAATTTTTTTCTTGTTTTCTTACTTCATTTTCTTCTTTCTTTCTTTCTTTCTTTCTTTTATTTTTCTTTCTTCTTTCTTTCCTTCTTTTTAATTTTTTTCTGGTTTTCTTGATTTTGTTTTTTCTTTCTTTCTTTCTTTCTTTCTTTCTTTCTTTCTTTCTTTCTTTCTTTCTTTCTTTCTTTCTTTCTTTCTTTCTTTTTCTTTCTTTCTTTCTCTTGTTTTCTTTCTTGCTTGCTTCCTTTTTCTTTCTCCATTTTTGTCTGTCTGTCTCTCTTTCTCATTCTGCCACCAAGGCTGGAGAGCAGGGTTGCAATCATAGTTTCTTGCAGCCCCAAACACCTTGGCTCAAACAATTCTTCCACCTCAAATTCCCGAGTTGCTGAGACTACAAGTGCCTGCCACCACACCCAGCAAACTCTATCTATCTATCTATCTATCTATCTATCTATCTATCTATCTATCTGGACAGGAGTCTCACTCAGTTGCCTAGGCTGAAGTTTTATTTTATAAGTGAAGAAGAGAGAAAATCGTTCATAGACAAACACAAACCCATGGATATTTGTCACCACTAGACTTTCCTTATGGGCTAAAGCTTAAGGAAGTTTTCAAAATTAAAATAAAAACATGTTATGCAGTAACATGAAAGCATAAATCCCACTGGTAAAGGTAAATGTACATATTTACATATTGATGTTAAAATTCTAATGGCAGAGCATAAATTACTTTAAATCTATTATGAAAGTCAAAAAATAATAATGTGTTAATGAATACACAATATAATAAGAAACAAATTCTGACTGTAAGAACACATTGGGTGTGAAGGAGAGTAAAAGTATAGAGTTTCTATAAGAGATTAAAGTTAAGTTGTTTTAAAATTAACATAGAAGACTATAGCTACAAGATGTTTTCACAAGCATAAAGCTCACCACAAAGAAAAAACATTAATATACACACAAAATATAAATAGAAATGAACTAAACCAAAATAATTACAAAATTATCAAATATAAAAAGAGAAGAAGAAACAACTGCAAAACAGAAAAAAATTCACAAAATGGTAATAATAATTCCTCACTTACCAATAATTACTTTACATATATATATATAGAAAAAATTACCAATAAAAAGATACAGAGTGCATAAAACAATATCCAATTATGGTTATATACACAAGACTCACTTTATATTTAAAGAAATGTATAAGCTAAAAGCAAAAGGATGGAAAATTTTATTTCATGCAAATGGTAAACAAAAGAAAGTAAGAGTGACTGTATTTGTAGAAACCTGAAACCTAAAAATATCTTTAGAGGATAAGAAGGTTATTATATAATGATTAAGGGGTCAATTCAACCCTGGAAGTTATAAAATTATAAATATATGGGTACCAAACATCACAGTAACTACATATATAAAGCAAATATTAACAGATATAAAGGGAGAAACTTACAGGATTAGGATAATAAGAGTGGACTTCAGTACCACATTTTCAATAATAGACAGAACATCCAGAAAGAAAGTCACTAAAATGATAATCGACTTCAATAACACTATAGTCCTGAAGGTTCTAACAGACACGTTTCCATTAAACAGCATAATGCACATTCTTCTTAAACACTTATGGAACATTTTCCAGGAGAGATACCATGTTAGGTCAAAAAATAAGACTCCGTAAATTTAAAAAGATTGAAATCATTGTAAATATTTTTACTGACCACAGTGGAAAGAAATAACTTAATAACAGCAAAAAAAAAAAAAAAAAAAAAAATAGAGAAAGAAAAAATTACAAATACATGAAAACTAAACACACTCTTGAACAATGTGTCAAACAGAAAAATCATAACAGAATTTTAAAACGTTTCTCAAGACAAATGAAAACCAAAACATAACATACCAAAATCTATGGGATACAGCAAAAGCAGTTCTAAGTGAGATGTTTATAGCAACAAATGTCCACATCAAAAATACATATATTTCAAATAAGCTACCTAAAATTACACCAAATAATTAGCAAAAGGAGAATAGAATAAGCACAAAATTAACAGAAGAAAGAAAATAACAAAGATCAAGGAAGAAATAAATAAAAGACTAAAAAGGTGAAAAATCAACAAAACATAGAGTTGCTTATTTGAAAAGATAGACAAAGCCAGTAATCTTCTAGGTAAACTAAAGAAAGAGAGAGAGAGAGAAGGCTTAAATAAATAAAACCCAAAATAAAAATGGAGACATTACAACTGACAAAATCAAAATACAAAGGATCATAAGAAAATGCTATGAACAATCATATATCAACAAATTGGATTACCTACAATAAGTAGATAAACTTCTTAAAACATACAACCTATCAAGATTGAATCATGAAAAATAGAAAATCTGAATAGACCAATAAAAATAAAGAAGATTAAATCAGTAACCAAAAATTTCTCAACAGTGAGTAGCCCAGGGTCAGATGCTTTTATAGGTGAATTCTACTAAGCATTCAAAGAAATAATATTAATACCTCTTAAACTCTTTCAAAAAAATAGAAGAGGGAACACATCTGTTCAGACAACACCCTACTGGAACCAAACATCACTCTCCATAAGAAGAAGACAAGTGCAGACCAAATAAAGAGGCAGAACTTTTCAGGTTGCTAGGTAGTGAAAGCCTTATTCAAGAAGAATTTATATACAAGGTAGCCTTGGGCAACAGGAAGATGAGGGAGATCTCTACAATATGATTTATGTAAACTTTGTACCATGAAAAGTAAAGTAAAGTACAAAAAAAAGAAGAAAAATGTCACCGATGATCTGTTAAACCATCTGATTACTTTCTTTATTTGCTCTCTACCTAAAGGGATTCTTTGGGTTCTTTACAATCTGGTCAACATTTCTAAAGGTCAGGGGAGAAATACTTTGGGCTGTAGTGGGTATCCTGACACTGGCATGTTTCTGCTGATTGCTGCATTTTACAACACATTTTCCAATCACTTACCCAGAATATATTCACAACTTCCAAACACATTCTGTGAGGCTAACATCACCCTGATACCAAAACCAAAGACACTACAAAAAACTACAGGGAAATAATTCTGATGGACAAAATGTAAGAATCGTCAATAAAATGCCAGCAAAGCATATTAAAAGGATTATTCACTACGATCAAATGATATTTACCACTAGAGTGCAAGGGTGGTTCAATGTACAAAACTCAATTAACGTCATGTAAGATTTTAACACAATGAAAACAAATGATCACGTAAATAAGCACAGAAGAAAAACATTCATTAATGATTAAAACTCTCATATAAATAGATATAGAAGGAACTTACCTTAACATTCAAAAATCTGTATGTAAAAATATCACAGCAAACTCATAATAAATGAGGGAAAAATTGAACACTTTCTCTTTCCCTCTAAGATATAGTATAAGGCTCCCCTGCTCACTCTAACCACTTATTTTCAACACAGCACTGAGAGTTGAAGCTAAAGAAATCAGACCAGAAAAAGAAATATTAGGCATCCAGATTTATAGAGAAGAATATTATTTGTTCATAGATGATATGCTCACATATATAGAAAATTCTAAAGATTCAACAACGAAACAACAACCTGTTAGATACCTACCTCATAGATACTTCTGGTTCAACTTTAGATTACCACAATAAAGAAACTATCCCAATAAAGTAAGTCACACAAGTTATTTTATTTTCTAATGTATATAAATGTTATGTTTATATTGTACTGTCTATTATGGGTGCATAATTTAGCTTTATGTTTAAATAACAATGTACATGCCTTATTTAGAGTTTTTATTGCTAAAAAATGTTAATGATCATCTATTTCTTTAATTTGCTGACAGTAAAACTTCTTTCAAAATTTGAGCCAATCTTCTAAAACCCTGCTACTGTTTTATCAACTAATTTTATGGAATATTCTGAACTGTTTGTTGTCATTTTAACAATGTTCAGAGCTTCATCACCCGAAGTAGATTCAATCTCAAAAAAAAAATATTTCTTTGCTCATCCATAAGAAGCAATTTCTCATCCATTCAAATTTTATAATGAGATCACAACAATTCAGTCACATCCTCAGGCTTCACATCTAATTCAACTTCTCTTGCTATTTCCACCACATTTGGAGCATTTGCAATTACTCGTCCACTGAACTTCTGGACCCATCAACGTCTCTCATGGAGGCTGGAATCAACTTGTTTCAAACTCCTGTAAATGTTGATATTTTCACCTCTTCCAACCAATCCATGAATGGTATTAATGGCATTTAAAATACCAAATCCTTTCAAGGTTTTCAGTTTACTTTGCCAAGATCCATCAGAGGAATCACTGTCTATGGCAGTTATAGCCTTACAGAATTTACTTTCTAAACAATAATACTTGAAAGTCAAGATGACTCCTTGATTCAATGGTTGCAAAATGAATGTTTTACTATCAGGCAACAAAATTTTAATCTCCTTGTATGTCTCCATCAGAACTCTTGGGAGACCAGGTGCATAGTCTATGAATAGCAATATGTTCATTTATTTTTTTTTTTTCTTTTTCCTGAACAGTAGGTCTTAACAATAGGCTATAAATGTTCAGTAAACCATGTTATAAACAAATGTGCTTTTATCAGGGGTTTGTTTTTCTACTCATAGGCAAAAGACAGGATTGATTTAGCATAATTATTAAAGAACCTAGAATTTTCAGCGTGGTAAATGCGCACTGGCTCCAATTTAAAGTCACAAGCTACACTAGCCCCTAACAAGAGAGTTAGCCTGTCCTTTGAAGCTCTGAAGCCAGGCATTGACTTCTCCTTTTTAGCTATGAAAGTCCTAGATGGCATATTTTTCCAATAGAAAATCTGTTGTTTATTGTGGTCACCATCACTAATTATCTTAGCTACATCCTCTAGATAACCTGCTGCTGCTTTTACTTCAGCATTTTCTATTTCAATTTATACTTTTGTGTTATGGTAATGGCTCATTCCTTAAATGTCATGCCTCACCACTGATGGCTTCAAGTTTTTCTTAAACTTTCTCACCTCTCTCAGTCTTCATAAAATTGGAGAGTTATGGCCTTGCTCTGAATTAGGCTTTGGCTAAAGGGTATATTATGGCTGGTTTGATCTTCTATTCAGAAAACTCAGACTTTCTCTATATCAGCCATAATGCTGTTTTGATTTCTTATCATTTGTGTAATCCGTGGAGCAGCACTTTTAATTTCCTTCAAAAAATTCTGTTTTGCATTCACAACATGCCTGTGTTTTTGGCACAGGCAACCTAGCTTTTGAAAAAAAAAAAAAAAAGAATTCAACAAGGGCAAATTTTAGAAAAATTTTAAACAGTTTATTGAAGATATAAGATACCAATCCCAGAAAGGGAAATGGAGAGATAAAATATTTAGATAAATATTTGCTAAAAATATTATATTTTGAATATATAGACATAGATATATAAAGATCCAAGAAATATAATAACCGTATGCTGAACAATAATAATAATGATAATAAGAACAGCATATGATAATCAATCTTCTGAAAGCTATTAGTAAACATATCAATCTCAAAAGATCTAGAAAAAAAGACATATCACATATGGAGGAACAAAGATAAAACTTACAATAGACTACTCAACAGAACTATATCAACTAGAACATTTTTAAACTATTAGTTTTTTAAATGTCAGTCTAGAATTATGTAGCCAATTAAAATTTATTTCAAAAACTAAGGTGAAAAAAAGACTTCTGAAAAAAACAAAAGCAGAGAAAATTAATCACCAACAAATTTGCACCATAAGACTTTCCAAACAACATTTTTCAGCTAGAAGAAAAATGATACCTTAAAGAAAGGTTGATCTATCAAAGCAACAAAGGATGATAGGAATATAAATTCTTCACAAATGTGGAATCCATTAATAATGAAGACAGACTATTCTTTAAACTTGGCTCTCTAACTCCTTTGTAGATAATGTGTGCTAATTCATGGGCATTCATTAATTTTCTCTTTCAATACGAGAGTTGTGTTTTTGTGGAAGATGTTCCAATCCAGACCCCAAGAGAGGGTTCCTGGACCTCTCGCAAGAAAACGTTCAGGGCGAATCCATAGAATAAATTGAAAACAATTTTAGTAAGAAAGTAAAGGAATAAGAATGGCTACTCCGTAGGCAGAGTAGTGACATGGGCTGCTCAACTGAGTATACTTATAGTTATTTCTTGATTATATGCTAAACGAGGGATGGATTATACATGAGTTTTCCAGAAAAGGGGTGAGCAATTACTGAAACAGGGTTCCTCCCACCTTTAGACCATGTAGGGTAGCTTCCAGACATTGCCATGGCATTTGTTAACTGTCATGGTGCTAGCAAGAGTGTGTTTTAGCATGCTAATGCATTATAAATAGCATATAATGAGTAGTGAGGACAACCAGAGGTCCCTTCATTAGTCATCTTGGTTTGGATGGTTTGGGCCGGTTTCTTTATTGCAACCTGTTTTATCAGCAAGATCTTAGTGACCTGTATCTTGTTCTGTCTATATTATCCTGTGACTAAGAATGCCTAATATCCTGAGAATGCAGCCCAGTGAGTCTCAGCCTTATTTTACCCAGCCCTTATTCAAGATGGAACCGCTTTAGTTTAAATGCCTGTGACAGTGCTGGCCCAGTGCTGTTCTATATCTGCTCTTCAGTGGCAAAAGAATAGACTGACAATGTCAGGGAAAGGTGGAAAAAAGAAATGGGAATAAATAGAAAATTCTCTCTTGGCTTGAGTCCCTTTGTGGCACACGAAATTATCCTGCCTGAGGTTTGGTTTTCTCCTCATTTTGGGATCCAATTACTATGCCTTTTATGGGTGTGATGGTGAATATTAGGTGTCAACTTGATTGGAGTGACAGATGTCTAGATAGGTAAAGTATTGTTTCTGGGTGTGTCTGTGAGGGTGTTGCTGGAGGAGTAGAGAACCCTGACTAATACAATAGGTTATATTTTACTTTCAAATTTTATTCTATTTTGGAATGCATCCTATTCAAAATCTTTTGAAACTCAATCTTCTTTCAGCTTCTGTAGGTTTTTCATACAGCTAATAAATGGTAATGCTGAAATTTAAACCTTAAGAGTCAGAGATGATTCAAGGCTTTGGAAAGGTATTGGAGGAAGTATTTTACTAATAATAAACAAACAAATATGTGGAGGATGATACAATAGGTAAATAAATTTAAGAATGCTGAAGTTGGTGGCATTTTTCTTTCCTTACAAACACATTAAACCTTTCAAAAAAATTGGAAATAAAAAGAAAATGAAATAAATACAGTAAGGGATGGAGGCAGAAAGGAAGGGTATTTTTATAGCTAATAAATACAAATTTTGTTTCATAGTTCTGAAGCATTGCTGCATATCATTATTACCTGAGGATCTTTGAAAAATCCTAATGCCAAGTACAGATGACATGTTAATTAAATTAGAATCCTTGTGGGTAGAAACCAGGCATCAATATTTAAAACAAACCAGGTGATTTCCTTGTGTACTCAGTTTTAGACATGCTCCTCCATATAGTTGGTACACAAAAGATGATCAAGAGACCGTTATATTAAAGAAAAATAAAGTATATTTATCAAAATATTTTGACATATTTTGAAAAGGCTGCCACTTGGCCATTCTGACAGAAGTGGCCTTGCAAAGCCATCTTAAGTGGGAAAATATTATATCTGCAGAGAATCTCCATTAATGCAGAAATGCCTTCTTCCCCTTTCTATGCCTTTCCCCAGATCTAGGGGAGATTGAAAGTCTGACACCTTTTAAAGTCTGAAAAAAAACCATTTATCATCATGTTACCCTCATACTGTTCTCATGATAGTGAGTTCTCGTGAGATTTAATGGTTTTATAAGGGGCTTTTTCTGATTCTGCTCAGCACTTCTCCTTGCTGCCACCATGTGAAGAAGGACATCTGTTTCTTCTGCTTCTGCCATGATTGTAGATAAGTTTCCTGAGGCCTCCCCAGCCATGCTGAACTGTGAGTAAATTAAACTTTTTTCCTTCATAAATTACCCAGTCTTTAGTATGTCTTTACTAGTAGTGTGAGAATGGACTAACACATTATACAAAGCAATCTACACATGCAATGAAATCCCTATTAAAAAACCAGTTACACTCTCTACAGAAGTGTTAAAATTCTCATGGAACCACAAAAACCCACAATAGCCAAGGCTATCCTAACCAAAAAAGAAAAAAAAATTCAAAACTGTACTGTAGGAATCCCATTACCTGACTTCAAATTATACTACAGAGCTGTAGTCACCAAACAGCATTGTACTTGTATCAAAACAAAGACATAGACCAAGGAAACAGAATAGAGAACCCAGAAACAAATGCACACACTTACATTGAATTTATTTTCAACAAAGATTCCAAGAACATACATTGAGGAAAAGACAGTGTCTTCAATAAATTTTGCTGGGAAAACTGAATATCCAGATGCAAAAAAATGGATCTACATACTTATCTCATTGTATGTAAAATTATAATCAAAATGGATTAATGACTTAAATATAAGACCTCAAACTTTTGAATCTACTAAAAGAAAACATTGGGGAAAATCTTTAGGAAATTGGTCTGCACAAAAAATTCTTGAGCAATACCCCATAAGTATAGACAATCAAAGCAAACATAGACAAATGGATTATATCAAGTTAAAAAGCTTCTGCATAGGCACAAGAAACAATCAACAAAGTGAAGAGACAACCCAAAGAATAAAAGAAAATGTTTGCAAACTACCCATCTGACTAATCATGAACATGGCTAGAAACAGTTAAATTAGGTTTAGTGGAAAGACAGGTTTTAACAGAGAAAAAAAGGAAGAAGCTGGGCTCGCAAAGATGGCCTTGTTATGTAGGTGAATTCTTCCTCAGAGGGAATAACCATAATTCTATAAGAATTTCTAATAACCAGAATGTTCTAATGATCAGAATTGTATAAAAATCTAATAATTTAATCAAAAACTGGGCAACAATCTGAATAGAAATTTCTCAGAAGAAGATATACAAATGGCAAATAAGCACATAAAAAGGTGTTCAACATCACAGATCAGCAAATAAATCCAATCAAAACTACAATAAGATATCATGTCACCCCAGTTAAAATGGTTTATATCCAAAGGACAGTCAATAACAAATGCTGGTGAAGATGTGGAGAAAAGGAAATCCTCATATACTGTTGTTGAAAATGTAAATAAGGACAACCATGATGAAGGACAGTTTGGAACCTTCTCTAAAAACTAAAAATTGAGCTACTATAAGATACTGCAATCCCACTGTTGGGATTTTAGCTATAAGAAAGGAAATTTTGATATCAAAGAGATATCTACATTCCTACATTTGTTGCAGCACTATTCCCCATAGCTTAGGTTCAGAAGCCATCTAGATGTCCATCAACAGATGAATGAATAAAAAAATGCAATACATATACTCAGTGGAGTACTATTCAGCTATAAAAAATAATGAGATCTAGTCATTTTCGACAAAATGAATAAAGCGAAGATCATTATGTTAAGTAAAATAAACCAGGCACAGAAAGACAAACATGGCATGTTCTCACTTGTTTGTGGGATCTAAAAATCAAAACAATTGAACTCATTGGCATAGAAAGTAGAAAGATGGTTACTAGTGGCTTAGAGTGTAGTGGGGGAATGGCGGGGGAAGCTAAGGATGATTAATAGGTACAAAAATAGTTAGAAACAATGAATAAGACCTACTATTTGAAAGCAAAATAAAATGACTATAGTCAATAATAACTTAATTGTACGTTGTAAAATAACTTAAAGAGTGTAATTGGATTGTTTTTAACTCAAAAAAAAAAAAAATGAAGTGATGGATAGTTCATTCTCCATGATGTGCTTATTTCACATTGCATGTTTCTATCAAAACATCTCATGTAGCACAAAATATACATATATCTACTATGCACCAATAAAAATAAATAAATAAAATTAAAATGTAAAAATAAAAGATGGTTTATAGTCAGTTGTATGGCTCGAACAGATGATCTTAAATGAAGGTTTCTGATAACACTAAAGATTATGTCATTAAAATCGAGATAAAAATATCCAGGACTGTCATGGACAGCTGATATGTTTATGAGGATTGTGGACTAATGAAAGATTTGAAACAAAACAGGAGTTAATTACATGGATTGAATGAATAGAACACTATGTAAGCCAAAAGTAGCTGAGACACGTCTCCCTCAGTTTTGAAGTTGATTTTGCCAAGGTTAAAGACATGTGCAGGAGAGAGGTCTGTGATTTTCTTCAAAGATGATTTTGAGGGCTTCAATATTCAAAGGGGAAAGTGGGCTGGAGAGGAAAGAAGGAGAGTGTGGCCACATTGCAGATGATCCTTAGAGTTCTATAGCTGATTATAAACTACCCAAAGAAAGGATAAAAGTAACACAAAAATTGTGGATGACAACAGTCTAGAAACAGTCGTGGTTAATGACACCATTGATTTGGTTACTTTCATAACATACAATATTACATACTGATTATGATTACTACTGATAACATATACTAAGACACATCAGAATCAGAAATCTCATGCAACTTTGGAACACATACTAATGGCATATTTACAGAATATAATCTGAAGAAATTAAGCAACATTTTATATTTGACAAAATCATATTCCTGTATGATTTTATAATATGAAATAGGCTCAATATGTCTCTTTTGGACTTCAGGGAACCTAATATATATTAAAAAACTAATGAGGTCAAAATAACTGAATTTACAATTTGATTTGGGAAATGTTGTCAAATATAAAAAGTTTAAAACACTTGACACCACAAAATAGGATCACAGGTTATTGTAAAAAAAAAAAAAAAAAAAAAAAAAAAAAAAAAAAAAAAAAAAAAGTCATTCATTTAGCCAAAGTGACAACACATAGATTTCAAAAAAAGGCAAAAAACTTTATTATTTGATAGGAGTCTTAATTTTCTAAAATGTAAGCCCTAATAAACACAGCACAAGAACAATTAAATCTGTCTCCCAAACCTTATAAACAATCTGTCAAATTTTAAGTTATGTAAACCTTTTTATGACCTTTTATAATTATTTATTAACAAGTGGGTTAATGCTCCAAGAAAATCTTGTCAATTTGACACAGGTACCCAGATGCTCGTCTTGCATCAGTGTGCTTTGATGTTAATGTTTAATTTATGGAGAAACTCTGACCTAATTTTATCTCTCAAGATCAGCCCTTAAAATCTCACATACCCACCTCTTCTGCAATAGTCCCTGTCCCTAGAGGAGTTGAATACTTTTAATTTCTGGCCTACTGTCTCATGAGTGCAGTTTATTTTGATTGTCATCTTCTCCTAGATATAGAGGTGAGTCTTTAAATACGGTCAGTGCTTAAGATTTAATAGAACTTGTCCTTTTTAGACCCAGGAGTCAAAGTCCTGTAAGTAGTCAGCACAGGTACTTTAAAAGACATAAAGAAAGTTACATGGATGTAAGAACCTTAATTTTAGAAAATTTTTATCTCCGTTTTCCTAAGTAAATAAAAACTTATTAACAATGGCATAGAAATTATTTTGATAAAACATAAAATCTGTTTGTTAGACCAGTTATCAAAAGTCAAAAAAAAAAAAAAAACTTGCAGTGTAATTGCTTTTCTCTATTGGCAATCAATTTAGATAACCTGCAGATCAAAGCTAATGAAAATGTTACTTGTATTAGTTAAGTATAGAAAGATTGTATCCTAGGTTACAAGTAAAAGATTTCAGTTTTATAGAATGAACTAAATTCATGATCACAGAATGTTATATAAGAAGAAAACATTTCCTTTAGGACTTTAGGATAAAATATTTTCAGTATGAGGCCACAACCACAGTTAGAAGCTGAGAAAAAAAAATACAGGAACTGATCAAAAATTTGAAAGAGAACTATTATCTCGGGACTTCTCAAAAGGGAGAGAAAGCTGAAAACAATGAGATGCAATAAAAAGTTGAACTTTTGGATTAAAAAAATTAGAATCTCTTTTATATTTATTAAAGGTAAATCAATATCTTAAGAAAATTTTATTGTCCTTACCAATTCATTAGTGTATTGGTGTATTTTTAATGTCAAAGCCCAATCTCTAAACTGTTATAAATAATTTTCTTACATTATAGCCAACTAGATTACATAAAGTCTTTTTCCCCCATGAATCCTCTACTTACAAACCTCATTACAACATAAACAAATCTTTCAAAACATGCTTGAACTGCCAATTTTATCGTGAGTCCCCCTGTTTTCTAAATAATTAGTAATTTTATTTTAGAACAAAATTTGCCATACAAGATTCCTCCTTATATAAAATTGTTTTTCTTTTAAAAATCCTTACCCCCAAATACTTCATTATATTTCCAACTTTTTTTTTTTTTACGTCTCTCTTATTTACTGGTTCCATTTACACTGTTCTATAAATGACCTTTAAAGGACCTTCAAGTAAGATAAACTTTTTTTTCTTTTTTCTTTTTCTTTTTCTTTCTTTTTTTTTTTTTTAATTGAGACAGAGTATTACCCAGTCACCCAGGCTGGAGTATAGTGGTACGATCTCGGCTCTCTGCAACCTCTGCCTCCCAAGTTTGAGTGATCCTCCTGCCTCAGCCTCTCTCGTAGCTGGGACTACAGGTGTAAGCAACTATGCCCGACTAACTTTTCTGTTTTTTAGTAGAGACGGGGTTTCACCATGTTGACCAGGCTGGTCTCAATATCCTGACCTCAGGTGATTTGCCCGCCTCAGCCTCCCAAAGTGCTGGGATTACAGGCATGAGCCACCATACCTGGCCATTTTTCTTTAAATAAGAACACAATTTCTAAAAAAAATATTTTATATAAATTGTTAAAACATTGGAAATTACTTAGCTATTTAATAAGTACCTATTATTTAATTTAATTTCTCTTTAGATTCTAAATTGTATGTTTATTCAGAACTTATTTCATTGCATTTGCCTAATTTTTTTAATAGCTTATCTAGAGTACCTATGAAAACTATGATAGTAATTACTTAAATTTGCTTGCCTCTTATCCACTTTTATAGCCTGTGAATGTCAGGTGTTTTATTTTTTGCCAGTAACTCAGAATTTAGCTGTTTTCATTAAATCAGCAATATTGGATGTCTTATTTATAAAAAAAAAATAAACAAGGATAACTATCTTTTGGGCTGCATTTATACATTTATAATCCCCATGCCAAATTTTGACACTTTATAATACTTAGCAGAGATAAATATACAACTACTTGACCAATATATCTAAAAATAATGTGTGTGGCAATTCTGAAGACATTTCTAATTTTATTTATCCAAAAATTATAAAACCAACTTGTTTATTAAAGATTTACTTAAGTCATGTGAATTTGAAAAAGCATCATGCCCTGAAGTCTCTATATTTTCTGAAAAATATTTAAGTACTTTTTCTTTCTTTAAGCCAAATAATTACAGCTTTTTAATGTATTTTTGGCAGTAAGACATACATAAAACACATAAACACATAGATATTTTAGACATGAAGGTAAAAGTAAATCTCATACATTCATAAGTCCTCCGATTTTTTCTCCTATTTTAGACTCAATTTCTTGATAACCTGTTTCATTATTCTGGGAAATTGTCAGCAAGATAGCCCCCAAATTTGCACACTAATGGAACAACTGTTATGTGAAATTCAGATAGCTAAATATACATCTCAAAGTATGAAGAGAAATTATGGTACGTTGGAGGGAGATTAAAAATGGATGCCGCGTCAAACATAAAATTAGACAAATCTACCACAGGATTTTATGTAAAGGCCAATTTCATTCAGAATGGTAGGCTTTAATTTAGTTTCTATTTTTAATTGGACCTCTAAGCTGTGGGAAAAGCCCACACTGATTCTTAGATCTCCAAAAAGAGATACCATAGAACCTAGGCCACATAGTGCAGCTTGTTATAAAAATAGTTATCTAAGTATCTAATTCATGACCTTTATTATCTTGAACACCCAAGAGCAGCCACCATTGTAATAACTATTTTAGTCAAACAATCAGGCAATGTAGTACAAAAATAAGAAGTTTAAATCTGAGAGAAGCTTGTCCATTTATACCTTTCTGGTTCCAGAATGGAAAGTAGATTTCTCCCCAAAAAGGAGTCCGTTATCTTCTCTGTTTTCTTTAAGGAATCCCAGGCTAATATAAATTATTTTAGACCACTTATGCAGCAGAGAATGGCAAGAGGAAGGAGAGACAGGACAAAGCAAATGGAGAGAAGAGAATTCATTCAGTCAACAGGAAAAAAAAATTTTAATTAAAAAACAAGATCCTAAAAAAGGAAAAAAAGCAGCTGGGTGCGGTAATTCACGCCTTTAATTCCAGCATTTTGGGAGGTCGAGGCAGGTGGATCACCTTAAGTCAAGAGTTCCAAATCAACCTGACCAACATGGAGAAACCCCATCACTACTAAAAATGCAAAATTAGCCAGGTGTGGTGGTACATGCCTCTAATCCCAGCTACTCAGGAGGCTGAGGTGGGAGAATCACTTGAATCCAGGGGGTTGAGTTTGCAGTGAGCCAAGATTGTTCCATTGAACTCCAGCCTGAGCAACAAGAGCGAAACTCCATCTTGGAAAAAAAAAAAAAAAAGAATAAAGACCTTTTTAAACACACACACACACACACACACACACACACACACACACACACACACCCCTAGAATATAAGCTTTTACTTAAGCTGATTTTTACCATACGCCTCTTAAAAATATCCTTTTAAATCTGTTATTATATTTTAGCAGTGACAAACCGCTGATATTTCAAAAGCAACACAAATATCAAACCAGAAATAACTCAATTTAGGAACCAAACCCAGGCTGTCTTGGTTAAAAAAATACTAAAATACAGCATAGGGTAAACTTCATTGCTCTTTCAGTTTGGCTTCACTAGGAAAAGGTGGTGGTGTTGAGTAAATAAAGCCCCTCTGGTTGTCAAAGTCTTTTTCTCTCCATTTTTCCCCTTTTGCTGGACATTGTTTCCTATTTTGCCATTTACTTTCCTTTTTTTTTTTTTTTTTTTTTTTTTTTTTTTCCTTTTTTTTCAGCTGGGAGAATCTAGTCAATTCAGAGGACTTGTTCCTCATTATTTGGACCTTTTTCAGATTTAATCAAGTCAGATAGAGTTGGTGAAACCCAATTTGAAAAAGACTGAAACAACAACAAAAACAAACAAAGAAAAATACAATTAAGCAAAAAAATAAAAGAAAAATAAAAAAAACCTTACAATTTATACCATTACTGACAGCTCTAATGATAAGGAGAAATTAAGACCAGTTTGTTTTTAATCTTTAAGTGTAGTCATTAAAGATCCAGAAAAATCCTTAATTCAGCTACCTACCTAGGAATGGGGCCCAGGCTGTAGACAGCTCTCTACCATCTATGAAACAGGAAAAAACTCAAACTCATCTTCCATGTTGGAAGTTAGCTGAAACTCCAAAAAGCGGTTGCCTGTTCTCCATCATCATGGAAGCAGGAAAACTTTCCTTTCTTAATGGAATCAAGTAAAATTTTAGAAAAGGAGTTGTATAGCAAAATAAATCTTAGTTCTCAAAGAAATTTGAGGGACCCAGGATTCTCTAGACAGGAGAGCTCCCAGACCTCAGCAAATTTTCCAATTGGTTTGATCAATAAAAATAGCCTAGGATGATACCAAGAACCAATAGAAGATTTGTCAAAGGTCAGTATCACCTCCCCCAGGGTCTCTTCTGTTGGTTGCCAATTTGTAAACCAAAAAGTATCTGAGACAGGTCTCAGTCAATTTAGAAGTTGATTTTGCCAAGGTTAAACAGACACCCAGGAGTGAGATCTGTGCCTTTCTCCAAAGATGATTTTGAGGGCTTCAGTATTTAAATGGGAAAAGTAGGTTGGAGGGGACTGAGGGAAGTTATGGTTACATTACTAAATCCACATGTTGCAAGGGGAAGGGAGCAGGGAGGGGAATGGTCAATTATGTATTGTCTCACACTCAGTACATCAGCATTTCTCACAAGATGGGGTGAACATGGAGTAGCTATTTGCGGAGATATTTATTCTTTTTTCTGTAGCTATCTGCTTAGGAACGGAAGGAAAGGCAGTTGTTTCCATGACTGTTTTCAGCTTAACTTTTTCCTTTTGGCTTAATGAATTGGTGTCTCAAATTTTATTTTCTTTTTACAAATATAATCATCTTATTATGACTTTTGTTTAAAATATTGCTATTATTTTTGCTTTGTTTTTTAAATCAAGAAAACTATCTTTTTCTTTTAAGCTATTTATAACTGTTAACAATTGAGTAAAGTATACTCTTGTGAGCAATTTTCAAGCATATTTCTTTCTTCCTGATTTCTCCAAAATTTGGAAACTATTTGTGAGTATTCTTAACTCATAGCAATATAGTTATTTGCATAAGTTCTATAAGAATCTTTTTTATATTGTAATGTAAAACAATTTTGAGATACTGGTTATTTTACCAAGGCTCTGACTAGAATGACGTACTTCAGATAAATCCAAATGCGTGAAGAATTGTGGTTGACATATAGAGCCAGTAAAAGCTCCCTGGTAAAACTGAACTTATATCTTGCTTTTTATGGGGTTTTTGAACAGTGGTAAGTAAAGAATGGCACTTTCTGACAAGCCTAGGAACCACAATCTGCCTTGTGATATCAAGATGAAAGGAATTCACCTAATTCATACCATTATCTGCCATCACAAATAAATCTTTGTTTGGGCTCAACTCTTTTAAAAGATCTATTTTGAGATTCCTTATGAAAAGACATGTTCCAGCCATACCAGCTTTTTAAAGGATATGGCAAAAAAATTGTTTTTGTTGCACTTTATGCAAATAATCAGTCCACGTATAAAAGACTATACTTTATTTGGCAAATAAATTGGTCTCAGTATGATTTTATCTTTAGTATAATTGAAGTATCGGAGACAGAAAGATTATGTTTCAAAAGATATTATAATATACCTGTTGTTAGACTCTAACCTTGTCCATTGTTTTCTGTTTTTTTATTATTTTCTTGGACTGAATCCTGAATTTGAACTGTATCCTGAATATTTTTCCAGCTATAAGTCTCCAAACTAACATTTCAATTTTTCTTATTTGACATCAGTGGAAATTAAAACTGTGGTATTAAAGCCATGCTAGACAATTTAAATTTGGGGAAAAAAATATAGCAGTTTATGTATCTAAACGATCTTTGTGCCTGCCTGCTAAGGTATGAAGTTCTCAGAAAGTTTACCTGAACACCTGATTTGAACATCAATCCAGAAGAATCTGTCACATTGCCACTGTAATCTGAGGATGACTCAGAGATTCTAGAAAAGCTAGTCTATATACTAACTACTCCAGATGTTAACTTTAGTGTTTTTTTTTTTTTCCTGTTTCTATAGAAATGCCTCTTTATTAGAGATCTGATTTCTTACATCATATATAGAGGCTTAGCCCATCTGCGATGCCACATTCTGGAATGGGTTGTAGTTGTTTAAATGAAATAATTTATTCTCAATTCTAAGAGACTGACTAAAGAAGATACAGGACAATATGTTTAAATTTGCTCTTTTTCTATCTTAATTTGTCTTTCTAAATCTTTATCACTAACATCCATTACCCAAATTTCTCTAAAGCTAACAGCTTGGGTTTTAATATGTGAAACTTGTTTTAAGTTTCAGAGTGGGATTGAAGGAAATTAAAATATTTTACCCAAATACATTTATTTGACATATTTTGAAATGGCTGACACTTAGCCATTCTGACAAAAGTAGCCTTGCAAAGCTGTCTTAAGTAGAAAAAAATTGCATCTGTAGAGAATGTCCATTAATGAAGAAATGCCTTCTTCCCCTTTCTATTCCTTTCCCCAAATCCAGGAGAGATTGAGTGTCTGATACCTTTTAAAGTCTGAAAAGAAACTTTATCATCTATTCTGTCTGAGGGAGACTTCATCTATGTAACAAGGCTACCTGACTTGCCCAGCTTCTTCCTTTCTCTCTCCTAACTTTTCTTGCCATTAAACTTGATTTACCTGTTTCTGGCCATATTCTGAGCCTGCATACTTTATCGGCCTCAGGATGACATAAGTTTCTGTAAGTTACTGAGAAATGGATTCTTAATTGGGAAGACTCCTGTGTATACATTTTACATAAATTTATATGCCTTTTCTCCTATTAATCAGCTGCTCAGAAATCTGAGGCAGAAGAATTGCTTGAACCCAGAAGGCAGAGGTTGCAGTTAGTCAAGATGGTGTCATTGCATTCCAGCTTGGTAGGCAGAGCAAGATTCTGTCTCAGGAGAAAAAAAAGAAAAAAAAATATACATATATATGTATACACACAAACACACACACACACACATATATTAGTTAAAATATACAATGGGGTTGCCAGGAAGCTTAAATTCTATATAAATAAGTATATAATCATATATCTATAATTTGATATAAAAATAAAATAAAATAAAGACCTAAATATTTTTATGACAAAATTTGTTTTGTTCCAGAAATCCTGCAGATTTTTATTTTCCACCACAATTTTCATGATTACCATTCTTCTACTTAAACAAAGATAAGCATATCTCTAATTTATCCTGAGTCTTATTATGATTGATTGCCCAGATGTAAAAAGAAAAATTTTAAGTGGACAAATTAAAAGAATTTCAAAATCTAAAAACTAAAAAATATGTAGGTGTTAGACCACCTTTAGTCAAGGTTCCAGATACGTGCAGTAAGACACTATGTTCTTCCATGTCCCATGCATGGTCCTGCTCAGGGAAATGTTTGGCATCACAACTAGGTTGTGTGAGAAAATATTTTGAATTATAAATTTAGGTTTAATGTAAGGTATGATTGGCAGAAATAATAAGAAATTTGATTCAAGGGCTTATATTCAAATTTTTTTTAGACAACATTTCATGAAAAGAAAGAAAATAATGTCAATAAGATGCACTTAAGAGTGAGTGCATTCCATTCAAATAGCAAATTCATGGCAAGACTCCTATGATGCCTTATTATGTTTACTTACATATTTTTCTTATAATTTAGGGATCAGATAATTTTTTTCATAGGAAGGCTTATATTAACATGTTATAGGCAACAAAATAAGTTCAGACTTTCTCCTCATAAAAAAACAATTCTAATTTGACTGACTAGTTTGAAAATGAGTACTGCCTTCAACAATTAGTCTACACTGTGAATATGTTTTGTTGAAAAGCTGAATCTAGAGTTCCAATGATTAACACAAATACATTTAAGTCATGGTATATAATAAACATATTTTACAAAAACATTTTATTTGTAAAAGGGAAAGGGTATAATTACAATATTTCAATTAAATTTTATTACTGTATTTTAAGCGTATCAAGTTTAAAATGTTTTTACCTCAAAATAATAGGGGCCATTTATGACAAACCCACAGCCAAAATTACACTGAATGTGAAAAAGCTGGAGGCATTCCCCTTGAAAACTGGCATAAGACAAGGATGCCATCTCTCACCACTCTTATTCAACATAGTATTGGAAGTTCTGTCCAGGGCAATCAGCCAAGAGAAAGAAATAAAGGGTGTTCAAATAGGAAGAGAGGAAATAAAATGATCTCTCTTTGCAGATGAGATGATCCTATATCTAGAAAGCCACATTGTCTCAGCCCCAAATCTCCTTAAGGTTGTAAACAAATTCAGCAAGGTCTCAGGATACAAAAGCAATATGCAAAAAATCACAGGCATTCTTATGTACCAGCATAGACATTCAGAGAGCCAAATCATGAATTAACTCTCATTCACAACTGCTACAAAGAGAATAATGTACCTAGAACTACAGCTAACAAGAAAGTGCGGACCTCTTCAAGGGCAACTATAAACCACTGCTCAAGGAAATCAGAGAGGACACAAACAAATGGAAAAACATTTCACACTCATAGATAGGAAGAATCATATTGTGAAAATGGCCATACTGCCCAAAGTAATTTATAGATTCAATGATATTCCCATTAAACTAACATTGACAATGTTCACAGCAATAGAAATAAAAAAAAAAAATCATATGGAACACAAAAAGAGATGTATAGCCAAGACAATCCTAAGTAAAAAGAACAAAGCAGGAGACATTATGCTAGTCAACTTCAAACTATAATGCAAGACTATAGTAAACAAAACTGCATGGTACTGGTACAAAAACAGACACATAGAACACAACAGAGATCTCAGAAATTAAGACTATGCATCTACAACCATCTGATCTTTGACAAACTTGACAAAAACAAGCAATAGGGAAATGATTCCCTATTTAATAAATGGTTCTGGGAAAACTGGCTAACCATAAGCAGAAAATTGAAACTGGACCCCTTCCTTACACCTTATACAAAAATTAACTTAGGATGTATTAAAGATGGAAATATAAAACGCAACACTATAAGAACCCTAGAAGAAAATCTAGGCAATACCATTCAAGATATAGGCACAGGCAAATATTTAAAAATAAAAAAGTCAAAAACAATTTCAACAAAGCAAGATGAACATATGGAAAACTAAAGAGCTTCTGCACAGCAAAAATATCACGCACATCTGTGTGAAGAGCCATTTTCACTTCTTTTGTGATTCTTCACTTGCTTCAGGACATCTGGATGGATACTGCGTGTCACAGGGGATATGATGGCTTAGCTTGGGCTCAGAGGCCTGACATTCCTGTCCTCTTATATTAATAAGAAAAATAACATAAAATAGTGTTGAAGTGTTGGGGCAGTGAAAATTTTGGTGGGGGTGGTATGGAGAGATAATGGGCAATGTTTCTCAAGGCTGCTTTGAACAGGATTAGGGGCAGCATGGGAAACTAGAATAGGAGAGATTAAGCTGAAGGAAGATTTTGTGGTAAAAGGTGATATTGTGGAGTTATTAGACAGAGCATTTGTCATATTGAATGATTGGTGATGGTCTGGATGCAGTTTTGTGTGAATTGAAACACTAAAAGGAAGACACAAGTTCTGAATAAGAGAAGGAGAAAAACAGGCATTAAAAGACTAAGAATTGGGAGGACCCAGGACATCTAATTAGAGAGTGCCCAATGGGGTTCAGCATAATTACTTGCTTGGTTGGCAATTTTAGGCTCTATCCTTGAGGGTTTTTTTTTTTTTTTTTTTTTTTTTTTTTTTTTTTTTTTTTTTTTAATGTTGTCATATACCAGGCC
Source organism: Rhinopithecus roxellana (assembly GCF_007565055.1). Taxonomy (NCBI): domain Eukaryota; kingdom Metazoa; phylum Chordata; class Mammalia; order Primates; family Cercopithecidae; genus Rhinopithecus; species Rhinopithecus roxellana. The sequence goes on from NC_044552.1 coordinate 79,855,378, forward strand.
AGGTAGATTTAGGTGAAAACAACACTTTTCATTTAAAAATATACAGAGTCCCCTCTTTTTAGCAGTGAGTAAGTTAAGGCTTTGAGTTTTTTTATGTTGTTATATACCAGGTCAGATTGATTTAGGTAAAAACAACACTCTTTATTTAAAAATATACAGAGTCCTATTTTTTTTTTAGCAGTGAGTAAGTAGAGGCCTTGGCAGTTTTGGAGGAAAGAGAAATGTAAAGTCAGCAATCGTTTGTTAAAGAAGGATTAGAAACAGCTAGGAGAGAATGGGTGAGATTGATAGTGTGGTGGAGATAGCTGGGGAGAGGTAGAGGGTGGCATAAGAACAGGAACAAGAATAAGAGTGAGTATAAAAGTAAAGAATGGGACTTCATCAGGGTAAAAGTACTGGAGTGTATCCTGTCAGCAAAGATTACACACTTTAAGAGAGACTTAGAGTGGTGGTTTTAGGTAAAACCAGGAGATGTCAGTTATGATTGTTTGAAGGAAAAGTGTAAACCAGCAGTGTAAACAAGGGTAGGACATTTATGAGTAGTTGAGAATGGTGAATAGGAGTATGACTAGACAGAAGATAGTAGGGATGACAAGATTTTGGGGTGCAGTCCAAGTTGGGCTGGTGTCTGAAATGAGACTGGGGCTTAATAAAAAGGAGCATCCATATAGGAGTTCAAATGGGCTGTACCCTCTAGCATCCCGAGGACAAGCTCTAATTCTGAGAAGGGCAAGAGGTAAACGTACTGTCCAGTCATTTTTAAGTTGGAGGCTGAGTTTGGTGAAATGTGTCTTTAAAATACCATTGGTCCATTCTACCTTTCCTGAAAACTGAGGACAGTAAAGGGTATGAAGATTCCACTGAATACTGAGAGCCTGAGAAACTGTTTGGGTGATTTGACTAGTAAAGGTCTGTCCATTATTGGATTGTATGGAGATGGGAAGGCCAAACTGAGGAATTATGTCTGACAGAAGGGAAGAAATAACTGTGGTGGCTTTTTTAGATCCTATGGGAAAGGCCTCTACCTATTCAGTGAAAGTGCCTACCCAGACTAAGACGTATTTTAGTTTCCTGACTCAGGGCATGTGAGTAAAGTCAATTCACCAGTCTTGGGCAAGGACAAATCCCCAAGCTTGATATGTAGGGAAGGGAGGAGCCTGAGAAATTCCTGAGTAGTAGAATAGCAGATGGAACACTGAGAAGTGATTTTTTTAGGATAGACTTTTATGATGGAGAGGAAAAGACAGGTTTTAAGAGGAGGGCTAGCGACTTGTAACTTACATGGAAAAGGTTATGAAATGACGACAGAATAGAATGGGGCCGTGAGGCTAGAAGGAGATACTTTCCTTAGTCCAAGAACTATTTGCCTTGTGTGGGAAGAGATTGATAGGTGGAAGTTTCAGTGGGTGAGTAGGTGGGAGTGACTGATGAGGAGAAAAGTTGGCCATGAGAGACAGAAGTTGGAACCCTAGTTGCTTTTTTAACTACCTTATCAGCATCAGGGTTACCCTGAGCGATGGGATCTGAGGCCTTTTGATGGTCCTTGTAGTGAATGATTCCAGTTTCCATTGGAAGTAAAGCAGCCTTGAAAAGAGGCATTAATGATGAAGGGCCCTTGTGTAGCAAGGAAACCTTTTCTAGCCCATATAACAGCATGGTGGTGCAGGATATGGAAGACATATTTAGAGTCAGTATAAATATTGACGTGTAGTCCCTTTAAAGAGTGAGGGTTTGAGTTAAGGCAATGAGTATGGCTTGCTGAGAGGTAGTGGAGGGGGGCAGAAAGTATATGTGTCAGTGTTAGAGAGAAAATAGATTTTGGAAGTTATGAGAACTGTAGAGAGTGAGTTGAGCATAGTTTGTGATTTTGGGGGCCTCTAAAAGTATTAGAGCAGCGACAGCTGTCACATGCAGACATGAGGGCTAGACTAAAACAGTAAGGTCAAGTTGTTTGGACAGAAAAGCTACAGGGCATAGTCCCAGCTCTTGTGTAAGAATTCTGACCACACAGCCCTGTACTTTGGCTGTATGTAATGAAAAGTGTTGGGATGAGTTAGGAGAGCTAGTGTCGAAGCAACTTCTAGGGCTAGTTTTAAGGAATGGAAAGGAGTGGTGAAAGGATTTAGAATGTATGGGGTTAGGTAGGTTTGTATTTGTGGGTTTATAAAATGGTTTACTCAAGACAGTAAAACTAGATATCCAAAGGCGGAAGTATCTAACCATGCCTAGGAAGGAAAGGAGTTGTTGTTTTGTAGAAGGGGTTAGGGTTTTGGAGGTTAGCCAGACACAATTAGTAGGGAGAGCAGGTGTGTTTTTATGAAGATATATGCCAAGATAGGTAATGGGTGAGGAAGAAATTTGGGCTTGACTGAAGGAATGGGGGCTGTCTGTGAAGCCTTGTGGCAGTACAGCCCAGGTAATTTGCTGAGCCTGATGGGAGTCAGGGTCAGTCCAAGTGAAAGCAAAGCGAGGTTGGGATGAAAAATGCAAAGGAATAGTAAAGAAAGCATGTTTGAGATCCAGAACAGAATAATGGGTTATGGAGGGGATGTGGAGGGAGGTACTGAGGATAGGAGAGTATATGGGTTTGGCACCATGGGGTGAATACGCAAAACAATTTGGTTGATAAGGCGTAGATCCTGAACTAACTTGAAAGACTTGTCCAGTTTTTGGACAGGTAAAATGGGGAATTGTAGAGAGTGTATAGACTTTAAAAGGCTATGCTATAACAGGAGAGTGACAACAGGCTTTAATTCTTTTAAAGCATGCTGTGGGATGGGATGCTGGCATTGAGCGGAGTAAGGGTGATTAGGTTTTAATGGGATGATAGGGGGTGCATGATTAGTCATCAAGGGGGAGTAGAGGTGTCCCATACTTGTGGATTAAGGTAGGGAGATACAAGGGGAGGATGTGAAGGAGGCTTTGAACTAGGGAAAAGGGCAGCAATGAGGTGTGACTGTAGCCTAGGAATAGTCAGGGAAGCAGATAATTTAGTTAAAATGTCTTGGCCTAATAAGGGAACTGGGAAGGTGGGGATAACTAAAAAAAGTGCATAAAAGAATATTGTCCAAGTTGGCACCAGAGTTAGGGAGTTTTAAGAGGTTTAGAAGCCTGGCTGTCAATACCCACAACAGTTATGTAGTCAAGGGAAACAGGCCCTTGAAAAGAAGGTAATGTGGAGTGGGTAGCCTCCATATTGATATAGAAGGGGACAGACTTACCCTCCACTGTAGGAGTTACTCGAAGTGTCTATGATGGTCCAGGAGGCTTCCAAGGTGATTGGGCAGCTTCAGTCTTCAGCCACTAAGCCAAGAAGATCTGGGATGGAGTCAGTAAGAGCATTGGGCCAGTTGGACAGTCCAATTTCCAGTGGGGTCCTGTACAGATGGGACACAGCTTAGGAAGACTCCTAGGCTGCAGGCATTCTTTGGCCCAGTGGCCAGATTTCCAGCACTTGAAGCAAAATCCTGGTGGAGAAGGTCCTGAAGGAATTCCTGACCTCTGTGGCTTAGGCGTTTTGAAGTTCTTGTGTGCTGGAGATGTGGCTGGGGTTTCTCTCACAGCAGAGGCAAGTAATTGCAACTCTTCTTTATTATTACAGGTTAATTAAGTACTGTTTTGGGGTTTGAGGGCCAGAATCGAATTTTTGGATATTTATTTAATGTCAGGAGCAGATTGGATAATAAAATGCATATTGAGAATAAGATGGCCTTCTGACCTTTCAGGGTCTAGGACTGTAAAGCGTCTCAGGGTTTCTGTCAAACAAACCATGAACTGGGCTGGGTTTTTATATTTGATGAAAAAGAGCCTAAACACTAACTGATTTGGGAGAGGTTGGGTAAAGAAAAAGGAACATTAACCTTGACTATGCCTTTAGCTCCAGCCACCTCTTTAAGAGGAAATTATTGGGCAGATTGGGGAGGGCTAGCTTGGAATGAAACTGTAAGTTGGACAGGTGTGGGGAGAGGAGGTAATAGAAGGATTATAGGGTGGGGTTGAGGAGGCTGAGGAAGATTGGGAGCCTGATTCAGCCTGGAGGGGAGCAACCTAGGAGCAGTCTGGGGGGGAGGGGAGAAGTCAGATGGGTCAGTAGAAAAGGAAGATTGAAAAGATCCACGATGCTTGGGGTTGGGACTGAGGGGACAGGTTGAAGAGAAAGAAAGAAGATTTGGGATGAGTTGCCTTGGGAACAGACTAGGGAGGGACCAATGTTTAAAAGAATGCCTGGATGTCAGGCACCTCAGAATGTTTGTCCATTTTATGACAAGAATAATCTGGATCTTGTAGGATGGAAAAATCCAAAGTGCCATTTTTCTGGCTATTTGGAACCATTGTCAAGTTTGTATTGGGGTCAGGCAGCATTGCAGAAGAAAATAAGGCATTTAGGTTTTAGGTCAGGTGTGAGTTGAAGAGGTTTTAAGTTTTTGAGAACACAGACTAAAGGAGAAGAAGACGGAATGGAGGGTGGTAGGTTGTCCATAGTGAAGGAGGCAAGCACAGAGAAAAGAGAGGGTAGAGATGCAGAGAGAAGGGGTGGGGGATGCTTGCTCCCCAGGAAAGTGGTGCTTGCCACTAAGGGTGAAGGATCAAGGCAGGCATCCCTGCGGTGGTCAGACACCTCTGAAACACGGGTGAATAATCAAGCAGGCATCCCCACAGTGATTAAACACCAAAAGAAGACTGTCTTCCCAAGTCTGTGACCAGCACCAGAGTTTTGGGTTTATGGATAAAATGTGTCTCCTCTGTCTCTACCAGAAAAAGAAAGGAATTGAAATTAAGAGAAGGGAGAGATTGAAGGATGGCACCAAGATTGAAAGGAGAAAGAGGTTGAGGGATAGTGAGAGAGTTTGGATAAGAGAGTAAAAAGAGGCCACTTACCTGTGTTTGGACGAACAGAGGCAAGATGGTGCACTTCCGGGTTCTTCTTCACCAACTTTTCCCGCGCGCAAAAATGCAGCCAGCGCCCAGGGAGGGTGCAGACCAACCGGGCATGCGCCAGGTGACGTCAATCCGAAGAGACCAAGATTTACCTGGTCGCACCTGTGGAACGCCCCCGACACACCCGTGCCCTGCCTATTGCCCTCCCACTCCTAGAAAAGCCTCTCCGGAGGGACGCCACGCGGGGTCTTCCTCAGTCCTCCACTCCTGTCGGGATGTCGGGACTGCAGGAACTCCGTCTGAGAGCCTCACGGGGGGACTCTGTCGGCCTTCTTTGCCGGAGGCCAACAGACCTCTTCCCCACACCTTAGGTGACCAAAATAAACTTGCAGTTTTGCTCCTACACTTGCCTACTCACTGGTTCTTTTGTGCCCACTCTGGTGGTCTTAGAAAAACAAATCAACCTGATTTAAAATTGTTGAGATGTTCTTTGGGCTGGTTGGTCTTAGGACTAGAGGTCATAGGTGGATCTTTCTCATGGAGCAAAGAACAGGAGGACAGGGGATTGATCTCCCAAGGGAGGTCCCCCAATCCGAGTCACGGCATCAAATGTCACACACGTCCATGTGAAGAGACCACCAAACAAGCTTTGTGTGAGCAATAAAGCTGTTTATTTCACCTGGGTGCAGGCGGGCTGAGTCCAAAAAAGTCAGTGGAGGGAGACAGATGTGGGGCCATTTTATAGGATTTGGGTGGGTAGTGGAAAATTACAGTCAAAGGGGGTTTTTCTCTTGCAGGCAGGGGCAAGGGTCACAAGGAGCTTAGTTGGGGAGGTTCTTTCTGGGCCAGGAGAAGGAATTTCACAAGGTTAATCGCTCAGTTAAGGTGGGGCAGGAACAAATCACAAAGGTGGAATGTTATCAGTTAAGGCAGAAACTGGAAATTTTCACTTCTTTTGTGATTCTTCACTTGCTTCAGGCCGTCTGAATGTATATGTGCAGATCACAGGGGATATGATGGTTTAACTTAGGCTCAGAGGCCTGACGAAAAGAAGCTTTCATCAGAGTGAAGAGATAACCAACAAAATGGGAGAGAATTTTTGCAACCTATCCATCAGACAAAGGTCTAATATCCAGAAACTACAAGAAACTTAAACAAATTTACAAGAAAAAAATAAATAAATAAAAAGTGGGCAAAAAACCTAAACAGGCACTTCTTAAAAGAAGACATTTATGTGGCCAACAAATATGAAAAAAAGCACGGTATCACCAATCATCAGAGAAATGCAAAGCAAAACCACAATGAGATATCATCTCTCGTCAGTCAGAATGGTGATTACTAAAAAGTCAAGGAACAACAGATGCAGGTAGACTGTGGAGAAACAGGAGTGCTTTTACACTATTGGCAGGAGTGTTAAGTAGTTCAATCATTGTGGAAGACAGCATGATGATTCCTCAAAGACCTAGAACTGGAAATATCACTTGCCCCAGCAATCCCATTACTGTGTATATACCCAAAGGAATATAAATCATTCTTTTATAAAGATGTATGCATGTGTATGTTCCTTGCAGCACTATTTACAATGCCCATCAATGATAAGCAGGATAAATAAAATGGAGTACACATACACCTTGGAATAATATGTAACTGTAAAAAGGAATGAGATCATATCCTTTGCAGGGATGTGGATGAAGCTGGAAACCATTATCCTCAGGAAACTAACACAGGAGCAGAAAACCTAACACCGCATGCTCTCACTTATAAGTGGGCACTGAACAAAGAAAACACAAGGACACAGGGTGGGAATAGCACACACTGGGGCTTGTCAGAGGAGGGCCAGGGAAGGGAGAGCATCAGAATAAATAGCTAATGCATGCTAGCCTTAATACCTAGGTGATGGGTTGATAGGTGCAGCAAATCTCCATGACACATGTTTACCTATGTAACAAACATGCACATCCCTCACATGTATCTTAGCTTAAAATAAAATTAAATTAAAAGAAAAGTTTAAAATGTTTTTAAGTGAATGTGTGTAAGTTATACGTACTAGTCATTTTCTAAGATCAACATATATTTTTGGCATTTTTCTCAGATAGTAGAAAGGGAATAAGTGTGATGAAAATGTTAAAAATTCCCGTAAAATTACAGTTACTCCTAATTCTTGGTTTCAAGAAATTCGAAAGAAGAGCTATAAAGCTGTCATCTAACAGAACATAAAAATAATTTTATTGACAACTTTTCTGACATGTTTATAATATAAATAAAGTTTGAAGGATTGAGTAATTTGAACAAGGACTCCATAATAGTGTTTCTACATAAAAAGAAACAACATATGACGTATATATGTCGTGACATGTTTATAATGACATAATACAAATTCCATACATATATGAGAGAGAGAGACAGAGAGATTGATTTAGGGAAATGGCTCACATGATTACAGAAGCTGGCAAATCCAGAATCTGCAGTTCAAGTTCAGAGGTCATCAGGCTGGAGGTCCAGGAAACAACCAGTGTTGCAGCTAAAGTCTGAAGCCTCTCTGCTGACAGGCGTCTTCTTGCTCAGAGGAGGTAAGTCATTTTGCTCTATTCCATCTATCAACTGATTAGATAAGGCCCACCCACATTATGGAGGGCAATCTGCTTTATTCAAGGTCCATCGATTTAAATGTCCATGCCATCCAAACACACCCTCATGGAAATATCCAGAATAATGCTTGATCACATATCTGTGCACCATGGTTCAGCAACATTAACACAAAATTAACCATCATTACAGACTCTCAGTGCTTGCAGACTAGATTTTATTCTTATTCCTGTCTTATTCTAAAAATAAGAAGTGTTCAGTCATGCAACTACCTCTGCAATTAAGAGAAAAATGCATACATTGCCATAAAATTTTACTTTTTATGTTTAGTATTTACCAAATGTATAAACACACACACACATATATACGTATATATATGCATTAATTATTGACTACTGCAAAATAAAATAACTATTCAATTCAAAGTATAAGATTTTTTTCCACAGGACATTCAATGACTTTAATTTTAATAAAAGATAATCAATAAAATAGGCCGCTGGTGGCTTGGTTTAGACTACTTTTCAGAGTGAAAAACTTTTGAAACCCACAACTTCAGGGACCATATTCTATTGCAGGTTTTGCCTCCAGGTACCTTGCCACATTCTCACAGTCAGGAGTCAATAAACATTGCTATGTGCCTGGAAGAGAAAAGGGAATAATAGTCGTATAAAAATATGGAGGGTTTATTCTCTTTAACAAAAGGCAACTGCCCAGGGAAAAAGACTTTAACAAAGTTTACCTCACAGAGGCAGAACAGCAATTACCCAACTGCAGATCTCGAATCTTTCCTGTCTTACCTAAGTGGTAGTGTTGTGTGGGCAGTTGGATAAGGCACATATGAATGTTATAGCCCAGGGACTCAGGTAAACTAAAAGACAGAGTTCTGAGATTTAATTATATGATAGATTTTTAGTTTAGTTAAGCAGTAGCATGGATTTTTAAATTGTACAGGTTATGCATATGTTTTGGTGAATATATTCCTAACTGTGACATGACTTAGGATCCTATTTTCCCTGTTATTTTAATTTTTCATTTTCAAATAGTTTGCTGATAACTTATAAACATGCAGTGAGTTTTAGCACTAGTTTGTATCCTAAGATGAGTCTAAATTTATTAATTTGTCAATGAAAAGAGTCAAACTCTGTAAAATATTTGAAGAGATTTATTCTGAGCCAAATATCAGTGACCATGGCCCATGACACAGCTCTTAGGAGGTCCTGAGAACATGTGCTCATGCTAGTCAGAATACCACTTGGTTATGTACATTTTAGGGAGTCATGAGACGTCAATCAAATGAATTTAAGAAATACATTGGTTTGACCCAGAAAGGCAGAACAACTTGAAGGGGGTGGAGCTTACAACTTATTATTTAGATTTTAAAATGTTCTGGTTGACAATTGGTTGAGTTTATCCAAAGACCTGGAATCAATAGAAAGGAATTGGGTTGTGATAAGATTTTGTAGAGACCACAGTTTTATCATGCAGATGAAGACTCCAGGTAGCATGCTTTAGAGAGAATAGGTTGTCAAATGTTTCTTATCAGAATTCAAGTCTGTGTTGATGTTAATGCCAGAGAGGTAAAATGAAGCATGTCCAAGTCATGGCCTGAACCAGTTTTACAGATTCCATTTTAAAAGACCCCTGGTTGAGGACTAAGTCCATTCAGATGTTTGAGGGTCATAGAATTTTAAGTTTTGTTTACAAATTCTAGTCATTATTTTTGTAGGTTTCTTAGGGCTTTCCATGAAAATTATCAGGTGGTCTATGAGTAGTAAGTTTAACTTCATGTATTACAAAATGCTTTAAATACACTTTTCTTGACTTATTTCACTGTTTAGAATCACTAATCTAATGTTGAATAGAAGTGATGAGGATAAATATCCTTTCTCTTTTCACCAACTATAGAGAAAAAATATTTAGTCTTTCATACTAAATGTAATATTGCCATAGGATTTTTTTGTAGATCCCCTTTATCAGGTTGAGGCCATCTCTTTATACTTCCAGGTTGCAAATGAAAGAGTACATATCATTGCTGGATGTGGAATTTTTATCAATAATTATTTTGTAGCTAAAAAAATAATTATACAGTTATTTTGCTTTATTTTGTTAGTACAATTACTTATATTGATTAATTTTTGAAGGTTAAGCCAGTCTTGCTTTATTTATAATGTACTATTGTAACCGCCCTATGGATTCACCTTGCCTGCTGCCTAGACAGAACTGATTTATCAAGACAGGTGAACTGCAATGGAGAAAGAGTAATTCACACAGAGCCAGTTGTGTGGTAGACCGCAGTTTTATTATTACTCAAATCAGTCTCCACAAGCATTCAGGGATCAGAGTTTTTAAAGCTAATTTGACGGGTAGGGCCTTGGGAAGTGTTGAGTGCTGATCGGTCAGGTTGGAAATGGAATCATAGTGGGTTGAAGTTAGGTTTTCTTAATGTCGTCTGTTCCTGGGTGTGATGGCGGAACTGGTTGGGCTAGATTACTGGTCTGGGTGGTGTCAGCCAATCCATCCAGTGCAGGGTCTGCAAAATATCTCAAGTAATGATCTTAGGTTTTATAATAGTGATGGTATACCCAAGGAGCAATTTGGGGAGGTTCAGACTCTTGGAACCAGAGACTTCATTTCCCCTAAATTGTAATTTCCAATCTTGTAGCTAATTTATTCGTCCCGCAAAGGCAGACTGGACCCCAGGCAAGAAGGAGGTCTTTTTGGGGAAAGGGCTATTATCAATTTTGTTTCAGAGTCAAACCATGAACTAAATTCCTTCCCAATGATAGTTCAGCCTACTGTTAGGAATGAACAAGGACAGCTTGAGGGTTAGAAGCAAGATAGAGTTGGTTAGGTCTGATTTCTTTAACTGTCATAATTTCCTCGGTTATAACTTTGCAAAGGCAGTTTCACCATTATTTTGCATATTAATAAATGAATTTGCTAATATTTTTAAAGACTTTTAAAATTTATGTTTATGAAAGATATTGGGCTCTATAATAGTTCTCTCTTTGTATGTGTTTTTATGATTTTGATATCAGGGTAATGCTGGCCTCATAAAATGAGTTTGTGATGGGGTTCAGGATATGCTACCAGAAAATATAGCACCTTGGCATTTGCAAAAACAGCAGAAGCAGAAAGGTCTCTCTGACATTCTCCCACTGTTCTTCCTCCCCCTAAAGCAGGCCATAAAATAATTATCTGCCTTTCCTCTAAAGTAGGACACAAGACCATCCTTTCAGAGTGATGCTCCCTATACCTAGAGAAAAGGACAGGAAGGCACAAAGGCAGAGAAGAATCTGAACAGACAGGCTTGCTATGTTCCCCTGCCACCCCCCAGTTTATTGCCATTAGATTGTACCTGTTTTTTCTAATCATACTTCTACATACACACTCTTCATCAAACCTAAGCATAAAAATACATACTTTCCCCTGTTTCCCCTGTTTATTTGGGTCTTTATCTTTGAAGGCTCCAATGTCATTTAAAATTTATATTAAATTAATCTGTATGTGTTCTATTGTTAATCTGTTATTGTTAATGTGTGCATCTAATTGGGGAGACAACCTGAACAGGCTCAGTGTGAGCAACAAGGCTGTTTATTCACCTGGGTGTGAGTGGGCTGAGTCTGAAAAGGAAGTCAGCAGAGGGTAATGGGGTTGGAGCTAGTTTTATCGGTTAGGGGTAAGCACTGGAAAGTTACAGTTAGGAGCTGTTTATTGCTGGCAGGGGAAGAATGTCATAAGGTACATTATCACAAGGTTACAGAGCACAGTGTCACCTGGTCGATTGATTAGTTAGGGTAGAGCCTGTTACAATGATAAAATGTTGCAAGGTTGGCTAATCCGCTACAACAGGAACTAGCAGTTTTTCTTCTTTTGTGGTTTTCCTGTGGTCCCAGACTTTCTGGCTCCAGGAGACCTTCTGGATGTGTACGTGTGTGTTACAGGGGTCACGATGGCTTGACCATGGTGCCGGCTGCTCAGAGCATCTTACATTCCTGTCTTTTTATGTTAACAATTAAAACAAAATGAGAAAAAGTAGTGAAATGTTAGGGTGGTGAAAATTCGGGGGGTGGTATAGAGTGATGATGAGAGATATTTTTTCAGGGCTTCTTCTAGCAGGCTTAGGGGTGGCGTGGGAATCTAAGGTGGGAGATATCAAACAGAAGAAAGATCTTGGGGTAGGGGGATAATCTGGGGGGTGCTAGAAGGAGCATTGGTCGTATTGACTGACAGGTAATAGCTTGGATGCGATTTTGTATGAACTGAGAGATGAGTCTGAAAAGACAATGTCCAAATAAGAAGAGGAGAAGGATGGGTGCAAAGGGGCCTGTCAGTGGAAGGAGCCATGAAGCTAAGCTAGAGGATGGCCAGGTAGGGCCAGTATAACTATTTGCCTGATTAGCGAGCTTTTGGGCTCTGTCTTTAAGTTTTTTAATGTTGTCATATATGAGGTCTGATTGATTTAAGTAAAAGCAACACTCTTCATTTAAGAACAGGCAGAGTCCTCCTTTGTCAGCAGTAACCAGATCAAGGCCTTGGTGATTTTGCAGGACAGCTGCGTCTAAGGAATTGACCTGAGCTTGGAAGACAGAAAGCATTTGAGTTATATCAGTAAGGCTATCGAAGTCACTGGAAAGACTGCAAAATGTGTTGATGGAAGTTGTAAGGCCTGCTACTCCTGTTCCAATTGCAGTGGTTGAAACTCCTAATCTTACAAGTAAAGGAATTAAAGGAATGACTTTTTTTTTTTTTATTGATTGATTTATTTATTGTCATGTTGGAGTTATGAGGGGAATGGGGAGTTGTTTGCTTCCATTTGCAAACTGGATCTTGGGAGTAAGGAAGATTAAAGTGTAGGTGCCTGTCCAATTGGCAGGGAGGCACATGTAGGTGGAAGAGCCACAGAGAAAAAAAGAGTCCTTGAGGCAGGCAGAACTGGAAGTGGAGAGTAAAATGATGAGAGTGTGTTCTGGAAGCAGAGTCCTGCACCAGAGCCCTAGGGATCCAGCAAGGGCAGGGGCTGTTAGAGGTTGTAGTGGGATTTGGTAGGGTAATTGTGTAGAGGGAGAGGTTCTGTTTTCATGATGTAAAAGAAAGAATTTGGTATCTGTAAGTAGCCATTCACTGTTATTTATAAAACTATGTATAAGCAAGCAGGAAGAAAGCTTTGGAGGGGAATCCATTGAACAGGGGAAGGGTAGCCAAGGATGGAGTGAAAGGCAGGGAAAATGCCTTTCTAGGCAGAAGTTGCTACTGATGTTTTTAAGACTGTTAGTGATGAGGGAGGGCTTTTCTGTAATACGAAGCTGGAATGCTCCAACATTTTGGTTAATGTGGGTGGCAGGGACTAGGAGGTAAAGAGTAAAGGAACATAAGGAAGATGGGAGGTAACCCAAGGGAATTCCAATAGGTAATTGTGGGGAGATGCATAAGGGGGCAGCAATGGGGATAGTTGCTTGTGTAGTCAGGGGTCCAAGAATAGGAGGTGTGGAATTGACATAGGGAGATAGATTTCGTAGCTAGGTACGAAGGAGAGCAGCAGCTTGTTGGTATGAGATATAAGGGGAGTTTTTGCTGAATTTTTCTAGGAAGTAAAGAAATTATTCGGGAGGGTAAAGTTGGGGGTCACTGAAAGAGGTTCAGAGGTGTAGGGAGAAGGGGGAGGTTGCCCAGTCGGCTGGCAGAGCAGGGACAGCTATGTAGTAGGAGGAAGAAAGGGAAATGCATAGGAAGGATTGGAGATGGTGAGGAGGGAGTGGGTGAGGTTGATGGTATGCTGGAGATAATTAGGGAGGGGTAGAGGGTGGCAGGAGAATGGGAGTAAGACAAAGAGTAAGTATTAAAGAAAAGAAAAGAACTTCATCAGGATGGAAGAAATGGAGAGTACTTTGCCACAGAAGGTCATCTATCCACTCCAAGAGTTAAGGGTGGCAGCTTGAGGGTGACACCATAAGGTATCAGCTACAATGGTCTGCAGGAAAAGTGTGAACGGGCAGTATAGACAAAAGCAGGGCATTTAGAAGTAGGTGAGAATGGTGATTAAGGGCATAAGTAGACAGAGTTTAAATAGTGGGGTGACTGTGTAAAGGTCTACTGTAAATAAAAGGTATACGGGGTTATTGTTCTTTTTCAGGAATGTGGGTAAGTTTAAGGGAAGTGGGGGAGAGTACTTGCAATTTCCAGGAGGAGGCAGGGAGCTAGGTTGGTCATCGGATGGGCACAGTTTTATCCTGGAGTGATGAATCCAGTGGGGAGGACTCTGTAGACAGACCACAGTTGGAGTACTATAGATGACCAGGTAGGGTCCAGTCCAGGTTGTAGAGGTTGTAGAGTTTGAGGGGTTATGAGAACTGACAGTCCAGCTAGGGTGTCTTCATATGGCTGGGTATCGGGAGTAGGTAAAAGGAAATTGGCAACTTGGTGGATTTTATGTCTAGCCTGTTGAAGGGCAGGAAGATCATCACCAAGAAGGCTGGTGTTTGGAATAAGGTTGGGCCCAAGAAGAAAGGTGCAACCCTATAAGAGTTTAAATGGACTGTACCCGGTGGGTTCCTGGGATGTGGCTCAAATTCGGAGGAGTGCAAGGGGTGGAAGAGTGGTCCAGTCTTTCTTAAGCTGGAGGGTAAGTTTAGTGAGGTGTCCTTTTAAAAGGCCGTTGGCTTTTTCTACTTTTCCAGAGGACTGAGGGTGATGGGGGCATGAAGATTCCTTTGGATACCAAGGGCTGGCGAATGAAGGCCAGCCTCCACATATTAGACTATGTGGAAATAGGGAGACCAAACCAGGGGATTATATCTGTTAAAAGAGACAAAATAACTGCAGTGGACTTTTTAGACCTCATGGGAAAAGCCTGAACCCATCCAGTGAAGGTGTCAACCCAAACCAGGAGGTATTTGAGTTTCTGGACATGGGGCATATGAGTAAAGTCAATTTGCCAATCTTGTGCAGGGGTGAACCCTCGTGCTTGACACGTAGGGAAAAGAGGAGGTTTGGGAAAGCCCTGGGGGGTAGTGGACTGGCATATAGCACACTGAGAGGTGATTGTTTTAAGGATCGATTTCCAGGCTGGAAAAGAAATGAGAGATTCTAAAAGGCAGAATAAAGGTTTATATTCTACATGGAAGTGGTCATGAAAGGACGAGAGAATAGAGTAAGCTTGAGAGGCAGAGAGAAGGAGCTTTCCATGATCTAAAAAATAGTTGCCTTGAGTGGAAAGTGACTGGTAGGTTAAGGTTTTGGAAAGGCAATAGGTAGGAGTGATAGATGAGAAGGAGAAATATTGGCCACTGGGAGCAGATACTGGGGAGTTTGCTGCTTTTTTTGGCTGTTTTATCGACATACATAGGTATTTCCTGGGGCAATGGGGTCAGAGGTTTTTGGCGTCCTTTGCAATGGATTACTCCGGCTTTGGCTGGAAGGAGGGAAGCTTAAAGGAGGGCTTTTATTAAGGGGGCATTGATAATAGAGAACCTTTGTGTAGTGAGGAAACCTCTTTCTGCCCAGATGACAGCATGGTGGTGGAGAACGTGGAAGGCGTATTTGGATTTGGAATAGATATTAACCTGCAGTCCTTTGGTAAGAGTTAGGGCACAAGCTAGTGCTATTAATTTAGCTTGTTAAGAAGTTGCAGATGGGGAGAATGTGGCAGTTTCAATGACAGATGAGTGAGACACAACAGCATAGCCAGCTTTACCTGGTGATGATCAATTGGTTTTTGAAGAACTGCTGTCAGTAAACCAAATGTGGCCTGGGTCAGGGATAGGGAAAAGGGAAATATGGGGAAAAGGACAGGAGGCTATGTGGATTAAGGAAATAGAGTTGTGTGGATCGGGATTTGTAGTGGGTATTAAGTGAGAGGCTGGGTTGAAGTCCAGTCCGAAGGCAATGGTTACCGTGGGATTTCTGATAAAGTGTGAATAGAGTTGGAGGAGGCAGGGGACTGAGAGTATGTGTTTTATGTATGAGGAGGAAACTAAGTCTCGGAGATTGTAAGAGTTATAAAGGGTGAGTGAGGCATAGCCTGTGATTTTGAGAGACTCTAAGAGTATAAGGGCTGCTGCCGCTGCGGTATGCACACATGATGTCTAACCCAGGACTATGAGATGAAGCTGTTTGGATAAATAGGCTGCTGGTTGCAGGTCTGGTCCCTGAGTAGGAATACCTATAGTGCAGCCCTGCGTTTCTGTTGTGTGAAGGAAAAAGGGTTGAGAGGAGTCGAGGCGTGCTAGAATGGGGGCTATGTAGGGCCTTTTTTAGAGAGTAAGAGGAGGGGCAAGGGAAGGAGTTAGGATCTGTGGGTTCAGCTAAATTTCTTTTTGTGAGTTTATGGAGTGGTTTGGTTAGGATGGCAAAACCTGGTATCCAAAGGCAGAAGTATCCAACAATGCCTAACAAGGAGAGGAGTTGCTGTTTGGTCGTGGGGATTGGAGTTTGGGAGATTAGCTGGATATGGTCTGCCGGAAGTGAATGTGTATGTTGATGGAGGATTATATCAAAATAGGTAATGCTAGGGGAAGAAATTTGAGCTTTGGAGGGGGATACTCTGTACTCCTTTGAGTAGAGATGTTGAAGAAGCAGGATAATGTCTTGATGGGAATATTGGTAAAAGGGGCTGCAAAGAAGGTCATCCATGTATTGAATGAGATGGGAAACAGACAGATGAAAAGAAAGCAGGACATGGGAGAGGGCCTGGCTAAAGTGGTGTGGGCTATTTCTGAAACCTTGGGATAGAAGGGTCCAGGTGGGTTGTTGGGACTGGTGGGTGTCAGAGTTAGTCCAAGTAAAGGTGAAAAGGGGCTGGGAAGAGGGATGTAAGGGGATGGTAAAGAAGGCATCTTTGAGGTCAATAACAGAATAGTGAATTGTGGAAAAGGGTATTGAAGATAGGAGAGTATAAGGGTTTGGTACAACATGATGGATGGGGAGGACAATCTGATTAATGAGATGACGGTCTTGGACTAGCCTGTATGACTTCTTTGGTTTTTGAACAGGTAGGATGGGAGAGTTGTAAGGGGAGTCTGTAGGAACTAAGAGGCCATGCTGCACTGAATGGGTAATAACAGGCTTTAGGCCCCTTATGGGGTAGTGGTGTTGAGCAGGATAGGGTTGGTTTTGTGTTAATGGGATGATAAGGGGTGAATGGTCAGTTGCAAGGGAAGGAATGGAGATATCCCATACTTTAGGGATGAAAGGGGATGTTGGAGGAAGGGTTGGAACTGGATAAAAGGGTAGCTATGAGATGTGGTTATAGTCCAGGAATAGTCACGGAGGCAGATAATTTAGTTAAAATATCTCTGCCTAATAAGGGGACTAGGCAGGTGGGGATAACTAGGAAGGAGTGCAAAAAGGAGTGTTGCCTGATTTGACACCAGAGTTAGGGAGTTTTAAGGCGTTTAGAAGCTTGGCTGTCAGAACCCACAACAGTTGTCGGGGCAAGGGAAACCGTCCCTTGAAAAGAAGGTAAGGTGGAGTAGGTAGTCCCTGTATTGATTAAGAATGGGACAGACACCCTCCACCAAAAGAGTTACCCGAAGCTCAGCATTCCCAGTGGTCTAGGGGGTCTCCCAGACTCTCGGGCAGCGTCAGTCTTCAGCCGCTAAGCCAACGAGATCTGGGAAGGAGTCGATAGGGGAGCTTTGAGTTTGAGCTCCAGGAGCTCCGGAAGTGGTGATAAGTGTAGGTTCCACTTCCAGTGAGGGCTCCCACAGGCGGGGCACGGGTTAGGAGGAATCCCAGGCTGCAGGCATTCCTTAGCCCAGTGACCAGGTTTTTGATGCTTGAAGCAAGGTCCTGGAGGGGCTGTTAGATCCTGCGTTTGGACACCCTGAAGTTCTTGCAGGTAGGCAGTGCAGCTGGGGTTTGTCTTACGGCGGAGGCAAGCATCTATAGTTCTGAAATGCGCTGTCGCAGGTCAGCCTCTTCCCTATTATTGAACACTTTGAAGGCAAGGTTGATTAATTCCTGTTGTGGGGTTTGAGGGCCAGATTCTAATTTTTGAAGTTTCTTTCTACTGTCAGGAACTGACTGGGTAATAAAATGCATGTTAAGAATAAAAGGGACTTCTGGCCCTTCAGGGTCTAGTGCTGTATATTGCCTGAGGGTGGCCATAAACTGAGCTGGATTTTTATCTTTGTTCTGAGGGTTTTTTTGTTATTTGTTTGTTTGTTTTTTTAGTTAGTCATAATTGACAGCTTTACATGCAGCCTTCTGAAGTCCTTGAAGTAGGCAAGAGATCATGTAGTCCCGGCTGGCTATGCCGTGGTCTTGGGCCTGGTAAGTCCATCCGGGGTCTTCACGAGATACTGCCCTAGAATCTTCTTGGAGGCCAGGCTCAAGGCACTGGCGGTTATCAGCGTTAGATTGAGCTAGGGTCCAAACCCGCTCTTGCTCCTCAGGAGTGAGAGTAGAGGTGAGGATGACGTTTAAGTCAATCCAAGTAAGATTATAGGACTGGGTTAAGTATTGGAATTCTTGTATACATTTGATGGGGTCAGATGGGAAAGAGCCTAGATGTTGGCTAATTTGGGAAAGGTGGAACAGAGAGAAAGGGACCTGAACCTGAACTATTCCTTTGGTTCCTGCCACCTCTGGAAGGGGAAATTGCTAGGCCTGGGGGTTGGCCACAGGCCCAAATTGTAAGCCAGACCCGATGTGAGGAACGGTGGTAATGGGAGGGATATAAGGTGGTAGGTTGTGTGTAGAAATAGGCTCTGGGGGAGAATTAGAAGCAGATTCGGATAGGTGGTGGTGGGGAGAAAGATCGGAGGGGTCAACAGACAAAGAGGAGTCAGCATCGCCAGTGGAAGAAGAAGGCGTAGACAGAAAAGAAATAAGGAAAATTTGGGATGGATTACATTGGGAGCATAGGCTAGGGAGAGGTCGTAGTGTAAAAAAATGCCTGGATGTAAGGTACGTCAGACCATTTGCCTATTTTGCCATAGAAGTTATCTAAGTCCCACAAAATAGAGAAATTGAAAGTGCCCTTTTCTGGCCACTGAGAGCCATTGTCTAATTTATATTGGGGCCAGGACACGTTACAGAAAAAAAAAAAAAAAAAAAAAAAAAAAACTAGATGTTTAGCCTTTAGATTGGGCGCAAGCTGAAGAGGTTTGAGGTTTTTGAGAACACAAGCCAGAGAGGAGGAAGGAGGGATGGAGGGCGGAAGACTGCCCAGGATAGAACAAGGAAAGATTTGGGGGGAAAGAAAGTGACAAGGAAAAGAGCAACCACTAGGATCCTCAGTGGGCATCCCCAATGGAGGTCCCGGGTTGTGTGACTGGCAAATGGCCAAGGCAGGCATCCCTGGCATTGACCAAACACTGAGAGAAGACTGTCTTCCCAAGAAGAGTCCGTGACCAATGTTGGATTTCTGAAACACGGATAAGAGGAAGGTTCCTTGTTTCAATTTTGAAAAGAGAAAAAGGGAGGGAGAGATGAGGAGAGATCGAGGCAGCTTACCCGATGCACAGACAGAGGCCGGAGTGCTCGCGGGGCTGGTCTGAGGTCCTGAGGTCGAGGGAAGTCTCTTGCACAGGAGAACTTGGGCACGGGGAGGCTAGGGGAGAGGTCTCCCGGAGGAGTTCCCCTATCCCGGGCTTTCGGCACCAAATGTTATGCGAGCATCTAATTAAAGAGACAACCTGAACAGGCTCAGTGTGAGCAACAAGGCTCTTTATTCACCCGGGGGCGAGTGGGCTGAGTCTGAAAAGGAAGTCAGCAGAGGGTAATGGGGTTGGAGCTAGTTGTATCGGTTAGGGGTAAGCACTGGAAAGTTACAGTTAGGAGCCGTTTATTGCGGGCAGAAGAAGAATGTCATAAGGTACATTATCACAAACTTACAGAGCACAGTGTCACGATTATTTATGCAGTAATATCACATTTATTTTAATTATTGAGGTTTTATAATTTGTTTGAACATCTGGTAACAATTGTTCCATTCATTGCTGTTCCATTTTATGCCTTTTGTGGTCATTCTTGCTTGCTTAATCTTCAAACTGATTGTTATAATGAACTTGTCTAACTCAGGCAAAACAATCAGACAAATAAATAAAAGCAAAAACTTAATGGTATTGTCATTTTTTGCATTAAATTAACTTGGGAAGGAATGACATCGTTATGGTATTGAAGTTTCTTATTCAAAGATGATATAGGCATTCTCATTTGCTTAAGCTACTTTTGTGTCTTTTGGAAGTCTTTTACAACAGTCTTAGTAAGATTTTGGATGTTTTTCATTAAGTTTATGGTTAGGCCATCAGATTTGTTTTACTATACTTTCCAGATATTGTTGCTGTCAGTGATTTGGCCCTAACTGCATGTATTTTGGGACTCATGGAGTTACTTTGTGACTTGGTTTTATGGTGTATGTTGGCTGTGATAATTTTTGTTGTTTTACTCATTTTTATGCTATATTTGGTGAGATGATTTAGGGATATTAAAAAAAAAAAACTGCTGCCACTGTAACTTTGCCAGGCATGCCCAAAAATTTTTGGGTCTACATATTTTCTAATATAAAATCTCTGTTACCAAATATGCAAAATATATTTCCAAGATTAGGTGATAATTATCCCAAAGACACATCCAATCCCAGAAACAGTATAATGTATAAAATCCTGCTATTTAGTGCTTACTAGTTAAGACAGACAAAGCAAATGGAATCTGCAAGAACCAGGATAATTGATTTGGAACCAAACATTTCAGTTTGCTTTGTCCAGCTGTCCCTCTCAATATGTGATCTTTGGCTTTGTTTTTATTCCCTATCTCAAAGAAAGCAGATATTTTAGTTCACAGCAAAAATTTCCTTTTAATTCATAATTGTCACATGCAGAAGAGAGTTTGTGAATTATTTTACGATATTGGCCTCAATGAGATTTAATCATGTTATATAAATTCAACTGGGGCAAGGAGTTACTGAATAAACTTACAGATTATTAACATACAACTATCTACAAGGAGAAGGTAGGGAATTATTACTGGTGGAGCAGGACATGTGGAAGCCACTCATCTACTTAACAACATGATCTCTCTAGTTATGGTGGCTCTGAACAATTCTCTGGAAAAAACTATAATGCTAATTGGGCAATGCTACAATTTCCATAGAGTGGATATAAGAATAACTTTCCTCTCACAGAGTCTGGAGTTGTCTCATGCAGAAATGAAATCCTTTTAGTAATAAGATGCTGATTAAAAACAGTGGCTTACACAGGTTATTATACTTTCTCTCTCATAAAGAAATCCAGAGGAAGTCAATCCATGGTGGTTCCTTTCTACTCAGCCACTCTTAGTGTATGATTTTTTCTACCTGAGGTCACGTCACTGTCACAAGACGCTTATGGAAGAACCAGACATAACTTCTGGTGCCAAGGAAGTGGGAAGAAGACAAATATTCAGGGAAATAAGCAACTTTCTGGCTAAATTAGGGCCCTTTTCAAAAATTGTTCTCAGAAGTATTACTTTCCATTTACATTTCATTCACTCCTAGTGGCAAGGAAAGCTGAAAAAGTTTGTTGTTGTTGTTTTTCCATCCTGAAATAACGTTGTTATGCTGTTACTAAGGAAGATAAACAGAATGGATATTGAGTATGCAGCCATCCTTCTCTGCCACAGGATTAGATTACATTTACCATCTGTCTGGTTGCCTCTTTTTTAGTCTGAATAAGAAAAAAAAAAAACAATTGTAATACTTGTAAGTTAAATTTTGAAGATAGCATTTTAATAGCTTTTTTTTTTTTTTTTTTTTTTTTTGGCACTTTTCTCCCCTAACTACAGGTATTATTATTTAGCTGTCTTTAAAAATCCAGACAAAACATAACAAAAGCATTTGTTGTTTGAGTGATTGGGCACTCATCCTGAAAAACAAACAAAAAAGAAAGAACTGTGCCATTTGATCCTTATATATATATAAATCCTTTGTTGGTTTGTATTCTAACATGTTTAAGCATTCTACTGCTTTTTGTTTAAAAAAGTCAGTACAGCAACCATGAAAAGTTTAACACCCAGGCAGATCAAGATGAATGTGGCCATTCTTGTTAAGTAGGACATGGTTTGCTCTATAGAAAGAAGATATATTACCAGGATAAAATGATATATATATTTCTGCAACATCTTGTTACCATACTCCATTAGAAATGATTACCACCACAATGCTGTATGGGCTGAACAGGTTCATATTTCTCTAAGATGCAAGGGCAAGAAAAAGACCAGCTGCCAGGACAGTATGACTCAGTCTACTGCTCTGCCTGACCTGTGACAGGAGTAATCTCAATCAAAACTGTAACCATCACCATATTAGCCAGCGCACTTCTAACACTGGTGACTTGTTGTTGCAGCACTGGGTCTAAAAATAACAATAATCCATCAGTGTCAGTGCATGAAAAACTGAATTTCATCAGAATTTAAGAGAATTGTGGACTACACTAATACATAAAGTCCGTTTTGTTGCTGTAATTTGTTCTTTCTATTGCAGCAAGTTGGCTGCCTTCTAACATTTTACCCATTTCTCTAATCAGAGGGAAAAAAATAAAATAATGTTTTTCAAAAATTTACAAATGTCTGAATATATATAAGACAGTATTTTAATACTCTGTTATTTTGAAATAATTTACCACTGACAATTGCTCTCTTGGTATTTTGAATTCAACTAATAATGAGCATATTCATAAATATATATTATTATATTATTATTATTACATATTGTTGTTCCATATAAGAAGAGGTTCAATAAATATCTAATTCTAATGTTAGCCTAAAACCATATTGAAACCATTGAATTATTTAGGAGTTAATATTATGTGCTAATGAACCTCATTTTTAAAAACTTTTATTTTAGCTTCAAGGGTACATGTGCGTGTTTGTTATATAGGTAAATTGTGTGTTATGGGGGTTTGGTTTACAGATGATTTTGCCACCCAGGTAATAAGCATAGTACCTGGTAGGTAGTTTTTGAATCCAATTTCAATCTTATAATAGCACAGAAGATTTCACAAATGAATCCTCAGCATGATCCAGCTAACAGCTGGATTGATAACAGTTATGGGGGAAATTTTGGAAGTTCAAAGGTGGACATAGAAATTGATTTAGAGTAACTCATGAATTCACTAAACTGAGTTTTTATTAACAGGCTATTTAGAGTAAATCTGTACTAACAATCAGGAACCAATCAACATTAATAGTAGAGATAATCGATCCAAATTGACACAATTATTTTTAAGTAGTTTTAAAATATTAAATGATTTTTTTCAACTTATATTGTTATTTTGCTCTTTTCAACGACTTTTTGTTTATAGTATTGTGAGTTAGAAGATTTCCTTGTGGCTTGCCATATTAGGAACAGTTGAATTTAACCATCTGGAGCTACTTAAAACATCCCCTAATATTACAAAATTCTTGTCTAAAATCTGATGAAATTTGTACAATTATTCTACCGCCCTCAGAGATTAGTTGCATCAAACGCATATTAGTGAACTATTTAGACATATGGGGGAAATTAAATTCAGTATTTTATATGGTTAGAAATCAGAGAAATTCAGGATCAAATGTAAGCTCTGAGACTTGATAACTGAGCTCAGTGAACTTTTTATTCATTCAACAAATATTCATTAAGCAGTAACAGGATTTCAGGCACTAGTTTAAGAGCTGAGAGTGCTGCAATAAATACAACATGTTAAGTTCTTTATTCTCTATGGAATGATAGAGAAGTAAGAATCTAAAAACTAACACAAGCATTTCAGATGGTAACACTATTATTAAGAAGAATAAGCAGATTGAGAGCATTAGATAGCCAGTGTAGGTTGTAGGGACATTTTAGTAGCTGCAGAAAGGAAGTGACAGAGAACAGGAGGGAAGTATACCAAGGAAGCATGCAAGGTTATTATACAACAAGCAAGGGAGACAGGAGGTGAAGTTATGGAGGAAACCAAGAATCAGATCATTTGGGTGTTTGGACCATAATAAGCACTTTGGATTTGGGATTCAACTGCTACTTTTATCTGACTGACAGTGTTTTTTTGTTGTTGTTTTGAAATAGAGTCTCGCTCTATCATTCAGGCTGGAGTTCAATGGTAGTGGTCTCAGCTCACTGCAACCTCTGCCTCCTGATTCAAGCGATTCTTCTGCCTCAGTCTCCCGAGTAGCTGGGACTACAGGAGTGTGCCACCACATTCAGCTAATTTTTATATTTTTAGTAGAGATACGGTTTCAGTATGTTGGCCAGGGTGGTCTCAAACTCCTGACCTTGTGATCCACCCTTCTTGGCCTCCCAAAGTGGTGGGATTACAGCTGTGAGCCACTGCGCCCGGCCCTGACTGACGGTTTTTAAAAGATCACACTGGCTACTTATCTTAGTCAGTTGATATTATAATTTTGACCTGGGTGGCTTTAAGAACAAACATTTATTTTTTAGACTTTTGGTGGCTGGAAATCTGAGATCCTGGAACCAGCATGGTTATTTTGTTAAAGAGGACCCTCTTCCTGTTACAAACAGCACCTTTTCACTGTGCCCTCACATGGTGGACAGAGAACTAGCTCACCTCTCTTATTCTTTTTAAAAGGGCATTAATTCGATTAGGAGAACCTCACCCTCCTGACTTAACCTAAAGCTTATGACCTCCTAAAGGCCTCATCTCCAAGTACCATAGCACTGAGGATTAGGGTTTCAACATAAATTTTGGAGCGACATAAACATTCAGTCCATGGCACTATCATAAAAAGAGTAGAATGTGTGAGCACAGGAGAAAGAGAAAAGGTCTTATGGCAAAGAAACTGATTAGCAAATATTACAGTAGTCTAAACTCTAGTCAGTAAAAGCTAATGGTTTAGATCATAGCATAGTGGTAGAAGTAGTAAAAAGTGGCCACTTATTAGACAAGCTGACAGTCTTTGCTAAAGTATTGTATAGGGATTGTGAGAAAAACTTGACATAAAGAACAACTTGATTAGCTTCTCCAAACTTTCATCTTCTCAAATATGCAGTAGAGAGCTTATTTACCATAATATGGAGTTGGGAAAACTAAATTTCAATGTAGGAAAGCATCTACAATTATTATATGTTATAAAGTCAACATATGGACTATAAAATAATGATTATATTATTGTATAATATAGAACAAGTAGCAATGTTGAGACCCAGGACAAAAATTTTTTTAAAATCCTCCAGTAATAGGCAAACTAAAGTTGCAGAACTTGGCTTTTCTACATCCATATAGGGATTTTCTATCCCAAACACTTTTGTTCATATGTCTCTACAGTTAGTACTTTCATATCTGCCTTTTTAATCAGGTAGAATCAGTTTTAATTCGTGACAAGTTATATTACTTTAGAAGTCATCTATCTTCTGTTTCCTTTAGAGTCAGTCAACTGATCCTAAAACCAGAAGACAGCACTGCTTCTCATCCTTATTCAGTGGTGGCATACTCAGTAGATGATAGAGCTATGTGGCACTTCGTGATACATTGCATTTGTATAATTATTATAAGAAAGTTTTAAAAAGTAAATAGTAGAGACAGTGTAAAATTGATTTTGTATTAATATTTAAATAAAATATTTTCAGATTTCTAGACAGATAGTTGACCTTCCTTCCATATCTATCTATCTATCTATCTATCTATCTATCTATCTATCTATCATCTAAGTATGCTTTTAATTTTTAATACTGTTTTATACTTGAAATGTCTACATTCAATTCCTAATCATGTTATATTTCTCCAGGGGGAGATTATTTATTCTTGAGGAAAACCATCAATAAGAACATTTTGAAAACAAGAAAAAGAAGAACATTTGAAAACAAGATTATTTCCTTAGTCTGGAAATAGTCTAACTATTAATAATTTGTAGCCTCTTGTAGATAAAACTGCTCATCAAAATTATATGCATGATTTTATGTGAATATGTGGACCTACATTTTTAGAAGGGAATTTAATATTCTTTTAAAACATGAGAAAAATAAATAAGAATAATGGGTTTTATGTATGTAATTTCCATCTCTCAGAAATGGGCAATAGTTTCAAATGTTTTTTATTTATTTATTTTAAATTTATTCATTTTTCTGAACAACTATGACTTTAAAACTATCTTTTAGGTAATCAGTTTCTTCCTGGCTTAGTCTTGTGAGGGTGTATTAGGATTTTTCTATCTCTTCTAGGTTTTCCAGTTTGTGTGTGTAGAAGTGTTTATAGTGGTTTCTTTCTTTTTTTTTTTTTTTTTTCGTTTCTTTCTTTCTTTTATTTTTCTAGATGGAGTCTTGCTCTGTCACCAAGGCTGGTGTACAATGGCTCAATCTCAGCTCACTGCAACCTCCACCTCCTGAGTTCAAGCAATTCTCCTGCCTCAGCATACTGAGTAGCTGGGATTACAGGTGCATGCTACCATGCCTGGCTAATTTTTTATATTTTTTGTAGAGATGGGGTTTCACCATGTGAGCCAGGATGGTCTTGATCTCCTTATCTTGTGATCCAACTGCCTCAGCCTTCCAAAGAGCTAAGATTACAGGTGTCAGCCACAGAGCCCTGCTTTTTATAGTAGTGTTGGGAACAGGCCCCCAAATCTGGCCATAAACAAGCCCCAGAACTGGCCATAAACAAAATCTCTGCAGCACTGTGACACGCTCATGATGGCCATGATGCCCACGGTGGAAGGTTGTTGATTTGCCAGAATGACGGCAAGGAGCACCTGGCCCACCCATGGCCAAAAACAGCTTAAGGCATTCTGAACCACAAACAATAGCATGAGTGATCTGTGCCTTAAGGACATGTTCCTGCTGCAGATAACTAGTCAGAGTCCATCCCTTTGTTTCCTGTTTCAGTTAATCTATAATCTATAGAAACAATACTTATCACTGGCTTGCTGTCAGTAAATACGTGGTAAAACTTGGTTTGCGGCTCTCAGCTCAGAAGGTTGTCAACCCCCTGATTCCCACTCCACACACTATATTTCTGTGTGTGTGTCTTTAATTCTTCTAGCGCCGTTGGGATAGGGTCTGCATGACCAAGCTGGTCCCGGCAAGTAGTTTCTAATAGTTGTTTTTATTTTTGTGGGGTCAGTAGCAACATTACCTTTGTCATTTCTAATTGTTTCTCTTTTTTCTTCTCTTTTCTTCTTTATTAGTCTAGCTAGTGGTCTTTTTTATTACTAAAAAAACAACTATTGAATTCATTGCTGTTTTGAATGGTTTTTCATGTCTCAAGTTCCTTCAGTTTAGCTCTGGCTTGTTATCTTTTGTCTTCTGCTAGCTTTGGGCTTGATTTGTTCTTGCTTCTCTAATTCTTTCAATTTGAAGTTAGATTGTTAATTTGAGATCTTTCTAACTTTTTAATGTGAGCATTTATTACTATGAGTTTTCCCTTTAATATTGTCTTAGCTGTGTCCTAGAGATTCTGGTATGTCATATCTTTGTTTTTATTAATTTCAAATAACTTACTGATTTCTGACTTAATTTTATTATTTACCCAAAAGTCATTTAGGACCATGGTGTTTAAGTTTCATGTAATTGCATGGTTTTGAGCAATTTTCTTTTCTTTTCTTTTCTTTTTTTTTTTTTTGAGACTGAGTCTCACTCTGTCACCCAGGCTGGAGTGCAGTGGTGCAATCTTGGCTCACTGCAAGCTCCGCCTCCCGGGTTCATGCCATTCTCCTGCCTCAGCCTCCTGAGTAGCTGGGACTACAGGTGCCTGCCACCACACCTGGCTAGTTTTCTCTATTTTTTAGTAGAGATGGGATTTCACCATGTTAGCCAGGATGGTCTCAATCTCCTGACCTCATGATTGACCCACCTTGGCCTCCCAAAGTGCTGGGATTATAAGCATGAGCCACCACGCCCAGCTGGTTTTGAGCAATTTTCTTAATCTTGACTTCTATTTTTATAATCCTGTGGTTTGAGAGTGTGTTTGGTATGATTTAGGTTCTTTTACATTTGTTGAGGATTGTTTTATGTCCAATCATGTGCTCAATTTTAGAGTATATACCATGTGATGATGAGAAGAATGTATGTTCTGTTGCTTTTGGGTGGAGAGTTCTGAAAAGCTCTATCAGATTCATTTGGTCTAACATTGAGTATAGGTCCTGAATATTTTTGTTAATTTTCTTCCTCTGTGATAGCAGCCAGGAAGAAAATGATTCCCTGAACAGACAAATAATGAGCTCTGAAATAGAATCAGTAATAAATAGCTAACAAACAAACAAACAAACAAGCCCAGGACCTCATGGATTCACAGCCGAATTCTATCAGATGTACAAAAATGAGCTG
This sequence comes from Rhinopithecus roxellana, assembly GCF_007565055.1. Lineage (NCBI taxonomy): Eukaryota > Metazoa > Chordata > Mammalia > Primates > Cercopithecidae > Rhinopithecus > Rhinopithecus roxellana. Next base: position 79,883,075 of record NC_044552.1, read on the forward strand.
GTACCCTTCCTACTGAAACTATTGAAAAGCAAAACAAATAAACAAAAATGACCAGGAGAGACTCCTCCTCAAATTATTCTTGATACCATCATCATCTTACCAAAACCTGTCAGGGACACACACAAAAAAGAAAACTTTAGGCTAATATCCTTGATAAACATTGATGCAAAAATCCTCAACAAAATACTTGCAAACTGTATCCAGCAGCATATCAAAAAGCTAATCCACCATGATCAAGCAGACTTCTTCCCTGGATGCAAAGTTGATTCAACGTTCACAAATCAATAAGTGTGATACATCACATAAATAGAACTAAAGACAAAAACCACAAGATTATCTCAATAGACACAGAAAGACTTTTCATAAAATTCAACACCCTTTCATGTTAAAAACTCTCAATAAATTAGGTATTGAAGGAACATACCTCAAAATAACAAGTCATCTAACAATTCCATAGCTAATATTATACTGAATGAGCAAAAGCTAAAAACATTCCCCTTGAAAACCAGCACAAGACAAGGATCTTCTCTCTTACCACTTTTATACAACATAGTATTAGAAGTTCTAGTCAGGGCAATCAAGCAAGAGAAAGGAAGAAAGGGCATCCAATTAAGCAGAGAGGAAGTCCAACAACCTCTGTTTGCAGATAACATGACTCTATATATAGAAAACCCTATAGTCTTGGCCCAAAAACTCTTCCAGCTGATAAACAACTTCAGCAAAACTGTAGAATACAAAATCAATGTAGAAAATTACTAGAATTCCTATACACCAACAGTAGCCAAATCAAGAGCCAAATCAAAAAGTCAATCCCATTTACAATTGCCACAAAAGAATAAAATACCTAGAAATACAGCTAACTAGGGAGGTAAAAGATCTCTACAATAAGAAGTACAAACCACTCTTTCAATAAATCAGAAAAGATACAAACAAATGGAAAACCATTCCATACTCATGGATAGGAAGAATCAATATTGTGAAAATGGCTATACTGCCAAAAGCAATTTATAGATTAAATGCTATGCCTACCAAACTACCAATGACATTCTTCACAGAACTAGAAAAAAAATTATTTTAAAATTCATGTAGAACCGGAAAAAGCCCAAATAGCCAAGGCAATCCTAAGCAAAAAGAACAAAGATGGAGGCATCACATCATCCAGCTTCAAACTGGATGTACTATAAGGCTACAGCAATCAAAACAGTATGAAACTGGTACAAAAACAGATATAGACCATATGGAATAGAATAGAGAGCCCAGAAACAAGGCTGCATATCCATGACCATCTGATCTTTGTCAAAGCTAACAAAAACAAGCAATAGCGAAAAAACTCCCTATTCAATAAATGTTGCTGGGAAAACTGGCAAGCCATATGCAGAGGATTTTCACTAGACTCCTTCCTTATACCATATAAAAAATATTCAAAATGGATTAAAGACTTAACTGTGAATCCCAAAACTACAGAAATTCTGGAAGACAACCTAAGCAACACCATTCTGGGCATAGGAGTGGGCAAAAATTTTATGACAAAGACACCAAACACAATTGTAACAAAAGCAAAAATTGACAAGTGGGAGCTTTGGCACAGCAGAAGAAACTATCAGACAACCTGCAAGGTGGGAATAAATTTTTGTAATCTATGCTTCTGACAAAGGTCTAATATCTAGCATCTATAAGAAACTAAACAAATTTACAAGAGAAAATAAACAACCACATTTAAAAATGGGCAAAGCACATGGACAGACACTTTCCAAAAGAAGACATACTGGTGGCCAAGAAGCATATGATAAAAAGCTCTATAAAACGAATCATTACAGAAATGCAAATCAAAACTACAATGAGATAACATCCCATGCCAGTCAGAATGGCTATTATTAAAAAGTAGAAAACAAAAACCAAAAACCAGGTACTGGCAAGGATGTGGAGAAAAAAGGAACACTTTTACACTGTTGTAGTAAAAATTAGTTCAGCCATTGTGGAAGGCAGTGTGGTGATTCCTTAAAGACCTAGAGACAGAAATACCATTTGACCCAGCAATGCTATTACTGGATATATAGCCAAAGGACTATAAATCATTCTGTTATAAAGACACATGCAAACATATGTTCATTGCAGCACTATTCACAATAGCAAAGACATGGAATCAACCTAAATGTCCATCAATGACAGTTTGGATAAAGAAAATGTGGTACATCTACACCATGAAATACTATGTAGTCACAAAAATAGGACAAGATCTTATCTTTAGCAGGAACATGAATGGAGCTAGAAGTTATAATCTTTAGGAAACTAAAGCAGGAACAGGAAACCAAATGCCACATGTACTCACTTATAGGTAGAAGCTAAATAATAAAAACTTATGAACACAAAGAAGAAAACAACAGACACTGGGGTCTAGTTGAGGGGGAAGGGTGGGAGGAGAGGCAGGGGCAGAAAAGATAACTATTGGGTATTGGGCTTAATACATGAGCAATGAAATAATACATACAACAAATTGCCATGACACGTGTTTACCTATGTAACAAATCTTCACATGTACCCCCAAACTTACAATAAAAGGTTTGTAAAAAAACTATCCTTTAAATTAACTCATATGAAAATAAATGCTATCTGTGTAAAATGGAGTTCAATTTCAAAAACAAGTGGGAAATAACAGGCCAGGAGGATCACTCATATTTCATTTTAATACAAAGTGATTCATGCTGGATATAGTGGCTCACATCCGTAATCCCAATACTTTGGCATGCCGAGGTGGGAGGATCTCCTGAGACCAGCCTGGGCAGCAAAAAAAGACCTCATATCAACAACAATAAAAAAATCTTACAAACAAGACTAATAATTATACAATAGCATTTTGAGCTTGAAAAATATATTTCATCTTTATAATTTCAAAAGCCACAGAATGTAATATATAGTATATTCACTAGGTCTAAGTCTTAAAAGAAACCAATGTTCTTATGATTAAATTTTTTAACAAGAATGCTACAGAAGCATATTTTCTTTCTATAGTTCAGCAATCTCAAAACTTAGTACTTTTAATGCAGTAGTGCTCATCTACAAAAGACTGAGTCTTTTTTTATGACTATTTCTCAAACTGAGATTCTTATTTCCCTACAAACTAGCTGTGATTAAAAATATAATAATAAGCCAAACCTTAGGTGCCCACTACAGGGCAAAATTATTGCTTTGTTATATTAATTATTTAGTGTCACATTATTATTGGTGTCCTGAGAGCAAGCAAAATGCACACACACACATGAAACTCAGATTTTTGAGAGCCTACAATGACAAATAGAACAGAAAAAAATTTTAGTGGAAATATTTATATAAGTCGATAAAGTCTGTAAGATTATCACATTAATAAAACATCACCTTTGTTAATTTGTACAGATCAATGCGAAACTAATATATACTTGCTGTTTTCAAGTAATCACTTGAAATTCATGTGAATTTTTGAATGGATAATGCTAGTAAACAACTATTATAGAATTAAATACCCAGAAATTTATTCAAACCTATTATTAACCTCCATCATCTCATGAAGTCTTCAAGACTGCAACTAGCAAAGTAGGCACTTCAAGTACAGAAGATCAAAGTCGGAATTTTTACATTTTATTCTGTCAATATCACTTTTCTAATCTGGGATCTTTGAATAGATTTAGGTAATCTGTGAAGTTGAATGAGGAATATGATAAATATATGTTTTCCACTTACCTCCAATGGACATCTTGCATTACATTCCATTTTGATTGCAGGTAACAAACCATAGTAATGCTTGTTGTACCTAAGATATGAGGTTTGATCACTCCCTTTAAAGTTGTTGTAGATATCTCAAACATCTTTTATGCTAATTGATAGACAAATGATAAGATATTTTTATTTTATATTTTAGTAAATAAACATATATTGCTATACATCAAATATTTTATTTTAAAAATTTCCCAATGACATTTTAATATAATTGACATTCATTGTAATTGTATGCATTTCTTATATGCATTTAAGCTCTTATTCTAAGTAGAGATCCATGGGTGTCAACAATGGATGTAGACTTCCATCATGGTTCATGGCAAAAAAGAAATTCTGTTAGGTCAAGCGGATTGAGAACGCTCTTTAGATCATCTCCATTCTTACTGATTTTCTGCCTGCATGATACATCAATTAATGAACAAGGGACAAAGTTTCCAATGATGATTGTAGAGTTGTCTATATCTGTTTGCAGTTCTAACATTTTGACTTATGTATTTTAATGATCTGCTGTTACGTGTATACCTTCTTAAGGTTCTTATCTCTTCTTGGAAATCTGTGCCCTTTATCATTATATAATATTTCCCTTTATCCCAAATAATCTTCCTTGTTTCCAAGTCAGTTTTTCCTGAAATTAATGTAACTTTCCCTGTTTTCTTTGGTTAATGTTGGTATAATATATCTTTCTCCATTTCTTTACTCTTATCCATCTAAGTCTCTATATGTAAAGTGATTTTCTTGTAGGCAGGATATAGTTGTGGGGATTTTTTTTACATCCAATCTGACAATTTGTGTCATTTGACTGTTATTTTTATACCATGCACATCTAAAGTGATTATTGATATACTAGGATTGAAATTGGCCACATTGCTAATGTTTTTCTTTTAATTGCTCTTTCATTTCTTTTTAAAATTTATTTTTACTGATCTTTATTGAGCATTGTTTATAAATCTACACTGTTTTAACATGTAGTCAATCCAAGGGTAACCAACACAAATTTTTTTAGGAAATACAAATGAGATATTCAGGAGATTACATAAATATATCTTCAAATAACATTATACTTCTTCATATGTAGGGCAGGTGTTGTTTTACAGAATGATCCTAATTCTCTAACGTTTCATATCATTTCATTCATTTCACTTTTATATATACTACAAATATCCAATTTACATTATCACAATTATTTAAGTTAATTTTAGAGCAATTAAGTATAAATCCATATATTTTACTTGACTTATTCTTTTTCTGATGTTCTTCTTTATATGTATTCAAGTTTTTAACTTACATCAATTTTCTTCTATCTCAAAAACTGTCAACATATTTTGTGGAGTAGGTCTACTGGCAATAAAATTCTTCAGTTTTTATTGTATGAAAAATGTTTATGTTTCTTTTCCTTTTTAAAACTATAGTTAATTTTTAAAAGTTTCATATTTATTAAAAAATACAAGGTAGTACAGAAAAGTCCCATTTTATGAATATTTTACATTAGTATGATACATTTTGTTACAATTAACAAATCAATATTTTTATTTTGTTATTAACTAAAAAAATACAGTTTATTCAGATTTTCTTGATTTTTATCTAATGTCCTTTTCTATTTCAGGTTCCCATCAAGAACCATATTACTTTTAGTTATCCCATCTTCTGAGGTTCCTTTTGGTTGTGACAGTTTCTCAGACTTTCCTTATTTTCAATGACCTTGACAGTTTTTAGAAGTACTGATTAGGTATTTCAAGGATGCTCCCTGTTGGAATCTATCTGATTTTTTTTTTTCATGACTAGGTTGGAATTGTGGGTATTTAAGAGGAAAGCCACAAGTATAAAGCAACATTTTTATCACATCGTACTAAGGGTACATACTAGCAGCATGTTTTATGACTGTTGCTTATCTTGATCACCATGCTAAGATAGTTATTCTCAGGTTTCTCCACTGAAGTTTCCCTTGTTTTCCCCTTTCCACATCATATTCTCAAGAGGAATGTAGTTATGCACAGTCAGCATTTATGAAGTTTTGATATATGCCTCCTTTCTTTGCAGGGCATATCTATAAATTACTTGGCATTCTTCTGCATGAGAGATTTGTCTCTGCTCTTCTGATTGTTATTTATATTTTTATTTATATTGTATGGACTCATGAATATTCAATTTACAGTTTCTATTATAATCTAATACTACTTTATTTTGTTACTAAATCATTTCAGCTTTGGAATGTGGATCTCTTTCTGTTGGTTCCTGTGTCCTCTTCTTTGACATATACAAATCAATGTTCCTTTTTTTTTGTTTTTGTACTTCCTTACTTTTTGGCACGATGGTTTAGGCTCATCTTGTATATTCTGCCCCAATCCTAGCAGTAGCCATTTCTCTAAGGAGCCTCAATTTCTTTTCTTTTCTCCTCTCCTCTCCTCTCCTTTCCTTTTCCTTTTCCTTTCCTTTCCTTTCTTCCTTTTTTAAAGAATGGTATTAGAAACTAAGATCGTGATGTACTCACTGCTACTGGGTTATCAGTGCTTCCAGGCCTTCTCAGCTAACATAGTAAGGAAATATACATATTTTTGCTAACCTGTTTTTATATACACATATCTATTTCTTTCTAAGTAGACATCTGCATTTATATGATATTAAATGTTTATTAGTACTAATGTCTCCCACTCTAATCCATTACTATATACACCATTTTGGCCTCCCTTTGCTAGTATGTAAATTCCTACTCAGATAGTAAAAAAACTGGCTCCCACTGTTTGTCATCAATTTATGTCATTGTTTATTTTCAGTGTATATGTATAATTGTACCAGAATTGTTCATCGTTACCTTCATGGGAAACAAGTTATTCAGCTTCATCACGTCACACCAAAGGTGCATGTTATCAACAGTACTTACATTTGTGTAACAAGAAGTTTCCTTGTGTGCTGTTCATTTTTTTTTATCTTATAGATTACTCATTTCATAAATTACTTAACTCAGCATTTTTTCTTCTTGACATTACATAAAAATTATTTTATACATTTGTAATACTTAATTTTTCTTGTCACAGTCTTCATTCCTTTCTGGGAATCCTCAAACCTACCCCAATATTTTATTTTTCTAATTTGCATACATTAAATTTCCTTCTTTAAGCTTTCTACTAGTTTTGAAAAAGGCATGAGGTAATGTATTCAACAAAATATTACACGGAATAACTTTGCTACCCTAAAAATACTCTGTGCTTTACTATTTAATTATCATGCTCTGTACCTACCAGAGCTTCTGGGAATCAATGACTTTTTATTGTCTCTATAGTTTTGCTTTTTCCAGAACATCATATTATTGAAATCGTATCTTCTTTTTTCTTTTCTTTTTCTTTTCTTTTTTTTGTGAGTTTTGCTCTTGTTGCCCAGGTTGGAGTGCAATGGCACTATCTTGGCTCACCGCAACCTCAGCCTCCCGGGTTCAAGCAATTCTCCTGCCTCAGTCTCCCAAGTAGCTGGGATTACAGTCATGTGCCACCACGCCCGGCTAATTTTGTATTTTTAGTAGAGACAGGGTTTCACCATGTTGGCCAGGCTAGTCTCAAACTGGGACCTTAGGGGATCCCCCCACCTCGGCCTCCCAAAGTGCTGGGATTACAGGCATGAGCCACTGCCCCAGCCTTCTTTTTACTTAATTAACTAAAGACTATCATAAATTTAGATTTCCTTAGTTTTTACCGAATGTCTATTTTCTGTCTGAGGAGCCCATTCAAAACATGACCTTACATTAAATTGTCATTTCTCTTTATGAATCTCTTTGTGGTGACAGTTTGTCAGAATTTTCTTGCTTTTGGCAACTTTGACAATTTTGAATAATACTCATCAAATTATTTGCAGGTTGCCCCAATACTGGATTTTTTCTCTGTTTTTTGTTGTTTGTTTGTTTTGTTTTTTCTCATCATTACACTGACTTCATGGGATTTTGAGAAGAAGTCCACATATCTAAAGTGGAATTTTCATCACATGTATGTAAATCAAGTGTATATACTATCAATTATTTATGACTATTGATATTAACAGTGGTTATCTGGCTGAAGTAGTATCTGTCAGATTTCTCCACTACAATGCTATATGTATTTTCCCCATTCTATTCTGTATCTTTAAAAGGGGGCCAGTGTCTGCAGCTCACACGTAAGGAGTGGAGAGTTATACTCGTCTCTAGGGTGTCTGTAGATAAATTATTTGGCTTTCCTCTTCATGGGAGATTTGTCTCTTTTTGTGACTTACTAATTTGCTCAATTGTGTATTTATATCAGTATAGATGCACAGGTATTTATTTAATCCTCTATGTTATAATCCAGCACTACTTCATTTTTTGCTAAAGTTGTTCCAGCTTTGGCTACTAGAATTTCTTTCACTTGGCTGCTGTGTTGCGCTTTGATATATCTCCAACTGTCATTTCTTTTTTTTTTTTTCTTTCTTTTACTTTTTTTTAGCATTTCATTACTTTCTGGCATTATAAGATACTCCAGACTCATCTTATATATTTCCTGCCACAGTCCTAAAATCAGCCATTTCTCCAAGAAGCTCCACTTACATTTATTACAGAAATCAAGATGTGGGAATAGATGTGCATGTTGCTACTTGTGTATTTCTTCAGATGTTATAAGGTGACAAAGCAAAAAATACATGTGTATATACACTAACATATGTATAGATATATTTTATAAATATTTCTGTATGTAACTGTTCATATATACATAAAGTTAAATAAATTCTCAATGAGATATGTAACTTTAATCCATATTACCAAATGTATCATCCTACTTTCTACCTCTTGTGTATCTGCAAAATCCCACTCCAACCATGAGAACCTGACTCATGGTGTAAGCCAACTTTTTTTCTTAACTGTTCAATTCCAGTGTACATCTATAGCAGTATCAGAAATGTTAACTCATATTTCTACTGAAAACAACTTTATCAAATAAATTCCTTATGGGCATTTAATTTTGCCTTTAACCTTAGAGACTCCATTCATTTCTGAAAATACTTACATCAGCACTCTTTTCCCAACCCCTTTAGTGGGGTTGTTTCCTATATTTGTAATAAAACTAAATAATCTCGTCACAGTCTACATTGTTTCCTGTTATCTTATGACTTTCTTTTTTGTTTGTTTTTTGTTTTTGAGATGGAGTCTTACTCTGTTGCCCAGGCTGAAGTGCAGTGGCACAATCTCAGCTCACTACAACCTCCACCTCCCAGGTTCAAGCGATTCTCCTGCCTCAGCCTCCCAAGTATCTGGGATTACAGGTGCGCACCACCACGCCCAGCTAATTTTTATATTTTTGGTAGAGACGGGGTTTCACTATGTTGGCCAGGCTGGTCTCCAACTCCTGACCTCATGGTACCCCTGCCTCGACCTCCCAAAGTGCTGAGATTACAGGCATGAGCCACCACACCAGGCCTATCCCATGATTTTCTATGTAATTTTTAAGAATTTGTTTTCATTAAGGTTCCCTCTTATTTTCTATATTTCTACAGTTCCTGACAAATGCGTAATGTCAAATATCCTTATTTACAATATCATGTGAAATAGTTGTACTCTTTAAACATTTCCTGTGCTTCACTTATTCTCAGCCTCTAGTAATTATTTGATCTTTTATTATCCCATTAGTTTTGCCTTTTCTAGAACATAATATGGATTGAATCATATAGCACATAGCCTTGTCAGCTGGCTAATATACATTTAAGATTTTTCCTGTTATTTTTTGGTTTGATAGCACAGATTATTGATGCAATGAAATATTTTTCAACAATCTGAGTATCAAGCCAAACAATAACCTGGAAACAACTTAAAAGCATATTAGCCAGCTGACAAGGTTACGTGCTATATGATTCCATCTATATTATTTTCCAGTTTATTTATCTATTCACCTATTGATGGACTTCTGGGTATATTCCTGGTTTTGGTAATTATTCATAAAACTATTACAAACTTCTACCTGTAAGTTTTAGTGTTAACAAAGATTTTAAACCATTGTGTAAGAACCTCAGGGCCTGGCTGTCAGATTGTATGGTGACATGTTTAGCTTTGTTGGAAGCTGCCATATTGTCTCTGACAGAGGATATAGTATTTTATTAACACACACCAATCAGCAATGAGTGGGAGCTGCTTTAGAAGTTCCAAGTATCCCTGCACTATTTGAGAAAAAGCCAATATTTCTCCATTGAATTGCCTTTGCTTCTTTGTCAAAGATCACTTAACTGTATTAGTGTGGTTCTATTTCTGATTTTTGTACTCTGTTCCATGGGCCTATTATTTCATTAATACAATGACTCCTTAGCTACTGTAGCTTTATGGTAAATCTTTAAGTTGAATAGTGTCAGTCTTCCAACTTTGCTCTTCTTCTTTAATATTGTGTTGACTACTCTAGATCTTTTGCCCTTGCACATAAGCTTTATAATAAATTTGTTGATAATGAAAATTAGTTTGCTGAAATTCTTATTGGGATTAAGTTGAAGTTATAGATAAATTTGGAAAGAAATGACATTCTAAGAATATTGAGCCTTCCAATATATGAACACATGATCTTTTCATTTACTTAGGTAGTCATCAATTACTTTTAAAAGAGCTTTGTAGTTTTCCTTGTCAAGTTTCTGTACATATTTGGCTACATTTGTACATATTTTAGAGTCATTATAAATAACAATATGTTATTAATTTAAATTGCTAATTGCTGGTATATGGGAATGAAATTTACTCTATATATTAATCTTGTATCCTGTGTGAACTTGCAATAATCATTTATTTCCAGAACTTTTGTCAAATTTCTGGGATTTTCTACATAAACATGTAGGTCATCTGCATGCAAAGATAGCTTTATTTAGTTTTTCCAATATGTATACTTCATTTTTGTCTCACTGTATTAGCTAGGATTTATAGTATATTGTTGAGTACGAATGATGTGAGATAATTTTGAATATAATTTCATCTTATTGTGGTAAGAACCCAACATGAGACCTGCCTTTTTAAAACACTTTAAATGTGTGATACAATATTGTTGACTATAGGTACAATGTTATATAATACATCTCTAGAAATCATTCTTCTTGCTTAACTGAAAATTTTGCCCATTGATTGATTAGTAACTCCCCATTTCCTCTATTCCCAGGCCCTATCAACTACCATTCCACTCTGATTCTATGAATTTGACTATTTTAGATACCTCATATAAGTGAAATCATGCAGTATTTATCTTTCTGTGACTAGCTTATTTCCCTTACTGTGTTTTTACTTTAATTTCATTTTACTATGGCATCAAGGCATCAATGCTGTCATTTATTGCAAAATTTCCTTCTTGCTAAAGGCTAAATAATATCCTATTGTGTGTATATACCGTATTTTCTTTATCCAGTCATCTATCAAAGGACATTTAAATTGTGTCCATATCTTGGCTATTTGTGAGAAATTGTGAGAAAAAAAAAATGCCAGATAATTTGTAAGAAAAAGAAATAAAATACCCCCACATCAGAAAGAAGAAGTAGAATTGTTTCTGTCTACAGGTAGCATGATCTCATATAATGAAATTTTAAAGACTCCACTAAAAAATATTTGAACAAATGAATTTAGTAAAGTCGCAGGACACAAAATTAAAACACACAAAATAATTGTGTTTCTATATATTAACAGTAAACTATTTTAAAATAAAATTAGAAAATCAATTTCATTAACAAAAAATAAATTAATTGGGAATAAACTACAGAGATCAAGGACTTACATATTAAAAACTATGAAACACCAATAAAATAATTTTTTTTTTTTTTTTTTGAGATGGAGTCTCACTCTGTCACCCAGGCTGGAGTGCAGTGGCCAGATCTCAGCTCAATGCAAGCTCTGCCTCCCAGGTTTATGCCATTCTCCTGCCTCAGCCTCCCAAGTAGCTGGGACTACAGGTGCCTGCCACCAACCCTGGCTAGTTTTTTTGTATTTTTTAGTAGAGACGGGGTTTCACTCTGTTAGCCAGGATGGTCTCGATCTCCTGACCTCGTGATCCACCCATCTCGGCCTCCCAAAGTGCTGCGATTACAGGCTTCAGCCACCGCGGCCCAGCCTAAAATAAATTTTAAGAGACACAAGAAAATGAAAAGACATTTTGTGTTCACAGATTTTAAAACTAATATTTTTAAAATGTGCATACTTTTCAAAGCAATCCACAATGTTGTCACCACCAAAACTTCAATGGTATTTTTTTACAGAAAAAAAAGAAGAAATTTTATAATCAACATGCAACTACAAAAGTCATAAATAGCCAAATCAATTCAGAGAAAGAAAAACAAAACTGTGGTTATCTCACATCCTGATTTCAAAACATAATACAAAGCTATAGAAATAAAAATGGTGAGGCAATATTTGCTTTGTTCTCAATCTTAGAGGAAAGCATCTAGTTTGTCACAGTTAAATATAATATTTGCTATTGATTTTTTATAAGTGTTCTTAATCAAGTTGAGGACGTTCTCCTATATTGTCAGTTTGCTAAGTGTAATTATCATAACTAGAAATTATATTTTGTCAAAACTTTTCCTGCGTCAATTGATATGATTGTATAATTTTTCTTCTTTAGTCTGCTGATTTGGTGAATTACATTAAATGATTTGTGAATATTGAACCAGTCTTGCATACCTGAAATAAATCCCACTTGATAGTGAAATATAATTATTTTGATATATTGTTGGATCCAATAAGTTAGGATCTTTTGAGAAGTTTTGCATCTAGGTTCATGAGAGATACTGGTTTGTACTTTCTCTTTCTTGTAATGTTTTTGTTTAGTTTTGACATTAGGATAATTTTTGCCTCATAGAATGAGTGGAAAGTCTTCATTCTACTTGTCGTTTCTGGGAGAGTTTGTGGAGAACTAGTATCTTTTATTCTTAAAATATTTGGTAAAATTCACCCCTTAAAATCATTTGTTCCTGATGCTTTCTTTTCAGAAAGATTATTAACTTTGGTTTATTTAATAGATATTGGTGTTTTCAGATTATATATTTCTCCTACAGGAGTTTGGAAGATTTGTGTTATTCAATGAGTTAATCAATTTCATCAAAGTTTTAAAACTATGGTGTCCATGGAATAAACAGTGATGGCCTCATGGAATCAACAGTGATGCCCTCTTTTTAATTTCTCTTTTTTGTTTTTTGAGACAGAGTCATGCCCTGTTGCCTAGGCTGGAATGCAGTGTCATGATCTTGGCTCACTGAAACCTTCGCCGCCTGGCTCAAGTGCTTCTCGCACCTTAGTCTACCGAGTAGCTGGGACTACAGGCACACACCAGCATGCCCAGCTAATTTTTGTGTTTTTTTGTAGAGACAGTCTTTGGCCATTTTGCCCAGATTTGTCTCCCAACTCCTGACCTCAAGCAGTCCACCTGACTGGGCCACTCAAAGTGCTGGGATTATAGGCGTGAACCACCACCCTCTGCCCTCTTTTTCATTTCTGATATCAGCAAACTGTATCTTTTCTCTTTTTTTTCCCCTGGTTAAATTGATCAAAAGTATATCAATCTTACGAGTTTACCAATTTATTAATTATATTGAACTTTTCTAAGAAACAGCATTTGGTGCTTCTCTTAAATTCATGTTTTGTTTTGTTTTTTTCAGATATGTAGATCAGGGTTTGTACTAGGACCCTAATTCTCTGATGGTCTGAGAAAAGCTGTCAATTTTAAGATTGTTCAGCTTTTCTCTTCTTATAATGTTCAGCATGAAATTTTCAAGCTTTTGACATATCAAAATTGAAACTAAGTCTATGTCTGAATTTAAATAGGTGTATGTATACATATATGTGTCTTAAAATATTTTTCTTGTGCTCTTGTTACTTTTTAAAATAACATTCTGTTCTCATTTATGATTTCAATTCCTCCTTGCAGATTTTTTGAATGACTATCTTTAAAAACATCTATTCTATTTCTGAAATTATTTGTATTTATTTTGATCACGTATTTTATTTTTTGAACCTTTGTTGTCCTTTTTTAAAATTTTGTACTTTCTTTTAAGTTCTGCTGATCCAGAATGGGCCATTCATATTTAACAATGATGCCTGCAACTATGGGAGAGAAACTCTATATGTGGGCAGGATCTGTTCAATGTTGTTCTTTATTTTCTGTGTTGGATCTTAGGGTTGGTTGTTTTCTTGGGCAGAAATTCACTCTTCTAAGGTACATTCGACATTTTTAAGAAAAAGTGTTGACTCATAATTTCTTGACATTCTGAATATAAAGTAAGATAGATAAATTGATTATTTTAATGCTTTGCGTAACTTCAATTAATTTCCCTGGCTTTCAACCTCATGACTTGCCTCTAACATTCCTGGTGTTTCCAAATCCAAAGCTTCCCAAGCATATTTGGGCAGGATTACTGAGTATTCTAACCTGCAGCTTCTGCCAACTTATTTTATCAGTTGGCATTCCTCTCTCTTCATTTAGTGTTCTCACAATCTGCTGAAATCTCTTCTGATTTTTTTTTTTCCTTTCCAAATCTTTTTACTATTTTAAGCCCATGTACTTTCTCTTTCTGTAATATCATTTAACCATATTTAGGAACAAGGTAAAAGAGAAAAATGTGTATACAGCAAACTTTATTTAATTGGAATTTATACCTGGAGTGCTTCAAATAAAATTTAATATAAATTTATTTTTGAAAGATTCTAAAGACTAGCACTTATTTGTAATATTGTCATATTTGACAGTTCACTAAATAGTGCAGAGAAAGCCTCAGAAGCCCAGATTATTTTTCCAAGAACATTGACTTCCAAAAGGGAAGAAGTGTGGTGATTGTTACTTAATTGTTACATTTTGTGATCTACTGATTATTTTTTAAAGACAGCAATCTTTATATTTTTTAAGCAAAAATTTTTTTAAATAAAAAAGTCTATTACAGCAATAATTTTATAAATGTAGACATTTTATTATGAATGCAGAAGAAAGATGTAAACTCCTAACAATGATCAAAAGAGATAGTGCCATTTCTTACATATAATCTTCTTTCTAGGTTCATACAGTTGCTGTCTGAAGTTGGGAAACAATTGCCTAGCAAAATTACTGAAAATGATCATACAACACAGTAGCTTTTAAGAAGCATTTGATAAGGCATATGTGCTCGGCTATGATGAAATTTAACCCAGCCTTTCTAATTCTCATCATTGGCTTTATTAAATAGCCCCAATAACTCCAATAATTCTGCTGACAACAATTAATCATGAAAGCCAGATCTATATGAAATATTATCGCATGATTCACATTTTAATGCTGAGTAGACCACTGGCAATTGCAAGTAGCACCCAGAGACAGATAACACATAATTTATGCATTTAAAAATGTTTTGTTAAGGAAAATTGACAAATAGGATCTAATTAAACTAATAGCTTCTTCACAGGAAAAGAAACTATTAATATAAACAGAGTAAACAGCCTACAGAATGGGAGAAAAGTTTTGGATACCATCCATCTGACAAAGGTCTAATATCCAGCACCTATAAGGAACTTAAACAAATTTACGAGAAAAAAAAAAACAAACCCATTAAAAAGTGGCAAAGGACATGAACAGACTCTTCTCAAAAGAAGACATACATGCAGCTAAAAAACATACGAATAAAAAAGCTCAACATCACTGATAATTGGATAAATACAAATCAAAACTACAGTGAGACACCATCTCACACCTATCAGAATGGCTATTATTAAAAAATCCAAAAACAACAGATGTTTGTGAGGTTGTAAAGAAAAAGGAATGCTTTTACATTCTTAGTGGGAGTATAAGTAGTCCAACCATTGTGGAAGACAGTGTGGCAATTTCTTAAAAACCTAGAGGCGGAAATACCATTTGACCCAACAATCCCATTACTGGGTATGTGCCCAAATGACTGTAAGTCTATTATAAAGATACATGCACACATATGTTCATTGCAGCACTATTCACAATAACCAAGACATGGAATTAACCTAAATGCCCATCAATGACAGACTGGATAAAGAAAATGTGGTGCACATACACCATGGAATACTATGCAGCCATAAAAAGAAATAAGATCATGTACTTTTCAGGGCCATAGATGGAGCTGTAGGCTATTCTCCTTAGCAAACTAACACAGGGACAGAAAACCAAATACAGGATGTTCTCACTTATAAGTTGGAGCTAGATAATGAGAACATATGGACACATAGTGGGGAACAATATGCACTAGGGCCTATTGGGGGGAGCAGGGAATGGGAGGAGCTAGAGGATCAGGAAAAATAGCTAATGCATGCTGGGCTTAACACCTAGATGATGGGGTGATCTGTGCAGCAAACCACCGTGGCACGTTTATCTATGTAACAAATTTGCACATCCTACACATGTACCCCGAACTTAAAATAAAAGTTGGTTTGTAGTTTTCCTTGAAGAGGTCTTTCAAATCCCTTGTTAGCTGTGTTCCTGTGTATTTTATTCTCTTTGTAGCAATTGTAAATGGGGGTTCATTCATGATTTGGCTCTCTATTATTGGTGTATAGGAATGCTTGTGTTTTTTGCACATTGATTTTGTATACTGAGAGTTTGCTGAACTTTCTTCACCAGTTTAAGGAGTTTTGGTGTTGAGATGATGGGGTTTTCTAAATATAAACTCATGCCACCTGCAGACAGAGACAATTCAACTTCCTCTCTGCCTATTTGAATACGATTTATTTCTTTCTCTTGCCTGATTGTCATGGCCAGAATTTCCAATACTATGTTTAACAGGAGTGGTGAGGGAGAGCATCCTTGTCATGTACCAGTTTTCAAAGAGAATGCTTCCAGCTTTTGCCCAGACACCCAGTTCAATATGTTATTGGCTGTGGGTTTGTCATAAATAGCTCTTATTATTTTGAGATAAGTTTCATCAATACCTAGTTTATTGAGAGTTTTTAACATGAAGAGATGTTGAATTTTATCAAAGGCCTTTTCCACATTTATTGAGATAATCATGTAGTTTTTGTCTTTGGTTCTGTTTATATGATGGATTATGTTTACTGATTTGCACATGTTGAACCAGCCTTGCATCCCATGGATGAAGCTGACTTGACCATAGTGGATAAGGTTTTTTATGTTCTACTGGATTCGGTTTCCCAGTATTTTTTTGAGGATTTTTGCATCTATGTTCATCAGGGATATTGGCCTGAAGTTTTCTTTTTTGGTTATGTCTCTTCTCAGTTTTGGAATCAGGATTATGCTGGCTAAACTAAGTTCTACACATTTTAAGGCCTCAATTTGTTCTTCAAAAGTATTTAAATGCTTTAAAAATAATAAAGAATTCAGAGAGAAAATGTTTTAACAAAATGCTAATATCTTTTGCAATTGTACTTAAATGCAACAGGGATGCTATTTGAAATTAGAAAAAAAAAGCCAACAAAAAGTGGGCAAAGGAAAAGCCAACAAAAAGTGGGCAAAGGATATGAACAGACACTTCTCAAAAGAAGATATTTATTTGACCAACAAACATATGAAAAAAAACTCAACATCACTGATCATCAGAGAAATGGAAATCAAAGTCACCATGAGATACCATCTCACACCAGTCAGAATGGCGATTATTAAAAAGTCAAGAAACAATATATCCTGGTGAGGCTGTGAGAAATAGGAATGCTTTACACTGTTGGCGGGAATGTAAATTAGTTCAACCACTGTGGGAAAGAATATGGTGATTCCTCAAGGATCTAGAACCAGAAGTACCATTTGACCCAGCAATCCCATTACTGGGTATATACTCAAGGATTATAAATCATTCTACTATAAAGACACATGTACATGTCTGTTTATTGCAGAGCTTTTTACAATAGCAAAGTCATGGAACCAACCCAAATGCCCATCAATGATAGGCTGGATAAAAAATATGTGGTACACATATAGCTTGGAATACTATGCAGCCATAAAAAGGGATGAAATCATGTCCTTTGCAGGGACGTGGATGAAGCTGGAAGCCATTATCCTCAGCAAACTAACACAGGAGCAGAAAACCAAGCACTGCATCTTCTTATTCATAATTGGGAGTCGAACAATGAGAACACATGGACACAGGGAAGGGGAACATCACACACCAGGACCTGTTGGGGGGTGGGAGTGAGGGGAGGGAACTTAGAGGACAGGTCAATAGGTGTAGCAAACCACCATGGCACACGCATAACTATGTAACAAACTTGCACTTTCTATGCATGTGTCCTGCAACTTAAAGTAAAATTTTTAAAAAGTTGGAAATATAGAAAAAAATTAACATGTTTTGTTTTTGCCTTTTTGCTTATTATTGGTATGTTTAATCCACTGAAAAACAACCTGAAGACAAAACTATTACATACAAGACACTTTTTAAAAACTAAGTCGTTTTTTATACATCAGTCAGATTCCTGAAGTCAATATAAACAACAAAAAATATACTTCTGGAAGGAGACTTACAAAAATGTTAATGGCCAATCTTGGTATTGAAGGAATTTATTTCACTTATATATACATTTTAAAAATGAAACAGCTGCAATTTTTTCTGCAATCGCTTCCAATATCTTATTGTTTTTGTGTAGCTCTTAATTTTAAATTAAAATTGATTTGCAGCCACAAAATTAAATCCCAAATTGATAAATGTATCTGAAGTATTTCCAAAAACAATAAAAAATTCGAAAAACGATTGATGAAAGTTAAATGCTGTCTAAACTAAGTTTTACCTGTTTTAAGGTCTCAATTTGTTCTTTAAAAATATGTAATTGCTTTAAAATAATAGAGAATTCAGAGATAAAATGTTTTAACAAAATGCTAATATCTTTTGTAATTATATTTAAATGCAACAGGGATGCTATTTGAAATTAGAATAAAATTTAGTTATTCTAATTTATAAGTTTAAATCTAATTTTAGAATCTATAAGCTTGCCTACAAAAAATGGTTTCAAATATTTTTGTAAGAAATGTTTAATTACTTATTTTAGAAATTTTGTGATACAGATGTAACTGATAATATTATATTTTAGCTCCAAATTATTTAAGTGAATTTGATAAACTAGATTATTACTATAACAATTTCTTTCAGTTAGTGGTACTGGAGCAGATCTTGTATTAATAAAGTTTCCCGTGACAAAACCCTGGCCCTTCTGACCCCCTAAACTGGAATTCTTTCTATCATTGTTTCAAGCTTCAAAATGGTGAGAATATAATGAGGAAAGGAAAGAATCTATGGAGGAGAAGTACGGAGAAATTGTTGACAACTGTCAAGATCTTACTTCTCCAGGAGTGATGTCTGTCCTTTTCTTCAAACACATTCTGTATTCTAGGAATTCTGAATTATTTTGGATTAGCCAAATTCACTATAAATTCTACTGTAAGTATTTTCAAACACCTTACTTAAATAGGAACATTTATCCTTCTGGCCACTTTTATGGGCTATTTCCTCTTTACCTATCATGACATTTTTGCCATTTCTAAAGACCACCAGAACTGAGAATGGTACCTTTCCCATGTAATCGTTTCAAAGCTAATCATGACATGCAAAATATTATTTAGTTATTTGTTTTCAGAAGGGTTGTCTTGTACTCAGAGATGGTATTCTAAAGTCAGTATGTTAAAAAAAAAAAAAATCTAACATCAATGTTACCCTTGAAAATCACTGAACTGCAAATTAAAAGACTCTCTACCACACAAGCCATTGTGTATGAGATGACGTGTGTAAGATCTAAACTTAGGCAGTGTTAGGAAAGGAAATTTCCTAACTTGGACTTTTATAATATTAAATACAGTAAGTTTTTTCATTTTAAAAATATATAATATTAAGGTACAATTCACATGGAGTAAAATTAATCTTTGCTGGTATATATTTCTGAATGCTTGGCAAAGCATATAATCATGTAACTGGCAACACAATCATGATGTAAAACAAATTCATCACACTGAACAATTGGCTTCAGGCACTTTTGCTTCAAACCATCCTCTAAAACACAACCATTATAAACAATTATTCTGTTGTCTGTCCCTACAGTTTTGCCTATAACACAATATAACATGAATAAAATCATATTGTATATTGACATTAGTGTATGGATTCTTTAATTCATCATAATGCATTTGTTGTCTCCTGTATTGGTGCTTCACTCCTTTCATTGTTGAAGAGTATTGTAGTACAGTCACTTTTTTCTTTGTTTTTGTTTTTATCATTTCAGCAATTGAAGGATATTTGTGTTATTTCTAGTTTAGTGTGACTCCTAATAAACCCATTATAAATATTGGCATACAGATTTTTACATGAACAAAAGTTATCATTTAACTTTAAGAAACAACCTGAGATGTGGTAGCCATGTCATAAAGTAAGCATATGAGAAAGACATTATTTGATCTATACTTTTAAAAGGCATTCTGAGATTTCAGGATTGTGGAATGAAAAAAACTCGGAATTTGAAACTCTTATCCATATAACAAGAAAAAAAAAAACTAGCAAACTGAAAAACAACAAATTTTCTAGGACCCATTAGAAGTCACATAGTGAACCCCTTGTAAAGAGCATATAATGGAAAGTGGAACAAAAAGAACTTTACAGTGGGGAAACTTGACAAAAGTGATAATTCAGGTGTGACACGACAAGTGAATAGTTTATACACTTGATATGATGTGATGAAAATGACACTTCACTTCTGTAGTCTTCCATAACATTCATGATGTCATAGGATATGTAGCACTTGGAGACTTATCTGAATTAAATGTATCAGAATCATGAGAATGGACAAGAGATCCTCTTGGAAAAGAAAAAGAAGACAAAGGGAAGAGATTGTAAGTGAAACCATTAGAAAACACCACCACCAAGATTTCCTTCTCAATAATAAACTTGAAATGATCTTTAATTTGTATAACTAGAGTAATAACCTCTGAGGTTGTTCTCAGCTTCAGGGTTTCCCATACCTTTTCTGTTCTAAGTAAATAATTAAATCCCATAAGGATTGGTTCTTGCTTGAGTTCCCTTACAACCCATTAGCATTAGCATTTGTTTCTAAGTCTGTTTGGCGAACTGTCTTTGAGTATTTAATTATTGCTTACTTACTCATTGATCCCAGAAGAATCTGGACCATAGCATGGTTTTCCAATGTAAACATATTTCATCTATTGTGACTTTGCAGAGATCTGAAGGCTATATTATTTTTATAAGGTGTTGACTACAGCAAGTGCTTTCAAGCCTCAGGCTTCTGAAAGCATTCTAAATAGAAAATAGTTTCTATTCTGAAAAATTGTGAAGAACATTAATACTGAAAAACTTTGGCTTAATAGCATATGGAGTAAATTTGTCCTAAAAGTATAGGGGGGAAAAGTACTTGTGTTACCATAATACATATTCTCAAGATAAGACTAGACATAGTAAAATATTGAGCTGTTATCTAGGATACAAAATTTATTCATCAATTTATATTTTTTATAATCAAATATTACAAAGAACATTTGTGTGCACTGGCCTTTTTAGAAACATAATTCTGCCATTGACCAGCTCAGAAGCTACTGCTAGAAAGGCATATTTTGTGTCTGATATAGCCCTACAGCCATATAAGTAGTTTCTTTCTCTTGAGGTGTTTTATTCTGTAGGACAAATGTTATGGCTTCTAGCTATTCAATCACCATTATATTTTAAACGAACAGCTATCCCTAAGTAGGTAAGCCCTACAGCATTTAGATATAAAATGTATGCAACTACTTGGTAAGTGAAAGATTTAAAGAAAGTAGTGCAAATGCCAATATAGATTTCCATTTTAAATCAATCAACTTTACTACAGTAGCAGTGAGATGTGAGCTCTGGATGTCAGTCTTTTGTAGTTACGTTTATTTTCCATGCTAATTCTGATGAAGCAAAAACTAGAATAAAATTTGCATATAAAAGTAAGTGATAATATTTCATTCTACCCAAAAACCTATCAAATGAGAGAGTGTTCTATAATTCTGTGTTCAAAACAAACTCTGGTAGTAAAGGGATGGCTAAAAGCTAATTCAAGCCTGTAGCACATAAATCAAGTCTAAATTATTCTTCTAAGTTTCCTTGAAAGGTTGCAATCAAATTGTTCCAAATTATTGTTTATTTGATTTATTATTCCCAATGAATTGACTATAAATTACTAATTATGTAAATATAAATTGAGCAGTATATTCTGATATTAATGCTCTAAGTCATAATACCTACTTTCATTAAAAATGTGTTTTTTGACTTTCGGTTAAATATTTATTTCACTCTTTTTTCAAATATTTATTCTTTTGATACTGATATTTTTGTTTGCCTTTATGTAGCCAGAAATGTCCATTATATCTCAAATTTCTAAATACTTATTTATTGAGGACCTATTATAGGCACTAGTGGGTGATTTAGCTTAGTATCCTCTGTCTCTGTCTTTCTCTCTGTCTCTGTATGTGTATGCATGTGTATGTAAACATATATATGTATAGTAGTATCTACTATATGGTTCCTTTCTGCTATTCAAAATGTAGCAAAATCATGAAAAAAATATAAATAAATTAATATACTTTCCTCCTCAGGTATTGCCAAAATAAATGTTATTTTTACCTTGTTTACTTAGTAGATAATTATAGAAATAAAAAATTAGATTAATATGTTTCAAAGAAAATAATTTTATTCTTCCAAAGATGACTAAGATACAAATAAATATACACATACAGATATGCAATATTCATGCAGATTAATTTGGCAGATTGGAAAACAAAATAAAAATCTGAGCACTGCTTTAATAGCTGTATTCTAATTTCTTAAATATTATGAACACTTGAGAAAAATGATAGTTATGAAAGTTGTTTTTTCCCTCTTTTCTAACGTACATTTTTCTTTCTGGCTCTGAATATTACCATATATGTACTATCACCAAGATTTAGTAAAAATGTAGTAAAAGGCACAAGATTCTTTCATCATTTAAATGTAAGTCTTATATGACACGTTGTTCTTTCAAAAACTTTCAAAGAACTACTTCAAACATTGGGGGAACTAGTTCAAATTGATGTTAAGTTTCAAAAGATTATTGATTTACTTAATCATTTTATTGTATACCAGTTAGTAATTATACAACATTTGGACATAGAAATGAAGGTAATCAGTCCACTCTCATGAACTATCATGAAGTCATTATGACACTCACAAAATACAAGCAAAATACAAGAAATTCAGTCGATATAAACTTTAAGTCTAAGTCTAGGTGTCTAAAAGGTAAATTTAATTAAACCCAAACATCATTCAACCACAAATAACATAAAATCAAATTTACACTGAAAGTTCTTTTAATTGGCTGTGTTTTAATATTAATCTTCGATTTTCAATTTTGTTTCTTTTTCCCTTACTCTGTCATTAATAGCATCTACCAAACTTGAGGGACATTATTTTTGAACATTTCTTTCTTGGTCATTTAGTTCTCAGACAGAATAAAAGGGAAAATTAATTTTGAATAAATACTAGGAAAGCGTACATGCATAAGTTAAGTTTTCCTTGGTTTATTTGTATGATAATTTCTTAGTTTTTGCCATAGCATTAACATTTGAAACGGTAACTTTATTATCGCTAAGAAATTAGCATAAAGGCAGTACAGGAGCATTTACGGCAGAATATTTAAAGAATCTTTGAGACTGTTGACAAGGTGAGTTCATATTCTGGCCTTCCCAATTATTAATGGGAATTCAATGGGAAATTCATTTATCTTCTACAAGTCTAAATTTTTATAAAATAAAAAAGGAGATAAGATAGTTTTAAGTAAAATAAATTAAAAAGATACAAAATATTATGGAATTAGGGTGGGTATGTAGTAAGCTGTGAATAAACATTACTTATTGATATTAATAGTCATATCTTTTTATTCAGATTTATTGAGAATCTCTTTTAAGCTTTAAAAAATGAATAAGACAGACTAATGGTAACATGGAAAGGATGAAGAGGTATATTATAAATATTAAACGAAGAACCAGGTAATTTACATCAGCAATAAAATAGTATAAAGAATATGCTTTTATATAATACAAACTAAATTAAAAGCAGTGCTACTTAAGTAGGATGGTCAAGGATGGTTTCTTAAATGAGTTTCATAACAATAGCATAATAATGATAATGTTGATGATACTAATTTTAAAATAGTAATAGATAAGTATTAAATGTTTCCAAGTACATTTACTGGGAATTTATACATGTCATTTTACTTATTTATAACATATCCCCTGCTGGGTAATTTATTATTATTCACATTTTATTGACACCTTATATAACTTGCCTGAAATCCAAAAGTGTTAACTGCTAGATTTGAATATGTAAGCATAGACTTGATAATGAACAAAACACAAAAATAATATATCAATAAAAATACAAAACAGCTTTAAAAACTATGACGTCAGATTTCCAAGAAATTCAATTCCACAATAGTTAATATCATCCAAAGACCTAACTCTGTGCAGGAATACATGCATGTAATATGAGTGAACTGCTTGATACATGTCTTCTCTTACTCTTCTTACCTGTACTGATTTACCTCTATTTCCTCTACCTCCTTCTCTCTTTCTACCATCCTCCTTTATATTTACTCACAACACATTACTGGGGAACATTTTAGGATTATACTTCTTTTTTTCTATTAATGAAAATTTTATTTTACCAAGTCAACATATATTGAAATCAAAGGTAGGTAGTAATACCTGTGCTCTGAGAGAGGCTTAAAGAAGACTGTTATGAATGTCATTCTTAAGGAAAGGAATTTAGGAAGGAAGAGTGGCAAAGAGCTACTCATTGTCTAAGGCACCACCTAAAGATTAATGCTATAATCATAGAAAGAAGTTGTCCTAATCAGGATCCAACATTATGCATCAAATCCAAGATGGAGTAAGAATATAAGTAACAAGGTTTGAGCTTAGTGGAATGGAGAAGTAAGATGAAGGGTTTGGAGAATTTATACTCGCAAAAGAGAATATTGCTATAGTATTGCCTTTACATAGCACCTGGTGCCTGAAATGAAGTAGGTGAGTGCTATTGCAAAATCGATACTGTCCTGAAAAGTAATTTATTCATGAACCATGAATTGTAATATTTATGTAAACTAAACATTTTCAATAAATTATAGTAGTTCTGTAGGATTAGTGGTGATATCCCCTTTATCATTTTTTATTGTGTTTATTTGATTCTTCTTTCTTTTCTCCTTTATTAGACTAGTTAGCAGTCTATCTATTTTGTTAATCTTTTCAAAAAACCAGCTACTGGATTCATTGATTTTTTTGAAGGGTTTTTTGTGTCTCTCTCTCCTTCAGTTCTGCTCTGTTCTTAGTTATTTCTTGTCTTCTGTTAGCTTTTGAATTTGTTTGCTCTTACTTCTCGACTTCTTTTAACTGTGATGTTAAGGTGTCAATTTTAGATCTTTCCTGCTTTCTCCTATAGGCATTTAGGGCTATAAATTTCCCTCTAAACATTGCTTTAGCTGTGTCCCAGATATTCTGGTACGTTGTGTCTTTGTTCTCATTGGTTTCAAAGAACTTATTTATTTCTACATTAATTTCGTTATTTACTCAGTAATCATTAAGGAGATCATTGAAAAGTCAGGAAACAATAGATATTAGAGAGGATGTGGAGAAATAGGAATGCTTTGACACTGTTGGTGGAGTGTAAATTAGTTCACCCATTGTGGAAGACAGTGTGGCGATTCCTCAAGGATCTAGAACTAGAAATACCATTTGCCCAAGCAATCTCACTACTGGGTATATACCCAATGAATTATAAATCATTCTACTATAAAGTCACATGCACATGTATGTTTATTGCAACAGTGTTCAAAATAGCAAAGACTTGGAATCAACCCATCAATGACAGACTGGATAAAGAAAATGTAGCACATATGCACCATGGAATACTATGCATCCATTAAAAAATCATAACATTTGCAGGGACATGGATGAAGCTGGAAACCATCATTCTCAGCAAACTAACACAGGAACAGAAAACCAAACACCACATGTTCTCACTCATATGTCGGAGTTGAAGAATGAGAACATATGGACACAGGGAGGGGAACATCACACATACCGGTGCCTGTCAGGAGTTGGGGGGCTAAGGGAGGGATAGCATTAGGAAAAATATGTAATATAGATGACAGGTTGATGCATGCAGCAAACCACCACGGCATGTGTATACCTTTGTAACAGAGCTGCACATTCTGCACATGTATCCCAGAATTTAAGTATAATAATAATATTTAAAAACTTTAAAAAATTACAGTAGAGGAGCTTACAATTTTTTCAAAGGAAATTACCTTTCCTCGTCTTTAATGTTGGCTAGTTCTCAAGCCATTCTGCTACTGAAACACTGTTGTTTTTCCCATTTACTATCTTTAGTCTCTCTCAAATTGTATCTATATATTAGATCAGTAGACACATATTTGTTACAGACTTTTATCTTAATCTGATGACTGAATAGATTATTGTCATCATTTTGGCAGACATGTTTGAAGTTTTTGTTATCTAATACAATAAAAACTAGCATGAGCCAATATCACAGGCACATAATTATAGCTTACATATAATATTGAGACTCTTTAGTTCAGTAATCCTTTGCTTGTAACTGAAAAGACACAGCTTCCTATTTCACATAAAAAGCTTTAAAATTATCTGTATGATTTTTGTAACCATGTGCTGTATTCAAATGTGAAGACATACATATTGACTTCTTTTGCTATTTTAGAGGATTTTTTATGGGGAGGTCATTTTCTTTTAGTTATAATTAATGTTTGTATTAGTCTGTTTTGACGGTGCTGACAAAGACATACCCGAGACTGGGAAGAAAAAAAATTTAATTGGACTTACAATTCCAAATGGCTTGGGAGGTGTCAGAATCATGGCAGGAGGTGAATGGCACATTTTACGTAGCAACAGAAAAAGAAAATGAGGAGGAAGCAAAAGCGGAAGCACCTGATAAACCCATCAGATCTTGTGAGACTTATTCACTATCACAAGAATAGCACGGGAAAGACAGGCCCCCATAATTCAATTGCCTCGCCCTGGGTCCCTCCCACAATACCTGAGCATTCTGGAAGATACAATTCAAGTTGAGATTTGGGTGGGGGCACAGCCAAACCATATCAATGTTCTCTGTTTATTGACCCATGCTATAGATCTAGTTTTGTGTTTGGTTAAAAGAATGTCTAATGTCTCTCTAGACTATTAAAACACATATTAAACCAATTGACCATCCATAATGATTGTCCCCAATTGTGGACGCTTTAGCAATGTATTCAAAACAAATAAAGTGACTAGCAACACCTCACTTTTATGCCTAGTTTACACTTGACACTATTTTGATGCTTGAAAGCAATCGGCGAATTTTATCTGTTAAAAACAAAAAATGGTCGAATCACAGAGATTAGTAGAATGATTATTTTTCTAGTGAATTCTTATTGGAGTCACTACAATACAGTGGACAGTATAGGATTTAGAAAATCTAAGTTTTGCTTCTCACTTCCTTATTTTTCAGATATATGCCTCTTAAAAACTACTATGCATTCATCTTTAAACATTTTAAAGAATGTATTAGGTAGCAATGCTCAGTGCTGAAGATACAAAGATAAGCAAAAAACTCTACTCCATAGTCTCTCAAGCCTTTCATCACCTCTTGGGAGAGGGATAGATAAATACAGCATCATAACAAAATATGTGTAATATAAATGTATTACAAAGATTGTGTAAAGGCAGCATTTGTGAATATTAACCATCCGATTTCCCACTGTACCTAGCACTTATAAAGAATTTGATAAGTAATTCTGGATAAATGAATTAGAAAATAAATCTAATTTTCAATTTCATCAGAATGAATTAATGAGTGATAAGTTCTCCTTGAAGAAAGACTGATGATAAATCAGCTTAAACATGAATAAAATTTTAGCAGATAAAGAAGGCATTCCCAGAGAAGGAACATGAAGAGAAACAACCTCATGGAGGCCTGAGGCATGAACATGTGTTGAGCATTTGGGAAAGAACAAAGTGATGTTATCAGACCGTATAATGCTCAGCAAAACATAGTGACAAGAAAACTGGGAAGAAAAGCTGGAAATACATGATAAAGAATTTTGTATTTCAGTCAAAGTAGATGTTATTTCATTGGAGCTTAAAAACCTGTCATTTTATTTTTAATTATTCTTGTTTTCACCTAAAAATGAAAACAAAATGTAAAATGCTTGCTTTGCTCATTTATAAGATGATAACAACTACAAAATGTAACAATTCATTGAAATACATGTATGAATACCCATTAAATATAAGGGATTTAACTTAAGGCATTAAATTAAATAAGATAGTTATATTAAGACATCTTTGATTATTGAAGAATAATATTACTGGGCGCTTAAATATATAAAGGAGGGGCAAAGACTGCATAAAGATACAGCATGGGAGATGTTTTGCACTATTCTATTATCATTTAATATAATGTTTTATATTTCTTATCAGATGATACAGCCAAATCTTTGCTGTTCTAAGGTCATTCATCCATCATTTTTCTATAAAGAACTATGGATTATTGGAAGAAGGAACAAATACAAAGAGTGTCTCTAAACAGCGCACTTTGCCAAAAATTAATTTTTTAATTAAAATTTCTGATTTTTCTAATTTTCAAGTAATGGGTTTGGGAGTGAATAAAAGTCCTTGGTGGCATATAATATAATTCATATCATGTAAGGCGTTGGACAGAGAGATATTCTCCTTAGGTGAAACAAATAAACGGTGAAAGCTAAATATTTTCAAATAAATTCAAAATGTGCACAGTTAATCTAGTGGAGTTTAGTTACATACATATGGCCCTCAATTATATAGATTAGGTTAACTTTTCAAGAAAATCACCCAATGATATCATCTGTTGTATGTGGAGTAGATGTCTTTGTCATATAAAAATTCCAATACTAAATACTAACATTGTCAAATGTATCTATATAATATCATGATCTTAGGATATTGCTTATGATACACAGTATTTATTCCTAAGCCAGGCATTACAGTGTAGTGCTTAAGATATTGTGTTTCAGTCACCCACAACTTGATTTGCTACTTAGTCATGATGTTAATTATCTGAGCAAGTTGTGGTTAATTATTTTACTGTATCTGAGTCTCAAGTTCCTTGTCTGGAAAATTGAGATAACAATGCCTACACAAAGAGTGTTACATATTAAATAATATATGTACAATACTGAGAGATGATGACATATAATAAGTGCCTAGTAAAAGTAGTTATTAAAACAATACAGTATTGGGACACTGTGGCCGAGGTGGGCCTGCAGTGATGTCAAGATGTTCAGGTACCAGACCCCCAGCATTGGCCCCAAGTCTCACAGGACTGAGCAAGGGTGGGCATTAGTTCACACCTGAGCTATCCTGTTAGACCTTGAATGAAATATCCACAAAGTGGCAGCAGCTGGGGGTAAGGCATAAAGGAGCTTGGCATGGTGTCTTGGCTAGTTACACTTGATATTCTTCAGGAAATATGCAGAAAAGAAAAGCACACATGTCAATAGGTTGGAATCACCAGTCTATTGGTGGACTACTTGTGTGACTACAAGGCAGTGAAGAATATGGAATTGTATCTTGTAAAATGAAAATGACAGCTAGATTCTACAGATACTTAAGAACCTTTGCAAAATCTCAAGGGCCCATGACTGTTTCAGCAATTCTTTAATAGTGAGCATAATTATTTATCTCAGGTAAAGAAAGGCAAAGCAATAACTCCAAAAGACAATAAATAAACTTTGAAACCTGCCATTGCCAAGTCCATTGTAATGAAAGCCAAACAAAGGATAGTTCTGCAGAGATGGCAAGATGAACTCAACAGAAGACAGAATAATAAAAGATTGATATTTGTTGAAAATAAGGTTCACTTAGAAGGCTTACCTTCAGACTTCTGCTACATTGATGAACACAAACCAGCTCCTGGAATCAGCTTAGTAAATGAAGCCACCTTTGATTGTTCATGCATAGGTTGCTTCTTTGAAAAATGTTGTCCTGCTGAAGCTGGAGTTCTTTTGGCTTATAGTAAAAACCAACAAATTAAAATCCCACCTGTTACTCCCATCTATAAATGTATCTCAAGCTGTCATTGTGGGCCTCACTGTACCAATAGGATTGTACAAAAAGGCACACAGTAATTCACTTTGCATCTTTCACAGTATCAATGACCATAGCTGGAGTGTAAAAACTCATGTGAAGATTAAAAGAATGAGTTTTGTCATTAAATATGTTGGAAAGGTAATCACAAGTGAAAAAGCTGAAAGATAAGGACAGTTATATGACAACATAGGATCTGGACTATGCATCTGATGAACTCACAGTGGAGGCAGCTCAATATGGAACTGTATCTCATTCTGTGAATCACAGTAGTGACCCAAAACTTCAGGTGTTCAATGTTTTCATTGATAATTTGACACTTGCCTTCCCTAAATAGCACTGTGTTCCATGAGAACTATAAATGCTGGAGAAGAGTTGATTTTTGACAATCAAACAAAATGTTCTGGAGATATACCTTCAGAGTGTATTGACCACAGCTCAGCCAAAAAGAGGGTCAGAACTGTATGTAAATGTAGAGCTGTGACCTGCAGAGGTTACCGCAAATGAATTTTCAGGAAGTAGAAATGATGATAATTGTAGTTTGTTTGTTTCTTTTTTCTAATGTTATCATTTCAAAAATAAGTATTTGGAAGTCTTTTTTCATATTACCAAGATTATAACTAAGTTAATTTACCATTCATGCTTCAAGGCATTTGCCAAATGCATTACTGATGCCTCTGGAGAGAGGGCCACTGGGTTGCACAGACTGATTTGAAGTCTACATATTTAGTGCTTAGAGACCAAACATGGAAAGAAAACTATTTATAGCTCTGCATATGCATACTTACTTAAGAAGTTAATGTGAATAGAGAAATGCCTTCTGTAGTATTTGAATGGTGTTAAACTGATAATGTAATAATTGCTGAGCTATCAAACATTCAACTTTCCATACCCCTTGAACTCAGAGAAATAGAGTTAATTCAATTTGGGAAAACCTACAAGTTCTCTTATTGTTACTATACTGTCATTCCTATTTAATACTCCTGTACTTTTTATTTGAGACAAATAGGTGATATTTAATTTTATACTCTATATTCTAATTTTTCATTAAAACATTGGCATCTCAATGACATATAAACTTAAGGTAAGACATTAAATGTAAAACCTTTTAATTAAAAAAATACTATCTAAAATATAATTTTATTAAAGTATTTTTAGATTTTTGTCTTTCAACATATATTTTAGGAGATCTATGTAAAATGTAATTGCTACTAAAATATTTTGTGGTTTTGGATAGTATTTATTTCTGACATATATTCCAAAGAAGTTTAATATATTTATATATAGATAATATTTTATATATAACATATACAACATACATGTTTATATGTATATTTTAATCAATGTTTTTAAGAGGAGACATAGTAAATATAGATGATTTTGCATCCTCAAAATCACAAATTATTCTGTGAGAGAACTTTGTGGCATACAATTTTAAAGAACTACACATGAAATCTTTCTCACTGGCCAGGCTCATTTCTCAGGCAGGCCTACAATCCCAGCACTGTGGGAGTCTGAGATGGGAGGATTGTTTGAGGCCAGTAGTGTGATACAAGCCTGGACAACATAGTGAGAATCTGTCTTTACAAAAACAATGATAATAGCCAGGCATGGTGGCACTCACTGGTAGTACCAACTAATAAGGAGGCTGAGGTGGAAGGATCGCTTGAGCTCAGGAGCCCAGGAGTTCGATGCTGCAGTGAACCATTGCACCATTGTACTCCAGTCTGAGTGAGTGATCAACTGTCAGAAAAAACCTCTAAATTATTTTGAAATTTTTGCTATTAAAGAAACCATTTTTTAGAAAGAATTCTAAATATTACTTGCTCAACTAACTTCATCCATTATTCTACTTTTTATGTGCATGTAATAACAGTTATGGCTATTATCATAAAATGGAAATGCCAAAAATACATCGAATTATGTTGCTTCCCTACTCAAAATTTGTACTATTTTCTCATCACATTAGGATAAAATTTATAGTCTCCCCCATGGTTTACAATTATGTGATTAAGCTCCTGGCCTCTTCTCTTTCTTAACCTCCTGATTTTCTTCAAGTTCATTGCACTTCAGCTACATAGAGTGCTTCTGCCTTTTCCCTTGATGTTATCAGTACCTAACATTCATGTTTCTCAGATAATTGCAGCTTTCTTCACACCTCTTGTCAAAATTCACATTCCCATCCTATCGATAAAGAAGTTCCATTCTTGTGGAACTTCTTTTTCCTCATACTCCTGTATTTTTTCCCATAGTATTGAGCACCTATTACCTGCAATTATGTATCTTATTTATTTGATTTTTTGCCTCTAACCAAAATCATAAATAAAAGTTCCATGAGAACAAATATGTATGGCTCTCTTGTTTACTGTGATACCCATCAGGACCTAAAATGTGACCAAATAGTAGTAGAACTCAAATTTTTATAAAATAGTTTCAATCAGCTCATCATAAGTCATAATTTAAAGGCATCCTAAACAAATAAATGCACAATTCAATGAGATTTAAATGAAATTGGTTTTGAGTTTCTCCATTTTTTTTACCTTCTCCATGAATAAAATACATGGATATAAAGAAAATTTAGCACTTAAACTATTGAATCTGAGGTAATAGAAATCTATCTTTTGATAGAAATCTATCCTTCACCAATGAGAAAGATGAAACTGAATAAAAGGAGGGGGATTATGTCTTGACTTTATTTATTTATTTATTTATTTATATTATTATTATTATTATTTGAGACAGAGTCTCTCTCTGTCCCCAGGCTGGAGTGCAGTGGTGCGATCTTGGCTCACTGCAACCTCCACCTCCCAGGTTCAAGTGACTCTCCTGCCTCAGCCTCCTTAGTAGCTGGGACTACAGGTACATGCCACCATGCCCAGCTAATTTTTGTGTTTTTAGTAGAGATGGGGTTTCACCATGTTGACCAGACTTGTCTTGAGTTCCTAACCTCAGGTGATCCACCCACCTTGGGCTCCCAAAGTGTTGGGATTAAAGGCATGAGCCATTGCACCCAGCTTGACTTATTTCTAAAATTAAAAAAAATAAATAAATAAATAGAAAAAAATGTTGCAAAGAGCCCTAAATGTTCTAGAGACATTATGTATTCAAATTCATTCTGGTTTAAAGAATTTAGATAATGTTTTGGTATTAATTAGTAGACATTAAGCCTGTATTATTTGGAATTGAGTCACTTGTTTTATTATTAGGTTGGTGCAAAACTAATGGCAAAAACCACAATTACATTTGCACCATCCTAATATTAGCAGTCATTTTGGTAATCCAAACAATTACCCAGGTGTAAACTTTTCTTATTTTCATCTCTGATAACCCAGGGTTACTAGAAAAACAGAGTTGGCAAATGCAACATACTTTAAAAAGTCTTGTTGAAATAAAGCAGATAATTGATGTTATTTTTTTCTCTCCCTCTTGCTGCACTGCAATTGAAGTGTAGCTGTTAATTATAAGTTTCAAATGCTAACTCTACACATTTGATGAATCTAGGGATTTGAACAGTTATTATAGCAAACTGGCATGTTCTTATAAAGGACAGAATTCACAATTTCTTACCCTCTATTTACTCACAGGATAAACTTTTATGACTGTGTTATCAGCACCAATGGAAGTTGATTTAAGAGATATGATGCTTCTTTTAAAGACATGACTTTCATAATAACTGAAGCAAGGGAGACCTCTAGCATCCTGTGCTCATGCTGAAATCTTAAATCAACGATTTGGCTTCATTCCCAACTAACAGGTATATCTGCATGGATTATTATTATTATTATTATTATTATTATTATTATTTGCTATGAAGAAAAGAAAGTATTACACAAGGGCCACTCACCCTGACATTTCCAAATATTCATAAAACGATATAATATTTTCAAAAATACACGAGTAATGTTTCACCTATTCACCCTGCGTTGCCCAGTCAATTCAATGAATGAAGTCATAGGTGATGATAAAGCACAATGTGAGTGTTAGTCAAGATAAAATAATACTTGGCTGGGAACCACAATCCCAAAAGCCAAAATCCCTGACCATTTGCTTTCTTCTGCCACAAACTTGCAGAAGAGACATTTAGAAAGGTTATGTAAAACAAAAATCTCCCTATTTTTAGAGTAAGGCATAGTACCTTGATTTAGTCAACAATGGTTGAGCAGCCATTGAGTGGAGTTGGCAGAAATGTGTTGAGTGGTTTCTGGATTCCCTGAATGCATAGTCTCTAGATTGACATACTTGGAAGGCAACCGAAGGTAAAAGACATCGAGGAGAAAAAATGCAGTGAAATACACAGAAGTATCAATCATATCTATTCCCCAAATTTTCCTTAGTATGAAGTCTCTTCTCAAACAGTAAAAGGCAGCCTGATATCCTCTTATATGATTGCTCAAGTGGATGGTACAGAGATACTACAAAGAGAGATGAAGAATGCTAGATTTTCAGAGAAATTGTGCCCAATATTTATCATTCACTGAATCTTACCTGTATTTGACAAAAAAAATGAATAATAGAAGGGATAAGGAACTTGATACTCTTCCTAGAAGCCAGATTTTCCACATTTATTATTGTTAACTTTTATCTATTGGGCTTAAAATACAGACTGTTTTAACCAAGAATATAACTGTGCCCATGAAGGAAGAAATTTAAGAGTGTCAAGTATCTTACCTAAAGCTTCTCGAGTTTTTCTTTTTATTTCTTCCTTCTCCTCATTGATCTAATATGCATTTTTACTTCAAACAATGGCATATATGTTATAGCCACAGATTATTCTAAAATTTAAAATTAGAAGACAATCATTAGTTTTCTTTAAGAACACAAAGCTCTAGAAAAAAATTTTAATCTTCTAGTTCCCATCTTGATTAATGCCAAGGCATTTGTCTATCCAAGCTCACTGTGTAAAGGTCATGTGATATATGTCCTTATAACACCACAATGTCAGCAATATGAAGCACTTCAAATTTATTCCTACCCCCATTAACTTTAACAGTGAGAACCTTTCACATTTTCAAATGAAACTATTGATTCCACAGTGACATTAATGTTTCACAATACATATATAAAAGCATTTCCCCCACTCAATTTTTTTATCCTATTCCAGGCAAGCCAAAAATCTCTCACTCGGGTGCCTGTTTGGAGTCTGCTTCTCTCAATCAGTGGATTCTACCATCTTCTCCAGAGCATCTCCCCTTTCACACCTCCAGCATTGGATTACCCCACCTCCAATTCGCTCATTTTATCCTCTTAGCGGCAAGGCAGGACATAAGAATATAACAGCACTAGATAGCCATGAAAAAAATAAAAAAATGAAATAAAATTTCAAAATTCATGTACAATAAGAACTGCTTATAATCCAAACACCAATTTTATCTTAAACAGTTTTTTTTTTCAGTAAATCAGTGTTTTCAGAACCCCCCAAAATCCAGTCTAGAATCATCTGTCTTATAATCCAGAGAGTTGTTTTTGTAACATTCTCCATAAATTGTTTACTTAAGAAATTTGAATCTAGAGACATCTTATTAAGGTCATTACATAGACAATGACTAGTATCATTAGTCTATTTACCAAGAAGTTAAAAAATCATATTTGCAAGGAGATTGATTACACAAGGTGACTAGCCTTTTTTGTTTTTCCCAAAATGTTCTCCCACCTACCAATCATGGAAGAAATTGATCACAGTTCAAGAGCTTTAACTTTTTCTTGCCTACTACACATCTGACCTTGGATATTATCTCTTCATTACATTTTATAGATATTCCACAATTTTCTGCAAAAGCATATAAAATAATATGCCAATTAACTACTAGATGAATAATAGGATTTGAATAAAAAGCATATAAAATAATAGGTCAGTTAACTACTAGATAAATAATATGCCAATTAACTACTAGATGAATAATAGTTACTAGCATTTTCTGTTTTTCCCAAAGTGTTCGCCCACCTACCAATCATGGAAGAAATTGATCACAGTTCAGCAGCTTTAACTTTTTCTTGCCTACTACACATCTGAACTTGGATATTATCTCCTCATTACATTTTATAGATATTCCACAATTTTCTGCAAAAGCATATAAAATAATATGCCAATTAACTACTAGATGAATAATAGGATTTGAACCTTGAATAGGAATATAAATTATCTCTGTTAAGCATGTTACTTGTGACCATATACTTTGATATTTGTTCAATTATTTATGACCACATTTATGATCATCTTTGTCCAGATTATTTACTCTTTTTCCTCTACCATTCATAATAATTTGAATCAATTTATCCATGTTGATGGAGACATTTATTTTCATGGATAATTTTCATAGCCAAATTTATGTTTCCAAGTTAATCTGTCTCCATAGGCATTTCATCACTTGGGAACTTCAAATAAACTGCCACTAAATTTCCAAAAATATTTACTTATTCAACCAGGAGTGGTGGCTCATGTCTGTAATCCCAGCACTTTGGGAAGCTGAGGTGGGTGGATCACCTAAGGTCAGGAGATTGAGATCAGTCTGGTCAACATAATGAAACCCTGTCTCTGCTAAAAATACATAAAGTTATCTGGGCATGGTAGCAGGAGCCTGTAATCCTAGCTGCTCAGGAGGCAGAGAAAGGAGAATCGCTTGAACCCAGGAGGTGGAGGTTGCAGTGAACTGAGATCAGGCCACTGCACTATAGCATGGGTAACAAGAGAGAAATTCTGTCTCCAAAAAAAATACGTTCCATCAATATCTAGACAAACCCATAGCCAATATTATATTAAAGGGGCAAAAGCTGGAAGCATTCCCTTTGAAAACCAGCACAAGACAAGCATGCCCTCTTTCACTATTCCCATTCAACATGGTATTGGAAGTTCTGGCCAGGGCAATAAGGCAAGAAAAAGAAATAAAGGATATTCAAATAGGAAGAGAGAAGTCAAATTATCTCTGTTTGCAGATGGCATGTTTGTATGCTTAGAAAACCCCATCATCTCAGCCCCAAATCTCCTGAAGCTGATAAGAAACCTCACCAAGCCTCAGGATACCAAATCAATGTGCAAAAATCACAAGCATTCCTGTACACCAATAATAGACAAACAGAGAGTCAAATCAGGAGTGAATTCCCATTCACAGTAGCTACAGAGAGAATAAAATACCTAGGAATAAAACTTACAATGATGTGAAGGACATTTTCAAGGAGAACTACAAAACACCACTAAAGGAAATAAGACAGGACACAAATGAAAAAACATTCCATGCTCATTGATAGAAAGAATCAATATCAGTGAAATTGACCATACTGCCCAAAGTAATTTATAGATTCAGTGCTATCCCCATCAAGCTACCATTGACTTTTTTCATGGAATTAGAAAAACTACTTTAAATTTCATATGGAACCAAAAAAAAAAAAGAGCCCATATATCCAAGACAATCCTAAGCAAAAAGGAACAAAGCTGGAGGCATCACGTTACCTGACTTCAAACTATATTACAAGGCTACAGTAACAAAAACATCATGGTACTGGTACCAAAACAGATAAATAGACCAAAGGAACAGAACAGAGGCCTCAGAAATAACACAACCATCTGATCTTTGAAAAACCTGATGAAAAGCAAGCAATGGGAAAAGGATTCCCCATTTAATAAATGGTGTTGAGAAAACTTTCTAACTATATGCAGAAAACTGAAGAAACTGGAACCCTTTCCTTACACCTCATACAAAAATTAACTCAAGATGGATTAAAGACTTAAACGTAAGACCTAAAACCATAAAAACCCTAGAAGAAAACGTAGGCAATACTGTTCAGGACACAGGCATGGGCAAAGTGTTCATGAATAAAACACCAAAAGCAATGGCAACAAAAGCCAAAATTGACACGTGGGATCTAATTAAAGTAAAGAGCTTCTGCACAGCAAAACAAACTATCATCAGAGTGAACAGGCAACCTACAGAATGGGAGAAAATTTTTCCAATCTATCCATCTGACAAAGGGCTAATATCCAGAATCTACAAAGAACTTAAATTTACAAGAAAAAAACAAACAAAAAGTGGGTGAAGGATATGAATAGACACTTCTCAAAAGAAGACATTTATGCAGCCAACAAACATATGAAAAAAAGTTCATCATCACTGGTCATTAGAGAAATGCAAATCAAAACCATAATGAGATACCATCTTACTCCAGTTAGAATAGCGATCATTAAAAAGTCAGGAAACAACAGATGCTGGAGAGTCTGTGAAGAAATAGGAAACTTACACTGTTGGTGGGAATATAAAATCATTCAACATTGTGGAAGACAGTGTGGTGATTCCTCAAGGATCTAGAACCAGAAATGCCATTTGACCCAGCAATCCCATTACTGAATATATACCCAAAGGATTATAAATCATTGTACTATAAAGACACATGCACATGTATGTTTATTGCTGCACTGTTCACAGGTAGCAAAGACTTAGAACCATCCCAAATGCCCATCAATGATAGAATGGATAAAGAAAATGTGGCACATATACAACATGGAATACTATGCAATCATAATAAAGGATAAGTTCATGTCATTTGCAGGGACATGGATGAAGCTGGAAATCATCCTTCTCAGCAAACGAACACAGGAACAGAAAAGTAAACACCATGTATTGTCACTCATAAGTCAGAGCTGAACAATGAGAACACGTACACAGGGTGAAGAACATCACACCCTGGGCCCTGTTGGGTGCTGGGGGTCTAGGGGAGGTATAGCATTAGGAAAAATACCTAATATAGGTGACGGGTTGATGAATGCAGCAAGTCACCATGACACATGTATACCTATGTAACAAACCTGCATGTTCTATACATGTATCTCAGAATTAAAAGTATATAAAAAATTTTTACTTATCCTATGAATTATCATTGACATTGACATATATCCCTTTTATTTATTAATTTATTTTGGAGACAGTCTGGTTTTGTTCCCCAGGCTGTAGTGCAGTGGCACGATCTTGGCTCACTGCAACCTCTGCCTCCCGGGTTCAAGAGATTCTCCTGCCTTAGCCTCCTGTGTGGCTGAGACTACAGGCATGCACCACCACATCCAGCTGATTTTTGTATTTTTAATAGAGACAGGGTTTTACCATGTTGGCCAGGCTGTGCTAGAACTCCTGGCTTCAGGTGATTTGCCTGCCTCGTCCTCCATAAGTGCTGGGATTACAGGCGTGAGCTACCATGCCCGGCCTCACATTTTTATTTAATTTTGTCTGTAAACTTACAAACACTTTGATACACCATGTAATTGAGACAGAAAGATTTAGTTTTAGTGGTTTATGTATCACATTTCAACTAAAATGGCAAGTTATCTCTGCCCAATAGTAATGAAATTTTCCCACTTACCACACATTTCCAGTGACTAGGGTTGTGAATGGAGACCACTCTTCAGTAAATTTTGGATTTCAACTGGTTTGCGGACATGATCATATAACACATATTATAGTACAAGGTTTTATAGAAACTGGATATTCAAGTACAATGTTATATACAGTGCACAAGACTACAGAGACCCAGCCTCATTCAGTGTGGTTGTATCTATATGAGTTAAACTAACAGCAGTATTAAATTAGTTGTGTCTCTCTAGTCATCAAAAAAGTATAATCTCAGGTTACCTATACAAATAGTATTCCAGACCCTTAAAAAGGAGTATAAAATTTGAGGCAGAGGGCAGAAGGTAAGATTGCTTGCTACCCTCCCAAGTTAGGTCTGTTCAACCAGCACCTAAATCACGGCAGTAGATCAGCTGCCATACCATGTAGATGCATTTGCTCACAAAAGCTTGTAGCCACCTTGGCATCTGTGTTCAACCAAGTAATCCTTTTAATCCAATAGTATCTAAAATTAGCAAAGTTCCCTGCTGATCATTAAACCTAAGAATCTATGCCAATAATGATTCAGCAGTTGTCTGTTGTAATTTACATCTAAAAATATATCAGTTGTTTACTAGAATGCATTCATATTATATAGTCATCTGAATTTAGTCTCTGGCTACCTATACAGTCTTTTGGTTAATCAGTGACCTTATTTGCTTCTATTTGCAGGTTAATATAAATTTCTGCAGCTAGCAAAAAAAAAAAAAAAAAAAAACAAAAACAAAATTACAACAAAATTATCCAGAGATAGAAAAAAATAGTCTTGCAGAATTATCTTTTATTCTCATACTCTCATCTTTCTCTCCTCTTTTTGTTTTTATCCAGGCTTAGGCCTTCTCTATCCAGTACGCTCACCACTAACCATATGTTGAGCATACATTGAGCACTAGAAATATGTCTAGTCCAAACAGAGACACCTTCTAAGTGTTAAAATACAGTCTGGTTTGCAAAGTGTTAGTATAAGATATTAATATAGAATAACTTATTAATAAATTTTATATTGATTACATGGTAAAATAATATTTTGAATAATATTTTGAATTAATTATATAATCAAAATTAATTTCACATTTTTTAATCTATTGACTGGAGCTACTGGAAAATTTTAAATTATAAATACAGCTTGCATTTGTGGCTCACATTATATTTCTGTTGGACAGTGCTGATATAGATTTTACTAGAACTGTTACAGCAGCAAATACATATAATTTTTTAGCACATTTTCCTTAGCCTTGTATTTGTTATTAATGGACTTCCTTAATTTATCCTAGTTGATGCCTATGTCTTCCAAATCCCATTGGTAAGACTCATATATAGTAATTTGCATCAAATCTTTTATCTATTTATACTAAGGTGAGTAGCAATCATCTACTATTTTATTTTCACCATATTTTCAGTCCATTCAATCTTCTTACCAAAAGTTTTATTCATTGAACTGAAGAACATTAATTTTCATAGCACAAATCTGAGTGATCTGGGTGGACACCAATATATCAGATAGGATTGTCCAGTCAGATTACCACACATCATAGATCTTACCTAGTATAGAACTCTATTTAAGAGGAAGAGATGAAGAAGGCAGAAGCCTGGGGCGTTCCATGTTGCATCTCACGTTCTTTTTTTCTACAATGGACTTGTGTGTTTGGCCCAGAGTCATAGATGAGGACTCGAATGGGTTTGATTAGTCATCTAATACAGCAGGGAGCATTTTATTTATGAAATAGTGCCATTTTATACTATAAGAGTATATAAGTTGTACAACATTCTCCAAACCTTCATAAATATATATATACACACATATATATATATATATAAAGAGTGTTTACCATGTGCAGTCTTCAACTAGAAATAAGCTACTAAAAGCATTCTGTAAGTAAAAACTGCCCTCACAAATATTATTAGTTAATTTATCCAAGGGTCCAGTTACCATATTTACAAGGATTAGACTGTCACCACCATTTTTTCCCCAAGAGAATTTCCCTGGTAATTAGAACATAAACTAGTATAATTTGTGAACTATGATACAGATAATAAAAGAAAAAGAAAGACTGAATGTTTAAGACTTGCCGGCTAGTGATGTCCATAGTGTATAACACTTGAATTCACTTAACTTATCTTAAAGTGTTAATAAGCTATCAAAATACAAAAATAAATAAATCCACCACCTTTTCAGATTACCTCCCTCCTTTGAGGTTACAATTTGAAACACAGTTGCAGAATTTTGCTAGGTCAAATCTCATCATTTTCCTCTTCCCTAGCTTCCACACACACAGATGTGATATGAATATACATATACATCAACACACACATATAGTAGGAATTTTAAGGTATATGGAGTCTCACTCTGTCTCCCAGGTTGGAGTGTAGTGGTGCGATCTCGGCTCACTGCAACCTCCACCTCCCAGGTTCAAGTGATCCTCCTACCTCAACCTCCTGAGTAGCTGGGATTACAGGTGCGTGCCACCACTCCTGGCTAATTTTTGTATTTTTAGTAGAGACGGGGTTTTGCCATGTTGGCCAGGTTGGTCTCAAACTTCTGACTTCATGTGACCCACCGCCTCAACCTCCCAGAGTGCTAGGATTACAGGCGTGAGCCACCATGCCCAGCCATAAGTGTGTGTGTGTGTGTGTGTGTGTGTGTGTGTGTGTGTAATTTTCTTTTTTATTCTCTCCCTTAGCCTCTGTGTTTGCAACCCCAGAGTCAGTTAAACAGAACCTGAGCTTCCTCTCAGATACTCTCCACTTTTACAGGTTGCTCACATTTGTAACAGTTAACTCTTCACGCAAACTTCATGTCTCGATGTCTCAATTATCTGGTATCTTTTTCAGCATTTCTCTCCAGCAATGTCCTGAAAGTGTCTTCCTTCACTCTCTGCTGAAATTTATTTTCCAGGATCTGGCATTCCTTAGCCCTTTTAAATCCTACCTCCATGAAGGCTTGTTTTTGTTCCCACAGTCTGCTAAGCTTCCTGATCGGCCTTAAATATTTGAAAGTAGTTGGTAGTCTTGTTGATATTTCCAAGCTTCTGCTCTCAGGTTCCCAGTACATCCTCAGAGAAGTGACACTCCTCAAAATTATGTCTCTTCTTTTTTGAGTAATATTCGTTATTCCTGTGAGGCTGAGACTTCTCTCTTTCTCACTTAGCAACCATTGCAACCCCAATATCAGAATGAATTAACTTATTCCTTCTTTACCACAACTATAAAAGTCCATTTCTATTTTTACTTTCTTTTTATTGAGACAGAGTCTCCCTCTCTTACCCAACCTAGACTGT
This sequence comes from Rhinopithecus roxellana, assembly GCF_007565055.1. Taxonomy (NCBI): domain Eukaryota; kingdom Metazoa; phylum Chordata; class Mammalia; order Primates; family Cercopithecidae; genus Rhinopithecus; species Rhinopithecus roxellana. The sequence continues at coordinate 79,925,537 of NC_044552.1, forward strand.
AGTGGCTTGATCACAGCTCATTGCTGCCTCCACCTCCCAGGACAAAGCAATACTCCTCCTATATCAGCTTTGTAAGTACCTGAGAAGCAAGGACTACAGTCAGACACCACCGTACACAGCTAATATTTTGCATTTTTTATAGAGATGACAGTCTTCCTATATTACCCAGGCTGGTCTTGAACTCCTGGGCTCAAGCAATCCTCCTGCCTTGGCCTCCCAAGATGTTGAGATTACAGCTGTGAGCCACCACGGTGAGCCCAAATTCCAATTCTCTTTGTCTTCCCCCTCCTCATAGTTATACCATGCAGGCCCAGACATTTTGTTTTTGCTTTTACTTTTTCTATAATTGTCAGTTTTATCGTCCCACCACATGTAACTGGTAAGTAAGGTGAAATGATAGCAATTAGAGTTCAGAGTTATTATTAAAATCATCAGGTTGGACATTCTAACATCTGAATTGAGAATGTTTTTGTAACCTAGAAGTTCATTAAGAGTAACCAGTTGAATAGAGAACCCTTGAGATCCACCTAACATTATATAAGGATAGGGAAAAACTTTACTCATCGAGTATATTCTTTTTTATATTATTATACTTTAAATTCTGGGATACATGTGCAGAATGTGTAGGTTTGTTACATAGGTATACACATGCAGTGGTGGCTTGCTGCATCCATCAACCTGTCATGTAAATTAGGTATTTCTCCTAATGCTAGCCCTCCCCCAGATCCTCACCACCCAACAGAGCCCAGGGTGTGATGTTCCCCACCCTGTCTATGTGTTCTCATTGTTCAACTCCAACTTATGAGTGAGAACATGTGGTGTTTGCTTTTCTGTTCCTGTGTTTGTTTGCTGAGAGTGATGGCTTCTACCTTCATCCACATCCCTGCAAATGACATGAACTCATCCTTTTTTATGGCTGCATAGTATTCCATATTGTATATGTGCCACATTTTCTTTTTCCAGTCTATCATTTATAGGCATTTGGGTTGGTTCCAAGTCTTTGCTATTGTGGACGTTGCTGCAATAAACGTATATGTGCATGTGTCTTTATAGTAGAATCATTTATAATTCTTTGGATGGATACCCAGTAATGGGATTGCAGGGTAAAATGGTATTTCTGGTTCTAGATCCTTGACTAATCACCACACTTCCTTCCACAATGGTTGAACTAATTTACACTCTCACCAAGAGTGTAAAAGTGTTCCTATTTCTCCACATCCTCACCAGCATCTGTTGTTTCCTGACTTTCTAACGATCGCCACTCTAACAGGCATGAGATGGTATCTCATTGTGGTTTTGATTTGCATTACTCTAATGATCAGTGATGATGAACTTTTTTTTCGTATGTTTGTTGGCCACATAAATGTCTTCTTTTGAGAAGTGTCTGTTCATATCCTTTGCCCACTTTTGATGGGTTGTTTTTTTTTTTTTTTTTTTTTCCTGTAAATTTGTTTAAGTTCCTTGTAGATTCTGGATATTAACCCTTTGTCAGATGGATAGATTGTCAAAATTTTCTCCCATTCTGTAGGTTGCCTGTTCACTCTGATGGTAGTTTCTTCTGCTGTGCAGAAGCTCTTTAGTTTAGTTGGATCCCATGTGCCAATTTTGGCTTTTGTTGACATTGATTTTGGTGTTTTAGTTATGAAGACTTTGCCCATGTCTATGTCCTGAATGGCATTGCCTAGGTTTTCTTCTAGGATTTTTATAGTTTTATGTCTTACCTTTAATCCTTTAATCCATCTTGAGTTAATTTTTGTCTAAGGTGTAAGGAAGTGGTCCAATTTATATTTTCTGAATATGGCTAGCCAGTTTTCCCAACACCATTATTAATTAGGGAATCCTTTCCCTATTTCTTGTTTTCATCAGGTTTTTCAAAGATCAGATGTTTGTAGATGTGTGATGTTATTTCTAAGGCCTCTGTTCTGTTCCATTTGGTCTATATATCTGCTTTGGTACCAGTACCATGCTGTTTTTGTTACTGTAGCCTTGTAGTATAGTTTGAAGTCAGGTAGCATGATGCCTCCAGCTTTGCTCTTTTTGTTTAGAATTATCTTGGTTATATGCGCTCTTTTTTGGTTCCATATGAAATTTAAAGTAGTTTTTTCTAATTCTGTAAAGAAAGTCAATGGTAGCTTGATGGGGATAACATTTTGGGCATTATGGCCATTTCCACGATATTGATTCTTCCTATCCATGAGCATGCAATGTTTTTCTATTTGTTTGTGTCCTGTCTTTTTTTCTTGAACAGTGGTTTGTAGTTCTCCTTGAAGAGGTCCTTCCCATCCCTTGTAAGTTGTATTCCTAGGTATTTTATTCTCTTTGAAGCAGTTGTGAATGCAAGTTCACTCATGATTTGACTGTTTGTCTGTTCTTGGTGGATAGAAAGGCTTGTGATTTTTGGCCATTGATTTTGTATCCTGAGACTTTGCTGAAGTTGCTTATCAGCTTAAGGAGATTTGGGACTGAGATAATGGGGTTTTCTAAATATACAATCATGTCATCTGCAAACAGAGGCAATCTGACTTCCTCTCTTCCTATTTTAATACCTTTTATTTCTTTCTCTTGCCTGATTGCCCTGACCAGAACTTTTAATATTATGTTCAATAGGAGTGGTCAGAGACAGCATCTTTGCCCTGTGCCGTTTTTCAAGGGGAATACTTCCAGATTTTGCCCATTCTGTATGATATTGGCTGTGGGTTTCTAATAAATAGCTCTAATATTTTCAAGTTACATTCTATCAAGACCTAGTTTATTGAGAGTGTTTAGCATGAAGAGGTGTTGAATTTTATCGAAGGACTTTTCTGCATCTATTGAGTTAATCATGTGGTTTTTGTCATTGACTTTGTTTACGTAATGGATTAAGTTTATTGATTTGCATATGTTGGACCAGCCTTGCATTCCAGGGATGAAACCAACTTGATCATGGTGAATAAACTTTTTGTTGTACTGCTGGATCAGGTTGCCCGTATTTTATTGAGGATTTTCTCATCAATGTTCATCAGGGATATTAGCCTGATTTTTTTGTTGTTGTTGTATCTGCCAGGTTTTCATATCAGGATGGCCCTGGCCTCACAAAATGAATTAGGGAGGAGTATCTTCTTTTCTGTTGTTTGGAATAGTTTCAGATGGAATGGTATCAGCTCCTCTTTGTACTTCTGGTAGAATACAGCTACGAATCCCTCTGGTCCTGGGCTTTTTTTGGTTGGTAGGCTATTAATTACAGCCTCAATTTCAGAACTTGTTATTTGTCTAGTCAGATTCAACTTCTTTCTTGTTTTTAGTCTTGGGAGTGTGTAAGTGTCAAGGAATTTATCCATTTCTTCTAGATTTTCTAGTTTATTTGTTTTGAGGTGTTTATAGTATTCTCTGATTGTAGTTTGTATTTCTGTGGAATCAATGGTGATATCTGATTTGTCATTTTTTATTATGTCTGTTTGATTCATCTTTTTTTCTTTATTAGTCTGCCTAGTAGTCTATTTTGTTAATCTTTTCAAAAAACCAGCTCCTAGATTAATTTATTTTTTAAGGGTTTTTTGTATCTCTATCTCCTTCAGTTCTGCTCTGATCTTAGTTATTTCTTGTCTTCTGCTAGCTTTTTAATTTGTTTGTTCTTGTTTCTCTAGTTATTTTAGCTGGGATGTTATAGTGTCTATTTTTTATCTTTCCTGCTTTCTCCTGTGGGGATTTAGTGCTATAAATTTCCCTCTAAACACTGCTTAACTGTGTCCCAGAAATTCTGGTATGTTGTGCCTTTGTTCTCATTGGTTTTGGGTAATTTATTTATTTCTGCCTTAATTTTAAGCTTCATAAGAAAAGGAGAAATAAAATCCTTTACAGACAAGCAAATGCTGAGACATTTTGTCATCACCAGGCCTGCCTTTCAAGAGCTCCTGAAGAAAGCACTAAATATGTAAAGGAAAAACTGGTACCAGCAACTGCAAATGCATTCCAAACTGTAAAGACTATTGAAACTATGAAGAAAATACATCAACTAACAGGGAAAATAACCAGCATAGCATCATAATAACAGGATCAAATTCACATATAACAATAGTAACCTTAAATGAAAATTGACTAAATGCCCTAATTAAAAGACACAGACTGGCAAATTGGATAAAGAGTCAAGGCCCATCTGTGTGCTGTATTCAGGAGACCTATCTCACATGCAAAGACACACATAGGTTTAAAATATGGATGGAGGAATATTTACCAAGCAAATGGAAAGCCAAAAAAGAGCAAGGGTTGCAATCTCAGTCTCTGATAAAACAGACTTTCAAACCAACAAAGATCAAAAGAGACAAAGAAGGACATTACATAATGATGAAGGGACCAATGCAACAAGAAGAGCTAACTATTCTAAATATATATGCACCCAATAAAGGAGCACCCAAATTCATAAAGCAGGTTCTTAGAGACTTGCAAAGAGACTTAGACTCCCACACAATAATAGTGGGAGAATTTAAAACCCTACTGTCAATATCAGACAGATCAATGAGACAGAAAATTAACAAGGTTATTCAGGACTTGAACTCAGCTCTGGAGCAAGCTGACCTAATAGACATTTACAGAACTCTCCACTGCAGATCAGCAGAATATAGATTCTTCTCAGCACTGCACTGCACTTATTCTAAAATTGACTACATAATTGGAAGTAAAACACTCCTCAGTAAATGCAAAATAACAGAAATCATAAAAAACCATCTCTCAGACCACAGTGAAATCAAATTAGAGCCTGGGATCAAGAAACTCACTCAAGGCTGGTCACAGTGGCTCATGCCTATAATCCCAACACTTTAGGTGGCTGAAGCTGGTGGATCACCTGAAGTCGGGAGTTCGAGACCAGCCTGACCAACATGGAGAAACCCCATCTCTACTGAAACTACAAAATCAGTTTGGCGTGATAGTACATGCCTGTAATCCTAGCTAGGATTACAACCCAGGAGGCCAAGGTTGTGATGAGCCAAGATCACACCATTGCACTCCAGCTTGGGCAACAAGAGTGAAACTCCATCTCAAAAAAAAAAAAAAAAAAAAAAAAAGGAAACTCACTCAAAACCACACAACTACATGGAAATGGAACAACCTGATCTTGAGTAAATTTTTCTATGTGAAATAAAAGGCAAAATTTAATTTCATTCAGATCACATTAAGATAAACTTGTTCAACAAGTTGGTTTCAATGATAAGGGGACAAATTAAATTTAAATTTTCCTGAAAGAGACTATATGAATATAAAAAATAATAAAACCAAAACATTTGTATACTGCCTTAAATGTGTTTCTATTAATAACAACATTCTATACAAATTACATTATAGGTATATATAATTAGAAGGTCATTTTCTATTCCTGGCCCATTGAGAACAAATTACATGTAATTGGATATAGGTCAAGATACTTACTACATATACTTTGTAGTTTAGTGTCAATTAATCCATTTTGTCGAAGGAGAAAGGGAAGCTTAATGTGAATGAACTGTTCATCTATAATACTTCAAGAGTAAAAGGCATAAACTCAAGTAAACCAAATTTCAGGCCATAATGTTAATGAGTAGATAAAGATGTATCAGCATGATCCAGGAACCTCTGGGCATCCAGCAAATTGGCCATATGCTAATTTCACTCTCAGAGCCATTTCCAGAAGCTAAAATGTAGCTGGACTGGGAAATACTTGTTCTGCGTTCCTACAAGCCTGGCATATCTGTACTTTCTAGACATCTGGAGACACAGTGAGTCAGACCCAGGAGGAATTTTTACAACTCCCAGTAAACAGTGAGTCCCATCTTATAATTTACAGATTATCAAGGCAGGTAGTGAATCCCCAGGACTTCTTTTATGATGTTATCCAATTCATTTTATGAAAGTTCACAAAAGTGGAATACAACATACTATGTGTGATTTGTTTTTTTTTTTTATTTATGGTTGATATTTATATACACCACCAAACTACATACATTCTAAAACACATTCATGTTTGGTTATCCCAATAACAATTTTCCCTGAGACATAATTTATTATTCACATTCTATATAAAAGAAAGTAGACATAGAGAGGTTTGATGAATTGGGTCAGAATACTTTTATTCATATTAGACTTACTGAGCACTCTGTTGTAAGTATAAAAAATAAGATGTAAGAGAAAAGAAATTACACTTTCCTTGTCATGATGCTGTCACAAATAAGCAAACACTTACCATAGAAGACCTAATATAAGTGCCCATAATAAAACAGTCTGCAAACTCAAAGGATGCTGTGGGAGCCTAGGAAAGGATTCTCAGGGAAGGTGACTTTAGATGTACACTTTAAAGGATGTGCAGAATTTTAGAAAGAAACAGAGAACAGTAAGGACATTTCAGTCAGATGAAGTAGCAGTATCCACTACCAATACCAAGAAGCTCATCTTGTGTATGAGTACTATAGTCTGAATGTTTGTGTTTCCCTGAGGTGACTTCAGAGATGAGGCTCAAATTCTGGGCCAGACTGAAGAGTCATTGAAACAAGGAATAATTGAAAGCACTTCTTTCTGAGACAAGCCCACTAGTGCCATGTCAGTGTACTATTGCCATGACAACATCCAGAAGTTAACACCCCTTTCCATGGCTGTGACCTGGAAATTACCATCCCTTTTCTAAAAGTTTCTGAATAACCAGCCTCTTAATTTGTATGCAATTAAAAGTGCGTATAAATACAACTACAAAACTAATTTTAAACTGATATTCTGAGTACACTGCCTATGGGTAGCCCTGCTGTGCTAGGAGCAGTACCTCTACTACTTCCTGTACAGTGTTGCATCAATAATAGTTGATGTCTAACACCACCAGCTTGCCCTTGGATACAGAAGTACTGCTCATAGCAGAGCAGGGCTATCCCATAGGCAGTGTACCCAGAGTAGCAGCTTAGAAGCAGTTTTGCATTTGTATTTACATCCATTTTTGATTACATGCAAATTAAGAAGGTTATTCAGAAGTTTTTAGAAAAGGGGATGGTAATTTCCAGGTTGGTGCCATGGAAAGGGATGGTAAATTCATGGGCAAAGCCCCAGTTTGGGGGCTCACCTGGCCTATATCATTCCCAAAATTCATATGCTGAAACCCAATCAATGTGATGTTATTAGAAGGTGGGGCTTTTGGGAGTCAATTTGGTCCTGAAGGCAGAGCCCTCATTAATGAGATTAGTGCTCTTATAAAAGAGGTACAAGAGAGCTGCTTTGTTGCTTACACTATGTGAGAACAGTGCAAGCTTGTGCCGTCTATGAATCAGAAAGTAGGCCTTCTCTCGCCACCAAATTTGCAGGTTCCTTGGTATTGGACTTCTCAGTCTCCAGAACTATGAGAAATAAATTTCTGTTATTTATAAGCTACCCAGTTTGTCATATTTTGTTATAGTAGTCAAAATGAACTGAGACAGAAAGACAGTCCAAGCAGAGGGAACAGCACTATCCACTACCAAAAGCATGAAACTCATCTTGCATATTAAGACAGATATGTTAATGCAGTAGGGGTCTAGATCTGTTTTGGCTTTTGTTACTTTTTTCTACAACCTCAAGCTGTTTCTCAGCCTAAGGAGGTTTCTTTAGGCTGGGAGCTATGAAGGGTTGAAAATGAATTAAGCTCCATCCCCTGGAGTTCAATTAGGGTCCCCCAGGGTGTTCTTCGAAGAGTCTTGGAAAAGTCTCAACATTGATTCAATCTGAGGAACACCACTGAGCCTGGAGGATTACACTCTAGAGTTATCTGTCAATCAAGTTTCATCTTCCAGTAGCTGGTTGCAGAAGAAGAAAGTAATTGGATGCCCATAGGGGCTACTTTCTGAAACTTCATTGCTGATAAACATCTAATTCTTTGATGGTAATAAAGAGAAAAGGACAGACTACAGGAAAAAGCAAAATTGAGTTCCTGAATGGCATAATATACTACTTCTATTCATATGTGTTCTATATAAGAATAGTTAATATTTACTTTTGCAATTTTAGTTTTCAGTTTTTATTTCTTTTTTAAATTTTTTCTTCTTTCCCCATACCTTCTTAGTTCCACAACACATATATCTTATAGAATCATTACTACATTTATTCTCTTTTATAAGAAAAATATTTAGAAATTTTGCTCTTCAGAATGAGTAATTCAATTGGTATATTTTCCTATTTATGAAAGTCATTTTCCACTTTCACTAAGCTTTCTTTCTTTCATAATTTTTGTTCTAAACAAAGCAAATGTAAAACTACATGTCCCTTTTTCAGAATTCATTTGGATGTAAAAAAGCTCACCTTGGCTGTATTTTGTACAAGAAATATAATAGTTCTTTAGCAAAATAGTAAAGGTTGAAATAGGTCAGTCTCACTTTCTATACTGAAATCTTATAAAATATAATAATATAATTAAAGTCGAGCAATTTATAACACTGGTTTATCTTTACCATTGAACAAAATGTATTTTATTTTTTTATACAGTGAACTAGTGTATTTTTTTCTTTTTCCTTTATTTTTTTTACATTTTCATGAGCAATTTTAATTTTTGTCATGGTTTTGTTTGATTATTTGGATGTAACATGGGGATTTAATATGATCTGACTCTGTGCCTCCACCTAAATCGCATCTTGAATTGTCATCCAAATTATAATTCTCATGTGTTGGGAAAGGGACCTTGTGGGAGGTGACTGAATTATGAGAGTGGCTCTCCCACGCTGTTCTCATGATAGTGAGTGAGTTCTCATGAGAGCTGGTGATTTTATAAGGAGCTGTTCCCCACTTCTACACTTTCCCTCTTGCCATTTTGTAAAGAAGGATGTTCCCTCTACACTTTCCTCTCTTGCCATTTTGTAAAGAAGGATGTGATTGCTTCCCCTCTTCTGCCATGATTGGAAGTCTCCTGAGACATCCCCAGCCATGTGGAATTGTGAGTCCATTAAACCTCTTTCCTCTATAAATTACCCCATCTTGGGTATTTCTTCATAGCAGTGTGAGAACTGACGTATATAGTAAATTGGTACTGAGGTAGTAAGGATTTGCTGTAAACATATCCTAAAATGTGGAGGCAACTTTGGAACTGGGTAGCAGGCACAAGTTGGAAAAGTTTGGGGTGCTCAGAAGAAGAAAAGATTTGGGAAAGTTTGGAACTTCCTAGAGACTTGTTGAATGGTTAAGATCAAAATACTGTTAGTGATGTGAACAATAAATTCCAAGTTGAAGTGGTCTCAGATGGAAATGAGGAACTTCTTGGGAACTGGAAAAAAGGTCACTCTTGCTACACAAAGAGACTGGCAGCATTTTGCCCCTGCCCTAGAGATCTGTGGAACTTTGAGCTTGAGAGAGATGATTTTGGAGTATCTGGCAGAAGAAATTTCTAAGCAGCAAAGCATTCAAGAGATCACCTGATTGATTCTGAAAGTGTTCAGTTATGTATGCTCACAATGAGTTTCTTTGAAATTGCAATGTATGTTTAAAGGGGAAGCAAAGCATAAAAGTTTGGAAAATGTGCGGCCTGACCATGTATTCCAAAAAAATTTTCTGGGGAAGATTTCGTGCCAGCTGCAGAAATTTGCATGAGCAATAATTAGCTGAATGTTAATAGCCAAGACAATGGGAAAAAATTACTCGTAGGCATGTCAGAGACCTTCACAGCAGTCCTTCCCATCACAGGCCAAGAGGCCTAGGAAGAAAAAAAAATGGCTTCATGGGCCAGGCTCAGGGCCCTGCTGCTCTATGCAGCCTTGGGACATGGTGCCCTGCTTCCAGCTCCAGATCCAGCTCCAGATGCTCCAGCTCCATCCATGGCTAAAAGGGGTCAAGGTGTAGCTCAGGCCATTGCTTTAAAGGGGGCAAGCCCCAAGCCTTGGTGGTTTCCACATGGTGTTTGGCCTATGGGTGCACATAAGTCAAGAACTGAGGTTTGAGAGCCTCCACCTAAATTTCAGATATGTATGGAAACACCAGGATATCCAGGCAGAAGTTTCCTGCAGGGGTGGAGCCCTCATGGAGAACCTCTGCTGGGAAGTCCAGAAAGGAAATATGGGATTGGAGCCTCCACATAGAGTCCTCACTGGGGCACTGCCTAGCAGAGCTGTGAGAAGAGGCCCACTGTCCTCCAGACCCCAGACTGACAGATCCACCAACAACTTGCCTTGTGCACCTAGAAAAGCCACACACATTCAATGCTAGCCCATGTGAAAATAGGTAGGAGGGAGTCTGTACCCTGCAAAGCCACAGGGGCAGAGCTGCCCAAGGCCGTGGGAGCTGCCCAAGGTCTTTTGCATCAGCATGCCCTGCATGTGAGACTTGGAGTTAAAGAAGATTATTTTGGAGCTTTGAGATATAATGAATGCCCTGTTGGATTTTGGACTTGCATGGGGCCTGTAGCCCCTTTCTTTTGGTCAATTTCTGGTCTTTAGAATTGGATCATTTATTCAATGCCTTTACCCTCATTGTATCTGTTAAGCTGGTGCAAAGTAATTACTAGTTTTGCCCTTGAAAGTAATGGCAGAAACAGCATTTACTTTTGCACCAATCTGATCAGGAAGTAACTAACTTTTTTGATTTTACAGACTCCTAGGTGGATGGGAGTTGACTTATTTCAGATGAACTTTGAAGCTGGACTTTTGAGTTAATGCTGGAATGAGTTAAGACTTTGGGGACTGTTGGGAAGGCATGATTGTGTTTTAACATGTGAGAAAAATGAGATTTGGAAAGGGCAAGGGGTGGAATAATATGGTCTTAACTCTGTGTCCCAACCCAAATCTCATCTTGATCCCTAATCAAATTTGTAATTCCCACACTGTTGGGGAAGTGACCTTGCAGGAGGTGATTGGATCATGAGGGCAGCTCCCCCATGCCGTTATTGTGATAGTGAGTGGATTCTCATGATATCTTATGGTTTTATAAGGGGCTCTTCTCCCTTCACTCTGCACTTCTTTCTTCTGCTGCATTGTGAAGGAGGATGTGTTTGCTTCCCCTTCTGCCATGATTATAACTTTCCTAAGGTCTCCCCAGATATGTGGAACTGTGAGTCTATTAAACCTCTTTCCTTTATGAATTACCCAGTCTCAGGATTTCTTTATAGCAGTGTGAAAACAGACTAATATAGGATTTCTTAAGAGATTTCCTCTAGATATGTATTTTTTTAATCTTAGAGTCATGAGATGAAAAGTTTTTTAAAAAGTAAAAATTACATTGAAATAAGACCAAGTGACTACAAAATTAAAATATGATGTGATTAGAATAGTTTAATTTTCAAACCACATACTGTCTTTGTGAAATCACTTTTTTATTCTGTTAATTTTGAAATCAAATGTATCTTTAGACATTGGAGAAATATGTTCTTCTTAACAGTATAAGAGCATCTTTTTTCATAGACTGCACATTCCTCTAAGGGCTGTTAAATCAAGTTTAGCCTAAAGCTGCCTTGTTACATATTTAAGTTTGGCCTAAAGGTTTTTCTGTACATCGTGAACTATAACAAGGGGCAGTGTAAACCAACCGTACCTCACACCTTTGCCAATCACTGAGTTTTGGACAATCGAATGTAGCCAACTGCTCAAACTGTGTTCAAATACTGCAAACACCAAGCTGTAACCAATCGTGTTGTTTCTGTTCTTCACCTTCATTTTCTGTATGTCACTTTCCTTTTGCTGTCAATAAATTTTTTCCCACCATGTGACTGCACTGGAGTTTCTCAGAATCAGATGTGATTCTGGGGGCTACCTGATTAGCGAATCATTCATTACACAATTAAACTTCCTTCAATTTAATTTGGCTAATTTTTTTTATTTTATCAGGGCCTAAGAAAGCAAATAATTTGAATCAAACTAACCTAGGACAAGAACAATTACTATCGGGTTTAATTTTATATATTGCAGTCAAGTAGAATCATACTCAGTTGTTAAGAGACACCCAGAAAAAGAAAGTGTTTTCAACCGTAAAATGGGGTTTGGTTATTTCCGAAAAACAAAGAAACTCAAAGATAGACTTTCAGGCTCTTTAAGCTTTGCCATTATTGCGGACTTACCCTTCCCTTCACTGTGTCAAGAAGGCTGCCAGATATGTGGGAATCATATTTTTGTTTCAAACTAAATGAAGGAGGAAAGCAAAAGTTTAAAAAGGTGTGTCTGAGATGAAATGGTTCCCTTAAAAAGCCATTCCAGAATTCCTATCTGAACACTTTTCCTTACATCAGATCGTTCAAAATAGTTTCACTTCACTGCTAGCCACAAGAAAGGCTGTGAAATACATTCTTTTTAGCTCTGCACATTGCTATTCTTAATAAAATCATGTTATATCAGTAGGCAAGAAAAGATGAATCTGTGTTTGATAGACAATTAATCAATGTTTTTTCAACCTATATTATGTTTGGTTCTAAACCAATAATTCAGAATTGACTCATAAAATATGGGAAGATTGGCCAGGCCTGGCGGCTCACGCCTGTAATCCTAGCACTTTGGGAGGCCAAGGCAGGTGGATCACGAGGTCAGGAGATGGAGACCATCCTGGCTAACACGGTGAAACCCTGTCTCTACTAAAAATACAAAAAAAAAAAAAAAATTAGCCAGGCGTAGTGGCAGGTGCCTGTAGTCCCAGCTACTGGGGAGGCTGAGGCAGGAGAATGGCATGAACCCAGGAGGCAGAGCTTGAAGTAAGCCGAGATTGTGCCACTGCACTCCAGCCTGGGTGACAGAGCAAGACTCCATCTCAAAAAGAAAAAAAAAAAAAAATATATATATATATATATATATATATATATGGGAAGATTGTTGGTTTGAGTTACTACTCTAAAGAACACCCAATAAGAACAAAATGAAACACTTAAAGAACACCTTATGAGCCATACTGTAGGAACAAAATGATTCAGAACTTGCTTTTTTTAGTCAAAAAGACCTGGCACTAATTAGTATTCCTGGCACTAATCTTTTAAACTGTGAAACCTGAATAAGTTATTTAACTTGTGGTCTCAATTTCTTTTTCTGTGATATATGATAATTGTTTAGCTATCGCATGAGGCTATTATAAGCATTGTGTAAGTTAAACCATGGAAAAATGCCAGCAGAGTGCCTAGCATAGAAATCTTAAATACAGCTTAGCTACTATATAGCAATATGATTATTGAAGTTGCAAATTAGAACTAATGTAAAAATATAGGAATGGAATGCTCCTTGAAAAGGTAAGTCAGTGGCTGGGCTAGTGGCTCTCTCTTGTAATATCAGCACTTTGGGAAGCCGAGGTGGGTGGATCACTTGAGGTCAGGAGTTCAAGACCAGCCTGACGAAGAGGATGAAACCCCATCTCTACTAAAAATACAAAATTAGCTGGGCGTGGTGGCACACTGCCTGTTGTCCCAGCTACTCTGGAGGCTGATACAGGAGAATTGTTTTAACCCGGGAGGCGGAGGTTGCATTGAGCTAAGATCGCACCACTGCAAGAGATCGCATCATCTGGGCAAGAGAATGAGACTCCATCTCAAAAAAAAAAAAAAAAAAAAAAAAAAAAAAAAAAAAAAAAAAAAAGACAACAAAAGAAAAAGAAAATGGTAAATCCCCGTTCAATACAGTCACAAAAATATTCACATATTACTTGTCTATGATACTTCCAAATCTTGTTGTTTTGCATATTTTTTAAAATGGCATTGTACATTTACTTAGTAATACAAAGTGGCATGTGTGTGTTAAATATTTTTAAATTGGCACTTTAGCCATTTTTAACATCCGTGATTATATTTGAAAATTAAGTGAAAACTGCATTGTTGTAATATCCTCTGATCTACTTTAAATAAGGGAAAGGGAAACTTCAGGTTCACAATTCCCTTTCCATGCAGTAGAAGCAAGTTGGAATATGTGCACATGACACTATGGATTTTTAACAATTGACTTGAAGATAAGTAATAAATAATGCCTACCCATACCCTTAGGAATTATGCAGGGTGAAAACAATGTGTTCATAAATATAGAAGTGGGAGGGATCTTTCAGCCTGTTTTTACCAAATCTCTTCTTGATCTGGAACAATTTTCTGTCATCATTTTTGAAAGATTCTTATCTCAATATTTTCATGGTCTTAACAATATCTAGGGAGATTGTATTTTAAGGGTGAAAGATGGGCTCTAAAATGTGGTTTTTTTCTCTTGTTTACTTTTTATATCTTAAATTCATCATTACTAAAAAATGGAACATTCTAGAGTAAAAATTGGAGATCCTCATCTGTCACTGACTTTGGACAAATAACTTAAAATTATCTGTATCCTAAACTCCTGAGTGTGGGGATATCAGTGTATAACTTTCTGACTCAAAAAGTTGTGCTAATAATAAAAAGAAAATTAACATGTTTGTAATTTAGATGACCTGTAGCATTCATTGTGACTTTCAATGTCAATAGTAAGATCAGGGTTATAATATAAATACCAGTTCAGCATACTACCAAAATAAAAGGAAATTCAGACGGTATATCTGGGGTGGGGACGGGGGAATGAATGGATTTCCAATAGTCTTTTTTCTTTGCCTAAAAAAATACATAATTATTCCATGTGACTCAATAAAAAAAATAACCAAATGAGAAGATTTGAGTCCCATGATATGCATTTCAAATTCTAATTTTCACATCATATTAACATTTTCTTCTATTTCTTTCAATTTGTGCACTTTCCCTGTGAAGAAAACTCATTCCAGAAGTTAAGAGCTTGAGCTTTTCTTTTTTTTATAAATCAGAGTTGTATATAGTTATGCTATCATAAAAAAGGTATTAAACTGGTAAATGGGTTTTACTGGAGCTTACACACCTCGCTGAAGAATAACAAGACCAATATTTCAGGGCATTTATTTGAAAAAGTACACTTGTAGAGACTTTCTGTTGAATGTGATAAATTTCAGATGCACAAACTTTACAATGGAAGCTCTGCTTTTTCTGCCTATTTCTAATGTAAGCATTTTTATAAATGTCATAGTTATTTATCCAGTAAATACTTTTTTATTCCTTTACTGACAAAATAATTCCTATTCCAAAGTGGAGAGATTTTTAAAGTTACTTTAGAGTCTGGCATGTCCTGGATCCCTTATGACCAACAGTTGGATATACTGTGTTTTAAAATTTTGCCTTAATCAATTTGTTGGAATTTCATTAATGCAGTTACTAATTCTCTCTCTTTCTCGAATAATGTCAGTGCTTTCCCTTTTCAGGCTATAGCTATATCCTTCCAACTCTTCTGCTTGTTCTAAATAGAATTGTAGTTCTCACCTCACAACTACCTTTTTCTTTTATCTTACAGTTATATTTTAACTTTAAAAATCCTAATTATACCTTTCACAATTCTAACTGCTCATATTTTCTTGTTGGAGAGACCTGTTCTCCCTCTCTGTCAGACTGTTTGGTTCTAAAATTTCACCCTCTATTCAACCATCTCTGTGCTACAGAGTTCCACTCTTGTGGACCTTGGAAACAGCTGCTTCCCACAATAGGTCGACTGCCTTCCCAAGAAAGCTCAATTGCTGGTGCTTCTCTAAGAGCTTCTTCCCTAATCTGACTGTTCTTCAGGGTGGAAATTGCTTATACACTTAGACTTGAGTATCATTTTATATATTTTTGTCATTTTCTTAAATAACTTTCAAAAGCAACAATATATTCTGAATGGAGTTTATTTATTCATTTTAAATGATTTGAATAGTTGATTCAAAAATAATTTCAAATCAATTGAAATCAAAACATAACCTGATCAGTAAAATGCTGAAATCAAAAGATTTAATTAGTACAGTTACATTTTATATTGTGATCAAGGGAGCTTGAGAATTCTTGAGGGCTTCTTTTTCTCATGGGAGAGATATAAACTTACAGACACTTGATTAATCTTAAGCAGTTGGGAATTGATCATCATCAGAAAAGACTCATTAAATAAACATTTAAAATCTCAACTACTTTACCTTTTCAAAGTAAACTACCTGTAATTGTTTCAAATAACTTACTACTTTTCCCAGAGATTCTTTAATAATATATATTATTGCTCTACCTGTTGCTTAGAAGTCAGAACATGCTAGTTGCATGCTAATGCATACACATTATGCAAAAACCAACCAAAGATAAAAAGTCTTAATGTATCAGGGAGAGAAGCATGTGTCAGAGCTAACCAAGGTCATCAAATATAAAACATAATAAATTTAAGAACTGCTTATCACCTGTCAAAAGAACAAATCTCTAAAGTAAAAGCTTTAGAGAAATTGTAAAGAATGCAGAAAGATTCCAAGGAATCAACAAAAAGACTGTCAAAAAGCCAAAGCCTGGAGTAGGACAAGGCTAAAAATCACCACTTCTAAATGGAAGCAATCTTTTTTTAAGAAAGATATAAATATTTCAGCTATATCCTTTTCCTAAGGTTTTCTGGATGTTAGAGGAAGGTGATTTAATTTACATGTATCCCCAAAATTATTAAAATATATATACTTTCCAGAAAAAAAATTCTGCTACATTAGAATAGCCTTAAAGAAATTCCAAGTTTATAGGTAGAATATAAAAGTTCATTTTAGAGAAAATCTTGAATTATTTAAAAGAGAGCCTAGAAGAGACAAGACACGGGACATCTTACATAATCTCACAGCTGGCTTTGAAGGTTATCTTATAATAACATTAAATTCTTCCAATCATTTGCCTAACAAAATGTTTCAAGAGCATGCATGGACAGTAGACTGTACCTTTAGTCTGTATTGAGATTACTCTTTTGCCTCACAAATTAGAATGAACTAATTATAGGACATCGTGCTAATACACCAAGTGCAATGAGGACAGATGTATGTTGCCTAAATCCCAGGCAGTCTGCTTGCTTCATTATTTATTTATTTATTTAGAAGGCAAATTTTTGTTTGTTTTCCAAATCATGTTAATGGATTATACATAGACTGCACTGAGGAGCACAATGCCGTGGAAAGCCTGCATGACAGAAAAGCGTCCTTTCTTATTGCACGTTTGTTCTACCCATGCCTAACATACAGAGATAGCATAGTGTAATGCTTTGCTGCTTAACATCTGGTCTGCAGAGCAGCAGCAGCACCTGGGAGCTTATTAGAAATGCACAGGGGAAGCTTCTAGCACAGATCTGTTCATTAGCGTCTACATTTCAGTAAGATCTGGGGATAATGCACTTGGGAAGTACTGATACTGTGATTAAGAACAGGCACTATGGAGCCAGACTGGCTGGGTTCAAGTGGTCTTTGCTCTTGAAAGGATAGGTGACGTTATGCAACTTACAAAACATTTCTGTGCCTTGTTTTTCTCATCTGAAAAATGGAGAAAATAACAAAGTCAGCCCCTTAGGACTAGTGGTAAGGCTGAAGGAGCGAATTCACTCAATGCTCTTACAGTGGATCTGTAATATAATAAATGTTATTAAAATATTTGCTATTGGCCGTGCAAGGTGGCTCATGCCTGTAATCCCAGCACTTTGGGAGGCTGAGGCGGATGGATCACAAGCTCAGGAGTTCAAGACCAGCCTGGCCAAGATGGTGAAACCCCATCTCTACTAAAAATGCAAAAATTAGCCAGATGTAGTGGTGGACTCTTGTAATCTCAGCTACTTGGGAGGCTGAGGCAGAGAATTGCTTAAACCTGTGAGGCAGTGGTTGCAGTGAGCGGAGATTGTTCCACCGCACTCCAGCCTGGCTGACAGAGCAAGACTCTGTCTAAAAAATAATAATAATAATAAAATAAATAAATAAATAAAATTGCTGTTACTGTTATCCCCATTTAGGTTGTGAAGAAATGTTATTTTAGAAAGAATAAAAGAGGAAGTGTAATAGTGAGGGTTTGTAGGTTGGAGAAAAGTAAAAATGAATGTGAAGGAGTTTATGCTCACTTCCTGCTTTGTGGATAAAGGTGTTTTGATTTGGAATACTGACACACAATCTTTTAATACCATTGATTCAGATTAGCAAATCATTGCACATAACATCCTTCCCCAATTACCCAACATCTCATTCTTTATTATTATTAAGATTAAGAAAGCATATTTAGATCAAACTTCAAAGAAAAAAAGGAAACAGCCATAACTGTACCATGATAACAATTATACTATTTTTATTATTATATTTGCAGTTAGGAACAAGTTTTAAAGCCATTTAAAAAAATGTACTGAGTGAATATTGAAAATACTAATTTACTAACTGAGAGTGATGCTCATTTAAGTCAGAATATATGTGTGTGTATATATATATTCTGACTGAAATGAGCACATACATTACTTATATATATAAAATGTTACAGATTTTCTTTTGAATGATTTAAAGCTCATGAAATACAGTTCATGTATCCACATTCCCTATGTGTTCATAGCATCTTTAGTTGTAAATGAGATAGCAACTAATGAAATTAAAAGTTTTAATTTCATGTTAACATGTTTAAATTATGTGATTTTTCTTGTGCTGTTTTATCATTTTGCTATTATTCTATGAAATCTGACATACCTAATCATTTGCCTAACAAATAGTCTTAAAAAAAAAAACAAATGTTTCCAGAAGTATGAGTTTAAGTCTGAGTATTCAGAGCTAATTTTAAAAAAAGGACTAGTAAAGGGTACAAACTTTTTTTTTTTTTCTGCCTACTTGAGTTCTATACTTATTGGCCTCAATGTTCTGGGGCTATATTAAAGAGCATTAATATAACAGAATAATAGGATAACATGTCTGAATATAGATCCAGTGTTGTATAGTCTCTTTTTCTGTTGTTTGTTTAGGTTTGATTTGGTTTTGTTCATACCAACAACAAAAAAAATTCCTTTTCATTAAAGTCCATTTCACTATAGGTTTCAATTATACACTCAAATATTTGTATCTTATTTCACTTGAAGATTCATTTGCAATTTTACACAAAGTTTTATGGATAACTATCATAAAGATAATACTTTTAATTTTCATAAATAATGAATAAAGAATAAAAAGCCATTCCCCTATGAATTTTTAAAAATTCAATTTGTTCAGACAAAAAATGATTGGGGTTATAGTCAACCAAACCTGTTTGAAAAATAAATCATCTGACGAATGAAAGATGGTTGGGTTAAGAAAATGTTAAACTAATTTGAATTCTATAATACAATATATTTAAATATTGTTTGTACCTGTGAATGCAAAAATTCCAAAAATACAGAGACAAAAAACTATGATAAAAGCATGCTTGAACAGTTTGACCTATTCCATTTAAATAGGATATTTACACCAAATGTGCATTAAAACAATAAAGCAGTAAGTGTAAGAAGTGTGAAGATAAAAATTCAATAGTTTAAAAAATGGTTGAAATATGAATGGTGCTTTTTCTGGAATAAACAAGAGAAACATTTACTATAACCTCTGAAAGTGCCGAGAAATGTGACTAGAAATATAAATCCCCGTGTATTTCAGGTGATGTGAGTCAAGCCTTCAGAGAAAATCACCAAGGGACTTTAACTATGAGAGAATAGTGAAGGGTTTTATATTTTTGTGAGTTCACACAGAGATCACTTTTATTTTCTCCTTTCATTTAACACAGATGTATATGAGACCTGAGAACTACTCAAAAAATAGAGTAGGATATGTAAAAGTGTTTGTAGCAATTATTTCACTACATATGTACATCAAAACCTGTACTTCTTAAATATGTACAATAAAAATAAATTTAAAAATATAGTAGACAATGTCAACCTGAAGTTTTTTTATTGATGGCAGCTTATTATGACTATGTTTACATGTTAGTTAGTAGGAACAATTGACTATATTAGTTAAAACATGTTTTTTCATGTTGCTTATACATGTGACAGCTAAAGAAAAGGCATATTTAGGATTTAAAAAACTGAACTTTGAAGGCAAAGAATTTGTTAAAACTGAAAATTAGTATTTGGAGATTTTAACAACCACTACATATATTTATATCACATACTGTCTTCCTCCCCTATATTAAGGAAATTATATGTTACCTTAAAAAGTACAAATAAAAATTCATGCAACAAAAAAATTTTTGAGTAAAATTTTAATAGCCTCAAATTCTCATTAACAGCTGCATTGAACTGCAGAGTTTGGTTTAAAAATCTATTTTCTATACAGCTTGAAGCCTTAAGAAGTTTGAGATATTCATAAATTAATGTATAATAACATTAAAAACTTAATAATGTGTATAAATTAATAATCATTTTGTACTGATTTCAAATTATAAGGGATTATATATTTTAAAATTATGGCTCATTTGTTTTTAAAATTATACATATGACTATTGACCTTCATAATATAACCTTTTAAAAAGTATTGTACATATTTGTATGATGATATCCTGAATTCGATTTATATCTTGATTCTATATGTAGGAACTCAGGAATTAACACATAAATGGAGTAGAACATGGAATGGGTGTTTAAGGTTATCAATTTTCTTTTTAACGTTTGAGTTATCCTAAAACTTGAACTTAATTGATTAGATCTAGTGAGATGACATCATTAGATTTGCTACCATCATATGTAACTGTAATTTAATGAAAGTAATAAAACATTAACCATGAAGCAAAATTATTAAACTGCATTAACAGCCAAGAGCCAACATTATATTAAAGAAAAGGCCTTAAGGAGATAAAGAAGCATACCAATAAGTATCTGGGAGTAGAATACCTCAGGTAAAGGAAACAGCATGCCCCAAAAGTCCTGAGGAAGGAGTTTGCTTCATCTTTTGCAAGCTTGTTGCTAGAGAGAACAACAAAGAGAATGGGAAAGGAGGAAGTTAGGGACATGAAAAGGGATGAGGTCACTCTGAAGACTTTGGCTTCTACCCTGAGTGGCAAAAGTGTCCACATGTTATAATTAGACTTACATATTGATGGGTGAACAATCTGTAGAAGCGTAAGAGTGAGAGCAGAAGGACCAGTCCAGAGGGATTGCAATAATTTAAGACATGGCCACGGATATCTGCTGAGTGGTAATGATGGAAATGGTAAAACATGTTCAGATTCTAGATATAGTTCAAAGGTAGTAGCAGGAAATCCCACAAATGAATTGGATGTGTTGAGTTTTTATGTCTGTCAAATCATAACTTTAAGGCTACAAATGTACTCATTTTAGGCCCATCTTTCTTGATATACATTTTCATACATAACTATCTTCTACAGCTCTCCTGCTAAGTTATAATCATTATGATTCAATAAGTGAGATGAATAGCCCCAGTTCCACGTGACAGTTGCCTTCCCAACAAGAAATGTGATGTTAATCCACAGCAGGTATAATAAGCAGAATAAAATTAGGCAAAATAAATTGAAAACTGGTACATATGGAATATAACTTTAAAACTAATTATTACTATTAAGACAACTGATTTTCTATACTTTCTCTTTTTCTAGCCATACTAGTTAATTTTACAATGCATTCTATTTAAGCCTTCCACTAGTGTCTCTCCATATTCCTTTTGGGAAAGATATAAAGATATTTATTTCTTGAAATTCCTTACTTAATGAGTTTTCTCTTTTTTGTGGGTTATACCTGTTTTACCTATCAGACAAATTCTATTTTAAAATCCCTCTCCCATAATTTTCTTTCATAAAATAGACTATAGAGCAGCATTTATTTATTTAACTTCTTGAAAATATCACTTTGCTACTTAGTTTGTTATTGTTTGATAGCTAAGACATTTTGTATCATGTTATAGATTGCACTTTATGTGATACTTGCTAATAAGTTCTAATCAGACTAAAGTCTCTTCCATATTAATCTAATGATTTCATAACCTCAAGTGCCTAAATTTTTATTTGCTTTTGCCACATAAAATCAAAGGCAGCACAAACTTTAACAGATATTAATATCTGTGAAAGAAATATATCTGTCTAGTTTACTGAATACTGCACTGGGCTGATTCAAGCCACTCTGCCCTAGAGAACATTTCAGAAGCTTCTAAAGCACTCAGAGAAACTCAACAACATCTTGTGTCCTAATTGTCTCAGGAGATACCCAGAAGCCCTTCATCTCCCTTACAGTAATTGTGCCCATCAGATCCCTCAGCTCTGTGTTCATTTGTCTGCTTTGTGGGCTCCTAATGAATATTTCCTGTATTTCCTTTGTCTTATATGGATCTATCATAACAGTTATTCCATCAGTGTTTGTAAATGGGCAGAGGGACAAACAGGGATGTAGGCAGGAGGGCATCTTAAACTGCACCAAGAGAGAATCAGTCCCCTAGTGACAATTTTCCACCTTACCTCTGTCCACCTTTAGTTATATCAACTGCCAACTGGCTCTTATGATTTTTCTCTCATTAACCCTTAATTATAAACAATTAGAGATAGTTTGTGAGGGTCATATGATCAAGCATCATTTCCTGGAGGATCTACAAAATAAAGCAATTTTACTATTTATCACCAAAAGCCAATTATAATGCATAAATAATCAAAACCCCTAAAGGAAGCTGAAGATACTTTGAAAGGCATAATTAATCATGCAAATTCTAAAAATTATACAGTAATTTTACTACATGAAGGAAAAAGTGAAAAAGGCAAAACCCAAAGGAGTTTGGGGCCAGAACGTTTCTTGAAACCAAACACCTGGTCAGTCTCTACAGGTGAACTAGTTCTGCAACATAATTTTAAATAATTAAAATCACCACAGAACACACATTCACAAGCAAAAAATCATTCTTTCTTATAACTACTAGGGTCACAGTAACCAGGGCAGCATCTCAAGAGTGTGGAGAGTTGAGAAGTGAAGTAGTGAAAACACTATAGACCTTGTCAAAAAATTTTAAGAACCACATTTCAAATTATACTCTATTTTCATCAAATCCTATGAGGTAAAAGTGGCTGAATTTATTTTTGTTTTAATGTGTACACATTTTTTTACTCTCTTTAACAGGTCATTCTCTTTGGTTTTGCACTTTTTAGTCAATATAGCATCAGTGGGAATCAAGTACCTAAATGATAGGCTGGTATGTCTCTATATATTAAAGGCCCATGATCTACTTCATGATAATGTGGTTAATTTAAATTTCTCAATAGTCAATATATGTGTGAAAGGGGAACAAGACAAGGGAGAAAAGAAGTGAGAAAAATACAGAAGCTGAAGGGAAAAGAAAGAAAAAACAATGGGGTTGGAGGAAGAGAATAACTGATTTGAGACCAAAAAAAATGAACTTAAAATAAATGTATATGTTTATATTTGAGTGCATGGGTCATTTTCAACAAACTATATGTGCTATACAGACTGTACATCACCAAGAAGAAATTTAGGGAAGTATCAAGACAAAAAATAATCTGTTCACAATGTTTTTAAAACTGGATTGAGAATTTTGGCTAGTAATAAATATCATTTCAAGATGAACATGGCTGAACTCAAAAACTATGTCATTTAAATTTGTGTTTTTGGTATCACAAAGAATCGCTCATTTTAGAGTCATTTAAATTTGTGTTTTTAGTATCACAAAGAATCGCTCATTTTAGAGAAGTACTACATTTTAAAATCACCTAAATTCATAAAGGGCATTTAGAAATATATAGTCCTTTGGTTTTAACTGCACTTGGCACCCACATGCTTTAGCATCAACATACTATTATGACCAGAAAGCTTCCTTTAAAAAGGAAGTAATGGATATCATTATCTATGAATCTCCTCATTTTACCCTCAGGATCTCATCTATATCATTGGCTAAGAAGAAACATATATTTACCATATTCTACCACTTTGATTTCACCAAAATTGTTTTGGGGAAATGAATTCTAATAGTACATAGAATAGTGTTATACAGAATTACTGTGAATAAAGATCTAGTTTTCTGTCCTTTACAGTCTGTTGCAAAAGCATTTGAAAATATACAGGGCTTCAGTGTTACTATAGAAAGCTCAAACTGCTTTTATTTAAAATGTCATCATCAAGAAAAAAAGTCAGAATTCATAATCCATGGGGCCAATGCGCATACAGGCTAATCACATTCAGTACTTTTGAGGTCAGGATTCATATCTGAGTCTGAATCAATATTAATATTCCTTCTCTGCACTTGATAGATAAAAAATGTTTTCTGCAAAAGAAAGAGCTTCTATTACTTTTATTAAATAGTAGTTAGTTGGCTTCACTTTCCTTGGATTTAAAAAGAAAGTGTAGAAATGGCTGTGCTTATGGTTTCACAGTTTGCAAGAAGTGGTTTTGAGAAATGATACTTTACCTTTATGGCATTCTATGACTTCACAATAATAGTATTTTCACTCACTTCAATATGCTCCTTCCTGAGAAATCTAACAGTGTTAAAGTATACTATCTCACTGGTCTTTGTAATAATTCCATTAAGTCTGAATAGATTCTTACTTGATAAATCTTTAAGAAACCTGCTTCAGATTAAGCATCCTTATTGTTCTTCAAGGAATAGATTAATTTAATCCTTAACCAATCTCTTTTATGAGAATGGGAGCACATGAATCACTCTTTCTAAATCTAAGTTCAGAGATAGAGTTTCCTTCATTACTGCCAGCTTCAAGAAACTCTTCCTCCAATTTACCCATCAGCTTTCCCTCTTTAAAGAGTATACTACTTGGCCAATAATAAAAAAAAAAAGATAAAACAGTGAAAGGGAAAATGTCAGATAATAATTTTTCTTCTACCTTCTGGAGCAACAGATAATTTTCAGCTGAGATAATTTTGAATCATTAAAAACATTTTAGTGAACTAAAAAAATCCAAGAGGCATATCAGGACAATCACATATTTCTTATTCTGCATCAGGCAATATACTATATTATAGTTTTATTGTTTATGGAAAACCTCTCCAGTTACAGCTTATTGGAGAGTATGCAGTTATTTACGTATTATTTATGTTGCCCAGAAGGTTCACAACTGTCACCCCCAGCACCTCGTTCTTGTAAGTCACACTTGGCTTAGCTGCTGCTATCTCCAAAATAATGTAAAGAAGGTATCACTCTTTCACAAATAAGTGAAACCCAGCAAGTTGAGTGACAGATCTGCATTTCATGGACTAGCATAGTTCAAATGTCACTGTAAAAAAATTTACTTTTCCAAAATATAAAATTTTACTTTTTATACTGTTTCTAAAAACAAAACAAAAAGACAGGAAATCAAACAAAATAATAGTACATCCTGTAATTACTAGTAACTTATAACACCAAATTTTAGATTCTTCTTTTGAATTTCTTAAGCTATATTTTTAATACTGTGGAAAGTAAAAGCCAAATGAACATCTCATTTGTTTTGTCTCTTGGTAAAAATTGAATTGTTAATCAGCTAAATAGACTCGTTTGCCCAAGAATGTTGTATCTTCATTTGTTTTTCTACCTACTTTACTTGCAGGAAAGGTTTACAGCAAGAAGAATAAAGTCAAGAGGACTTTGAAGCTGAATTTTATTGCTTGTGGCTGAGTTTTAGCCAGATTTAGTTTTTGTTTCCATGACCTAAAGTTCTACCTCCTGCCCTAGTTTTCCAATTTTCATTCAGTCCCGTAATAACAGATTCCTATTGCTCAAATTAAGACAGTATCTTTGCATTGATTCATTAAGGCAACAATTGTATTTCTCACATCAACAATTTGTGTCTGAACCTCAGATTATGTCCCTACCACATAGAAACTGAATTCACAATTCTAAAGCAAATCATTTGGGACAACATACCTGGGAGTTATACTAGATAGGATTTTCAGCATATTTTTTCAGGCTTGTTTATGTACTGCAAAAGTAGAAACAAACTCAGTAATTCTATTTAATAGAGCCTCTCAAAGCTCTGTCTTGCTACAGTTGAAGACAAGAGCTGTCAGGAAGCAAACACTGAAAAGATGTATGCTGCTCTTTGCTCAGTGATGTAAGTAGAACAATCTCGGACAGAGGGGCCAATATCAGACAACAGAACAGCTAGCACAGAGTGGTGAAGCAATTAATTTCTCAGATGCTAATTCAATGTCACAAAGAAGAAATAAAGGAAAACAAGAGAACTATAATAATATTGTAAACATCATGTAGATGATAGATTAATTAAAATTGTAAAAATGAAAAGGAGAAATACATTTTCAATTCTTCCATCCTAAGTTTGATTGGATGCAGCATAGCATTGCAAAATTGCTTTTTATTTTTATTTTTCGTAATGGAAGAAAAGGTGATATTTCTACCCAAATCAATCATTTATCTGTTTTTCCAACCAACATGCTGAAATAAAAACTATATTGCCAGAATGGAGTTTGTCTGAGATTCATATTTCCTTGTAAGCTAAATCAGTAGCCATTTAAATGTTTCTAATTCAAAAGTGTAAGAAAGATGGAAATTAAACAACAAACTAGGTCTCTGAGGGGAGTGATTTGGAAAAGGGAATCACTTTTTAAGCTGAACCTCTTTCACAGCACAGAGGAGCATCACATGGCTAGTTTGAAATTAGTTGTACTTTTTCTATCAGGATTCTGTTTCTATCTGTATTTAGAGGATTGTCCAGGTAACTTCACCACTTGATTTCATTTTAAAGCCAAAAGCAACTATTTCCATATTCTAAAGTAGAAGTTCAAATTGTCTCAAGAACACAGCAATTAAGTCTGAAAAGCACAGGTACTCATGTCCTTTGAAATCAAATTATCAGCTCATTATCTCTGCTATGGTTTGAATATGTCCCCTACAAAATTCCAGTATTTCCTATAACATGATATGAAAATATGGGGCCTTTAAAAGGTAATTTGGCCATAAGTGCTCTTCCCTGGTATGGGATTAAAGCCCTCATAGAAGAGGTTTTATGTAACATTTGGCTAGTTTGCCCTTCTACTTTTTGCCATGTGAAGATGCAGCAAGATGGCCCTCCCAGAAAAAATGTTGGTGCCTTCATCTTCTATTTCCCAGTCTTTAGAACTGCAAGAAATATATTTGTGTTCTATGTAAATTACCCAGTCTGTGATATTCTGAAACAGCAGCACACTATGAACTACGACACTGTGTTGCCATCTTTAAACTCTGCCACTGTCCCACCTTTCATTGACTCCGGAACACTAAGACAGTGGTAAAGCTAATCATGGGAAGATAATTATCATCTCCAGAATTAATGATCTAGACCTCACTGTCTTTTACGGCAGCAAAACAAGAGGATGAAGCAGATAAAGAATCATTTGAAAGAGGGAAAAACATTCAGTCCAAGCTGGATGCAAGAAAAAGCTCAGCGGACCCAAATTGAATTTACATTTCCTACATCGATCAAAGTTCTTCCTTCTCTTTTTATTAAAATTTTACTGACGTTCACAGGATATGGCATCAGAGCTCCAAGTGGTTTCATACATAAATCTCATGAGCATAACAAAAAACTAATAAAAACTAGCAGAAGGAGGACTTCATATTCATCCTTTAAGGCTATTACAAACTTACAAATGATATTTTGTTAGATCATCTGAGACCCTATGCGATGACAAGAACCATTTCAAAAACTCATTAAATCAAAGTAGGAGCCAATTAGTTTGTTTAAAGAGCCACAATATTTTCTTATATTTTGAACTTAATATACTGAACAGTTTATGTAGTTATTTTGTACAGACACTGAGAACATACTTTTGGAATATGGAATGTGGCTAAGAAGTTCTGTGAATTACACCACTACCATTATTAACATCCCTTTTGCTAATGAAGTCAAAATACTTCATGGTTTATGAACTTCAGGCTGTGAGAGGTTACTTCAAGTGTGAGCGGTCAGTGTTTGTACACTATTAGACCATTCATTTCAATTTTAAAAAACAACTTATGGCATAATGATACCTGCATGCACATGGTCTGTCAATGTTATGTTGTCTTGAGGCCATGTTTTTTAACTATATAATTGCATTGTCAGATGGGATTTGTGTCACAGTTCTAAAGGTGTTTTTTATTTTATTTGCTATTTTTTTTTCTATTTTGAGACAGAGTCTCATTCTATTGTCCATGCTAGAGTGCAGTGGCACGATCTCAACCCACTGCAGTCTCCACCTCCCAGGTTCAAGTGATTCTTCTGCCTCAGATTCCCAGGTAGCTGGGATGACAGGTGTACGCCACTGCGCCCGGCTAATTTTTGTATTTTTAGTAGAGATGGGGTTTCATCATGTTGCCCGCCTGTCTTAAACTCCTGGCCTCAAGTGATCCTCCCACCTCAGCCTCCTAAAGTGCTAGGATTACAGGCAAGAGCCATCACACCCAACCTAAAGGTGTATTTTAAAGCATGCAAATAAAAAACAATTTTTAATAATCTGACTTTGGTGAAAAGATTAATAAAATTTGATGCTGATTGTCATATGAAAGAAAAGTTTGATATGCTTAAGTAAGTTTCATATTCTTTGTCTTAACCATATATTTGTAAAGTATAAGAAAATAGACAGTCTATTATAATACAAATATGTAATGTTTAATTTCATCAATTGTTTTCAGAGGACAGATCACATAGCATGGACTTAATGTTAACGTTATTTATAAGAACATAACATGATTACTGGACTTTCCTTTAGCACCCCGTTAATACTGCAGGCAACACTTGAACACTAGCTTCCCACACCATCACACAACAAAGGTGTTTATTAACAGACCATTAAAATATCCATGCCATTTTTATCCTAAGAATTTATTTACAATATATATATGCTTGCCTATGACAAGTAGGGAAGAGCCATTAATTAAACCGATCATAAATGATGCAAGTGTTGCCTTAAGAATTAAAACAAATGAAAGCATTTTTCCTCAAATGCTGTGTCTGTTCTTGGTCTGTTTATTCCTTTCCATACTTCCAGGCTCATTGTTTTGACTATATGTTCTCCATAATGAACTGAATGTACATCTTATACATTTATTCCTACCAATAGCTGGCATTTAATTAATGTCTTTTAAAAATAAATTGTTATATTTAGAAATGTTAATATTTTACTCCTTACTCATTAATAACTTTATAATATAAAACAATCTAATTCTAATACAAATTGCTATTATCTGAATAGAATGACGTCATATGTTAACTAAAATTACATCTCACTGCTGGAATATACTTAAAGTTTAAAATTATATGACATTGTTAAACATATTGATCCAGCATCATTCATAAAACGGTTACCTTAATTTTTTTTACCTATGGATGCGTTTTTATTTATTTTTTTATTGTTAAATAACTGCCTTTGTATATAATAGTGGAATTTATTAAATAATTCAAGAAAAGATTTTTTGGTGATATTAAGGGACACTTTTTATAATGACAGTTGTATCTGTATTATCTATTGATTTTCAACATTTGTAAAATATTAACTAGTTACTTTAGTAAGATGGTATATAATAGAACACATCCTCCATAAGCCATTAACTCAATCAAAAAGTATTTACTCTTTATTTATCTAAATATCTTTGCTTTTCAGGCCATACATTTATTTTCCATATTTCAGATGTCTTGCAAATGTAAAAAATGCATTCATGTCCCATATACCTTGGTTCACACCTGTAATTCCAGCGTTTTGGGGAGCCAAGACAGGCAACCTCTGGAGGCCAGGAGTTTGAAACCAATCTGGGCAATATAGTGAGACCCCATTTCTACAAATTAAAATACATTCATGTAAATCCATCATTAATAGAAACTCTCACCATTAAACAGTACGTGTGAAGCCAAGAAAGTACATTGACATTATCATCACTTTTATTTATTTATTTATTTATTTATTTATTTATTTGTTTGTTTATTTATTTATTTATTAGAGACGGAGTCTTGCTCTTTCTCCCAGTCTGGAGTGCAGTGGCGTGGTCTCGGCTCACTGCAAGCTCCACCTCCAGGGTTCACGCCATTCTCCTGCCTCAACCTCCCTGGTAGCTGGGTGCCCGCCACCCACATCTGGCTAATTTTTTGTATTTTTTAGTAGAGACAGGGTTTCACCGTGTTAGCCAGGACGGTCTCGATTTCCTGACCCTGTGATCGGCCTTCCAAAGTGCTGGGATTACAGGCGTGAGCCACCGCTCCTGGCCCATTATCATCACTTTTAAAGTTGAATGTAATTTTCATAATGCCATTGAATCATTTGGTCATCTTATAATTAGTTTATTTCGAGAATGTTCTAGGAAAAGTGTTAAGGCACTGAAGGAAACAATTAAGCATTATGTATTTACATGATTAGTTTAAATACTTAAGGAGACTATAGACACAGAATTGCGAAAAAAAATTAAAAATAGAGATATGAAAGAACTAAAAAATAAGTAAGGAAATTCTAACAACTATTTAAATGCCTATCAAAGTATAGCATAGGTCCTCCAAGAAGCAAAACTGAGACGTTATTAGCTGTGCAAGAGATTTACTGGGGGAAATGGCAGGGAGTAAAAATGAAAAGGGCCCACAGAAGGCTGACACACTTTCAGAGTGTCAGTTATGCTTTTTACAGGAGATTTGAATGGCAGATTTCCATTATCGCCATACTACACTTCTTATCTCAAGCAAGTTCAGGGACACCTACTCCATGATCCCCCAGGGCCTCTCTTTCTAAGAAGAAATAAGAAATGACAGGATAAACTACAGCCCTTTGGCTGCAGTTGATCTCAGACCAGCAACTCATTCTCTATTTCCTCAACAATTCTTTTATTTCTCAGCGGCTGAAACTCTCGAATACCACATTTTTTTCTGATTGGGATTTCTGTATGAGTTTGTTCACAGGTATAATGGGCAGAGTGAGTTGCAGGGCATATAGATGTGGATCACCTAAGTTCCAAATATCCTTATTATTGTCCCTACTGTGAAAAGCAGTCCTACGTACTCTTGTAGAGGAGGATTGATTACTCCTGCCAGACGGTGACTCCTCTTCTTGTCTCCAAATCTCTAGAAACATGGAGTCCAAAGTGCCATGCAGCATGTTGATGTATGATTCTATAGGAACTTTACTGTGTCTGCTGTCAAGAAGGTAACTATAGGGATCAGATTTGAGGGGCAGAAAGAACAAAATCTCCGAGTGAATCATTGGAAGGGATGGTAACTGCAAACACTGTGCTTTCCCCCTTAATTACCAGATTATATATTCTTTCTATTGGGAACAATGTACCAATTAGATACCAAATTAGAGGTATCTAATTTCATGCATATACTGCATCCTGAAGGGTGGCACCCATCCTTTCAGCAGGTTGCCTCTGAACTGGTGCTTCAGCCATAAAAGACTTTCCTAGAATTGTGTGAGACAGACTGCTTCTGCATAGGGAGATATACAACACAACTAGTGGATCTTATGGTTATTGTCTGTCTCGTGCACGTCCTTCACTGCAAAGTCTGTCTCCTGGTTAGACCGTCTGATATGTTTCTGTATCATGCATTCAATAAGTCCCTACATAGCAATGATGGCTGAAACTGAGTAGGAAAGGCAAATCAATACCTGGAATAGGTGTCTATCCTTAGGACAAACTAGTGGCCTTTCCAGAAGGGAAGGAGTCCAATAAAGGTGGCTTAAATAGCTGGTTGGCCTCCTCTAGAAAAGCATATTTCTGTTATTTTGAAGTTGTATCAACCTTGGTAAGTTGGAAGCCATGCTATTAGGCTAACGCTAAGTGCCATCTCTGCCACTGTGGCCACTATGCCCATATACCCATCATATCTGTTTTGGAGCACTCAATGATAAAGGGTTACTAATGTCAACTGACTCAGTCATTTTGTCTACTTGGTTGTCTAGTGCCTTCTTCACAGTGAATGGATGCTTTGTGTGGGTGTTAACATGTGAAACAAAAATATTCATATGTTATGTTCACTTCTATACCTTCATTTTTATGCCTCTCCCTCAGACCTCCTTGCTTTTGAATTTCTGGCTTTTATTCTTCCACGCCCCTAACTAGATGACCATACCATTACCCACTTCCTACACACACACACACACACACACACACACACACACACACACACTCACTAAACTCCAGGCCCCTTCTCTTTCCACAAAAACTGAATAAACAGTTTCCCAGTCGCTCAGTTGTGAATCTACTGCATGGAAAAAATTTTCCCTCCTCACCATTTTATACTGTTTGTTTGTTTGTTGTTTGTTTGTTTGTTTGTGAGATGGGGTCTCATTATGCTGTCCAGGCTAGTGTGGAGTGATTATTCACAAATGTGATCATAGCATACTATAGCCCTAAACTCTTGGGCTCAGGCAATCCTCTTGCCTTAGCATCTTGGGTGGCTAGGATTACAGGCAAACGCTACTGCACCCAGCTTCCGATGTCTTTTCAAAACCACCCCTGAATAGTGTTATAATGCAACCACCATCCAGTTATAGTTTGCATTGAAACCATATCTAAACTCATGTGTTTTTTTGTTGTTGTTGTTTCTCATCTCCTCTATGTGGTGTTCTCCATGTCCGTGGGTATGAGCTTGCCTTAAAATGTATACCATGTATTTTCCACCACTGACATTTCCCAAGCCTTAAGATCTGCCAGAAATATGGTCCAAGCAACAGGTTTCTTGTGCTGCAGCTGTACCTGCAGCAGAGCCTTTCCTCCTCCAGACTTCACTGGAAGCTGGCAGACTTCTGTGCTACCCAGAATGTGGGCTGGAGCAACATATCTACATGTGGAATGTGTTATGTCTAGAACTCAAATGGTCCAGTGAGATTCTGTGTTTCCTTTTTTTGTAGAAGATACATACAAAGCAATTTCTCTTTTTGCTTTGACTGTGGTATCCTGACATCCCCTGACCATTCGACGTCCTAAACACACTACTGAAAATAGGTAATCCCTGAATCTTCATAGAGTTTATCTCTCACCTTTTGGAGCTACTGTATGTTAAGGAAACTTGCACTAATACATATATTTTTTGCCCCATCCACTTAGCCTAATACCATCAATGCCAGTACGATTTTCTGCAGTATGTCCAGACAGTCCAGATCTTTTCAGATTATATTATGACATAGCTAGGGAGGGAGAATTTGCTTAGACATGTGGTAAAACTGTAAATAAATATTCTTTTGTGTTTCACTTAAATTTATGCTCTTTATGATACTTTTTTCTCATTAGAATAGAGCATACAAATATACTCTACAGGAATAGAATATAGGAATATAATTGCAAATCATTGACTATATCTCCTGTACCTGAGACCTTATTAATTTGCTCTAAAATGATACCATGTTTAGCACAACGACTGGGACCAAGGCCACTATTTAACTGATGCTGTAAGAGTCTACAGCCATTCTCCCAAGTTCATCCAGTTTCTCTAGGGCAAGACTGGTATATTTCATAAATATATAATGTGAGAGGAACCACAAACCCTGCATGCTTGTGCAATATAATAGAGTTACTTACCTCAATCTTTTCCCACTTCCAGGAGTTAATATTGTTTTTGATTTACTATATTGGATAGGGCAGTTTGAGAAGTTTTTCATTCCATTTTCCCACTATGATCACTCTTACCTCACAAGTCAGAGGAATAAGTGGGGGCTACTCCAATTGCCAAGTATATAAATTCTAATTATATCCTTTAAAAAATAGGAAAATTATCCTGGTGCAGGTTGATGAATCCAGTGAGTATATTGTGAGTTGGACTTCAGTCAGGAGCTAAGATTCCAGT
The DNA here is from genome assembly GCF_007565055.1 of Rhinopithecus roxellana. NCBI lineage: Eukaryota > Metazoa > Chordata > Mammalia > Primates > Cercopithecidae > Rhinopithecus > Rhinopithecus roxellana. The sequence goes on from NC_044552.1 coordinate 79,958,961, forward strand.
TATTCTCTGGATCCTATAAGCTCAAGCTAACATGGGTGGAAGTGAATTAATGATGTTTTGTGTCTGTAGGTACCAATGCCAACTCAGACCTTTTATCTAATAATTCTCAAAATGTCACCATGTCCCCCTTCTCCGAGTGTAGTACATGTTTGCAGTAGCATAGTTGTGTAATATCTCCTAGTGACCCTGCCTTTTCTTTAGTCAGTGGATTTCTGATTTGAAAACTACCTCAGTATTAGAAATTTGACAAGAGATTGTGCATATTATTGGCATTTTCATCACTGCACTTTTACTTCTTGCTTCTTGACTTTTTGATATTTTTTAATGTTATAAATATTAATCTCATCTATTTTGTCCTTAGGGACACCGAGCTCTTCTAACCATCTCTACAACTAGCTGAAGGTTAAGATCCCTTGGTTGGTCCTCTGACTTTGCCAGTCTTTTAGGTAATTGTAGTCTCCTGCTTCCTGATGTTAAACTGATGCTCCCTAGCGTGTGTTGCTACAGGGCTGTGTTTTCCATATGGGTATTAATTAGCCCAGCTCTGTGACTATTTCTCCCATTGTCGGTACTGCATTGCGGAAGAGGCACACGACAACATCTCAGGGATGCTGCTGCCCCCTCACTAGCACTTTTCTAGTGGCCTTGATGCATGTTGTGTTCTTTGGGCCCTCCCATGTGATATAATCTTCTGACGAGTTTTCTAGCCTGACATCCATTCCCAAATGCCCAATTTCCTCAGCCTCTCTAATTTTTTCTTTGCTACATTCTAGGACAACTCTGGCATTTCCACTACTTTAGGCCTTGCCAGTGTCTCCTCCAGATTTCAAAGAGCTACCACCACAGCAGCAAGTTTGACCTACCCCCTGGAAACATTTTCATAATGTCAAATTCTGTATCTTGAGAAAGTACCCCCAACCTAATACATGCTGGCTTATTCATTCTTATATTTAGGCTTTCCTTGGTCAAGCAATCTCATAACCCAATCCCAATATTACTGCTTTGAATTTTGCATGTTACCAAATTCTTATAATCCTTTTACAGTATAATTATTTTCAAGGCCATAATGTTCCCAGGTGAGTTATGCTTAGTCTTACTCCTACTTTTCAGCTTGAGAGCTAAGAGAAGAGGTTGAGAAAGGTCTTGAGGTGATAAAATGAGGTACTTGTTTCCTGCCAGAAGAGGCCTCTATTGTGTCTTTTTTTTTTTATTATTATTATACTTTATGTTCTAGGGTACACATGCACAACATGCAGGTTTGTTACATATGTACACATGAGCCATGTTGGTGTGCTGCACCCATGAACTGATCGTTTACATTAGGTATATCTCCTAATGCTATCCTATTTCTCCACATCCTCTCTAGCACCTGTTGTTTCCTGACTTTTTAATGATAGCCATTCTGATTGGTGTTAGATGGTATCTCATTGTGGTTTTGATTTGCATTTCTCTAATGGTGAGTGATGATGAGCATTTTTTCATGTGTCTGTTGGCTGCATAAATGTCTTCTTTTGAGAAGTGTCTGTTCATATCTTTTGCCCACTTTTTGATGGAGTTGTTTGTTTTTTGTTGTAAATTAGTTTGAGCTCTTTGTAGGTTCTGGAAATTAGCCCTTTGTCAGATGAGTAGATTGCAAAAATTTTCTCCCATTCTGTAGGTTGCCTGTTCACTCTGATGGTAGTTTCTTTTGCTGTGCAGAAGCTCTTTAGTTTAATTAGATTCCATTTGTCAATTTTGACTTTTGTTGCCATTGCTTTTGGTGTGTTAGACATGAAGTCCTTGCCCATGCCTATATCCTGAACGGTATTGCCTAACTTTTCTTCTAGGGTTGTTATGGTTTTAGGTCTAACATTTAAGTCTCTAATCCACCTTGAATTAACTTTTGTATAAGGAGTAAGAAAGGGATCCAGTTTGAGCTTTCTACTTATGACTAGCCAGTTTTCCCAGCACCATTTATTAAATAAAACTTCCTTTTCCCCATTTCTTGTTTTTGTCAGCTTTGTCAAAGATCAGATGGTTATAGACGTGTGGTATTATTTCTGAGAGCTCTGTTCTGTTCCATTGGTCTATATCTCTGTTTTGGTACCAGTATCATGTTGTTTTGGTTACTGTAGCCTTGTGGTATAGTTTGAAGTCAGGTAGTGTGATGCCTTCAGCTTTGTTCTTTGACTTAAGATTGTCTTGGCAATGCAGGCTCTTTTTTGGTTCCATATGAACTTTAAAGTAGTTTTTTTCCACTTCTGTGAAGAAAGTCATTGGTAGCTTAATGGGGATGGCACTGAATCTATAAATTACCTTGGGCAGTATGATCATTTTCATGATATTGATTCTTCCTATCCATGAGCATGGAGTGTTCTTCCATTTGTTTGTGTCCTCTTTTATTTCATTGAGCAGTAGTTTGTAGTTCTTCTTGAAGAGGTCCTTCACAACCCTTGTAAGTTGGATTCCTAGATATTTTATTCTCTTTGAGGCAGTTGCGAATGGGAGTTCATTCATGATTTGGCTCTCTACTTGTCTGTTATTGGTGTATAAGAATGCTTGTGATTTTTGCACATTGATTTTGTATCCTGAGACTTTGCTGAAGTTGCTTATCAGCTTAAGGAGATTTTGGGCTGAGATGATGGGGTTTTCTAAATAGACAATCATGTCATCTGCAAACAAGTACAATTTGACTTATTTTCCTAATTGAATACCCTTTATTTCTTTCTCTTGCCTGATTGCCCTGGCCAGAACTTCCAACACTATATTGAATAGGAGTGGTGAGAGAGGGCATCCCTGTCTTGTGCCAGTTTTTCAAAGGGAACACTTCCAGTTTTTGCCCATTCAGTATGATATTGGCTGTGGGTTTGTCATAAATAGCTCTTATTATTTTGAGATACGTTCCATCAATACTGAATTTATTGAGAGTTTTTATCGTGAAGGGCTGTTGAATTTTGTCAAAGGCCTTTTCTGCATCTATTGAGATAATCGTGTGATTTTTGTCTTTGGTTCTGTTTATATGCTGGATTACCTTTATTGATTTGCGAATGTTGAACTAGTCTTGCATCCCAGGGATGAAGCCCACTTAATCATGGTGGATAAGCTTTTTGATGTGCTGCTGGATTCGGTTTGCCAGTATTTTATTGAGGATTTTTGGATCGATGTTCATTAGGGATATTGGTCTAAAATTCTCTTTTTTTTTGTTGTGTCTCTGCCAGGCTTTGCTATCAGGATGATGTTGACCTCATAAAATGAGTTAGGGAGGATTTCCTCTTTTTCTATTGATTGGAATAGTTTCAGAAGGAATGGTACCAGCTCCTCCTTGTACCTCTGGTAGAATTTGGCTGTGAATCCGTCCGGTCCTGGACTTTTTTCTGTGGTGCCTTGGAGCACAGGACAACAGTGTGGTAGAGAAAACCTGGGGTTGTAAAACATGGAATGAGTTTATCTAAAGGGATGCCTCTGAGCATGCTGGTATGCAGATCCCCTTGAATGTTCTGGGACTGCAAGAGTAGACCCACCTATTCCTAGTAACTATTGGTATGCTTTCTGTGCTTCAAGATATCCTAGTGACTGAGCACTCAAATATGTCTTGAGCTTGCAACTCTATTGTATTTACATCCTGTTGCTCAGCTTAGTCAGCTCTTCCCCAGGGTGAAATAAGGCCTATTTTGTAAGCTACCATGGGGAGCTCCTTACTCTCACACAAGTAGCCATTATCTGATTGTAAATGACCCTCAGTTCTTATTTTTTGAGGGGAAGAGGTTAAATACAACTTGGTGGTCAGCTAACTCCACTGTAGCTGTATGGCTTACTTACCCAATTACCATTCAAATGCCCAAATTATCACACTTGTAAAAATATTCCCCTCAACCTGAATATTTTCCAAGGCACCTTTGGTAAAATTTTTATCAATTGGGGCGCGACTTTAGGCTAGAGACTCTCCTGCCTCACCTAACAACTTAAATGGTGTTCTTTTTGCCTGTTGGCTGATAAGTGAGGTGGTCCCAAATTCCAATCTTAATATCCATTTTCTCACATCCACTTGTGTTTCTCCGGATCCTCCAAAAAGTAGATAACAAGACAGGATTAGTAGATGTACATGGAAATTAAATACGTTGACCCTGAATGATCCTTGGGTCAACAGTGAAATCAAGATGAAAATTAAAATTTTCTTGCTTAAATAAGAAACAAAATTATGCTTGTCTTCATTTATAGTAAAAGTTTACAATAAAATTCAAGACTACACCCCAATCAGACGTAGATTTGGTCTTTTTACATAATCCCATACTTCTTGCAGGCTTTGTTCATTTCTTTTTTCTTTTGGTTTCTCTTCTCGCTTCATTTCATTAATTTGATCTTCAATCGCTGATACTCTTTCTTCCAGTTGATCGAGTCGGTTACTGAAGCTTGTGCATTTGTCACGTATTTCTCGTGTCATGGTTTTCATCTCTGTCATTTCGTTTATGACCTTCTCTGCATTAATTAGTCTAGCTGTCAATTCTTCCACTCTTTTTTCAAGATTTTTAGTTTCTTTGCGCTGGGTACGTAATTCCTCCTTTAGCTCTGAGAAGTTTGATGGACTGAAGCCTTCTTCTCTCATCTCGTCAAAGTCATTCTCTGACCAGCTTTGATCCGTTGCTGGCGATGGGCTGTGCTCCTCAGTTGAAAATGCAGAAATCACTGGTCTTCTGTGTCGCTCGCGCTGGGAGTTGGAGACTGGAGCTGTTCCTATTCGGCCATCTTGCTCCGCCCCCCAAGAACAGCTGTACAAGATTTTTTTGTATGAAATGTTAGTGAAGGAAAATAGGGAGGTACATAATGAATGCTGTGACAGCCATTAGATTCTGATACAGGTCTGTTCATTGACAAGAGAAAAGAAGAAGAAAAAAGGTTGCATGGAAGACTCAGACTGCAGTGCATTTCCAAGAAATTTTCTGCAAGGCCAAGTCTTTAAGCCAGAGTTGTCCATCAGAGTGGTTCTTTGTCTCACAGAAACTAGTCTACCTTAGTATGCCATCTGTTAGTCCATTTTCTTTGCTTATAACAGAATACCTGAAACTGCATAATTTGTAAAGAAAAGAAATTTACTTATTACAGTTATTGGAATGAGAATTTCAGGTTGCAATGTATGAGATCCTTCTTGCTGTAGAGAATCTCTGTAGAGGCGCAAGGAAGCCCGGGGCATTGCACAAGGAAGGGACTGAGCATGCTAGCTCATATTTTACTTCCTTTTCTTATAAAGCCACTAATCTGACTCCCATGATCATCTATTCATTTATAAACTCAGTAATCCAATAACCCGTGAATAGATTAATCCATTAATTCAGTAACTCATTAATGGATTAATCTATTTATGAAGGTAGAGCCCTCATGACCCCATCACCCCTTTAAGACCCCACCTCTCATTGGAGAGTAAATGTCAACATAAATTTTGGAAGGAACTAATATTCAAAGCATTTCCCCATCTACAAATATTTACTGCCTGAGGGCAGCCCTTGAGAAGTGTGACCTCAACATCAATGTGGCTATGGACTTTAGAGTGCAGCAGCTAGGGCCATCACTCAACTATGCAAGCACTACTATGAAGACTGAGAGGGATATTTTCATGGGTACCACATATTTATGCCATTTATATAAAGACATTATTTTAATAATATAGACAGTTTTCTTTCTGCATAATGGAGGAAAGTTTTCTGACTATCTTGGTCTATAGACACAGCTATGATTAACCCTGTTGGTTTCATAAAAATGATTAAATAGCATTTACAGTGGAAAGCACTGATGATGAAATAATAATATGAGATGCATAATAAGAGGAAGAAAAAATGATAAAATTTGATTGCTGAGCTTAAAATGACAGAGTGGAAGATATGCAGGTAAAATGTAGCACCTAAAAATGTGAATGGATAGTAAATTTTGCTAATGCTGTTTCTGACATTTCTAAATGCAGTTTTTGTCCTTCATTTAGCAGGTCATGATATCAAAGATAAAAGAATAAAAGAACTCAAAACCGTTATGCATACTATATTAAGAGTTTAGTTAACCTCTAATTTCAGTTATCTCAAGCTATCTAAAATAATACAAGTAAGTTATAACTTAGTAGAAAGTTTATATTTTCCAAAATTAGCCCTATTTAATCGGACAAAAAACATTTGTGATTTCAATCTTATAATCAGAGAGTTTCTGTGTCAAATTATGTTGTGTTAAACATAAAGTGTGTATTAAAATTATTTTATGTGCAAACAGGAGACAGTTTGTCCTGAATAAAATTCCCTTTCAACTATATGTCCTATCATACTCTGCCAAGACACTAACATTCTGCCCACATAGTATTTTTTAAAATAAATGCCGAAGAGCCAATTAGCCCATCTGGCATGTAGGGGAAAAAATAGAAATGAATAGATGCCTAAGTAGTAGATGTGGAATGAACAAGTACATATTCACTTCAGAATTCAGGTATCTCAAAAAATGTCTACAACTGGCTTTTATGAATTAATATCAACCTCATTTTATTTAGCTGAAATGCAATGGAAATTGTTCTTTCTATAAAAATATTATAATAGTGGTCTTAAGAGAATATGATTTTGTTATACATCTGGATGTAATATACCTGCTATTGTGTAAGGATAACTTTGTTCTCTTAGAGGCATTTTAATAACAAATGAGTTATATATTGTTCATGTGATTTGTTTGTTTTAACAGTGTGTCACCAAAGGATTATGATCATAGAGACCCTAGGAATACATTTAAATACAGGTCATTAGCATCATAAAGAAAATGAGTTCTGGGTGCTGTATATTGTGTCTGTATGATGTTTTGATATTATACATATAAATATTCAATGGTAACTGAGCTCACCAGCTTATATTTCAGGATCAATGCCATAAAAGCCACTTTTCTCTCCTGAAATTGATAAGTAGGAGATGTATATTTAATACAAATTTATTTTTCATTATTGTAGAAGGAAATGAAAGGAGTTACATTATAATAATGTAAAGAATCTGTATAAAATGTACAAACCTTTAACTTTTCAAGCCGCAAATATACTGCTATACTAATATCAGGGTTTATTGTGGTTCCTTAGCAGAGGGCAAATTGTTTCTTTGCCTTAAAATATTGTACAACTATAACAGGTACAACAACCATAGGTGCAGTAAAATTTTACTTATAAAATTAAAAACACCAATAAAAGATATCTTTGGGTGGACTTAATTAGCATTATGCCAATGAGTATATAATTTTATATAAATAAATGAAAACATGAATATAGATAGATATCCATAAAACTTTTGTCCTACAATTATATTTTTACAGTAAAGGTTTTTTGGACTAAAATGACTGACAAGTTTTCAGTCCATATGAGAAAGGCATTTTAAAATTAGGTATAAAAGTAAAACATTCTTTAGAAAAGTGTTTAAAATAAAAGAGCTTTGTAATTTTAGAATGCTTTCTTCTATTTTTTTTTTTTTTTTGAAGAAAATTCTACACTATAAAATCATGGTTCTTAATTCAAAATGCACTTTCTCTGTAAGCAAATTTGAATAGATGGTAAGGACTATTACTTAGGTAATCAAAATAAATAAACTTGTTCAAAATAAAAGTGGTTTTATTGGTTAAAATTTTTTAGAGTGAATATATAAATTAATTAAATTAGTTAGAAAATTGTCCAACACTTCTCTTTGCATGAGTAGACAAAATCTGAATAATAAAATAATAAGGATGAATAAATGGTATGCCACAAAAATATGTGCCTACCTACAAAGAAAGTTTGGGGGAATGTGAAACTACACAAATCATATTTTAACAAATGAGTGAGTCAAGTAAAAATAAAATAGTAAATATGCCTATAATCATAATAAACCATGTCCATTACAATTGACTCTTACCCAAGGTTTTAATTTTCTTTAACCTAGGATATAACAGAATAAATGTAACCAAATAATGTTCAAATAACTATACTTTCAACATTACAGAAAATTGCAAGTCAAACAGACTCTAGGTCACAGAGTTGTATTCTAAATATAAATTTAAGATTCACTTACTTTGACTCTGAAAGCATTTTCTCAGGCCAATATTTTTAAAAGATTGACTCAGCCCTATTTACTTGTTAACACTGTTTCCCCTTAGGCTGCACACATACTTTTGCCAATTCTTTTTAAATCATTTGTTATGGTCTGAATGTTTGTGTCCTCTAAAATTTAATGTTAAAATCCTAATCCTGAAAGAGGTGGTATTAAAAGGTAGAGCATTGGGGAGGTGATTAGATTATGGAGCAGAATCCTAAGGACTGTGATTAGTGCCCTTACAAAAGAGATCCTAGAGAGATAGCTTGCACCTACCACCAAGTGAGGACACAGTAGAAGTCAACTATCTATGAACCAGAAAGCAGTACTTCACCTTCACTAGCATTAAATTTTCCAGCACCTTAATCTTGGACTTTCAGCCTCCAGAACTGTGAAAAAATAAATTTCTATTATTGACAAGTTTATAGTATATTTTTAAAACAGTCCAAATAGATTAATGTACCACTGGAGTACACGAGGGAGATGAGAGCAACAGTTCAGAGCTTCAGTCCCCACTCTGTTACTTGATGGTATGTAAAATTAAGCAATGTCTCATTATTTTATTTGTGAATATTAAATTATATTATCAATGGAGTAGTTTTAAAATATTTATTTTTATCGTTAAAATAAAAATAGCAAGCATTTTAAAGAAAACAAAGTTGGAAACAGTAATTGTTCAAATATTTAGTGTAAAGATTTATTTAATTTTCTATTGTTTTATCAATATATTCTTATTGAAAACTATAGAGATTAAATGCACAGAAACAAAGTTCTGAAATACAAAACTATAGTCACTATAGTCATATAACATCAACGAAGAATAAAATTTTTTGTTTGTTTTGTTTTTCTCTATCTACAAGTAAATAGGAAATCCTGCCATGTTGAAAGGAATACAAACCAACATGGAGTAGAAACAAGAAATCAAGATATACGCTCTAGGACAATAAGCGACAAATAAGGAATTTGATGTAAAATTGTTATTTAGCATATATTATAGTTAGAGTTGCAATTGGATTTTATGCAGTTATGAGGGAAACCTGAAAAAATACCATTGAACAGAAATAAGATTTGGTTTCAGAACTTCAGCCCAAATGCTATAAAATCTTTTGCATTTCTTGAACAACACCCTTTGTGTCTTTCTCATAATTTTCCAGAGACCTTCTCAGTCAATATGGGTTCAGTTTACATAACTCTGTCAACTGAATAAAGTAAATATGTATGAGGCTTCTAAGTAAAGTGTCATCCTAAGCATTGCATTGAGATAAGATACATAAACTCAAGGATATAAAGAAACAATTTTTTTGTTGGTTTTGCTTTGGTTTTAGGTCAAAGGGAAGGTGTGGTTCAAGAGTGATAAATTGTAGACTGGTGACCAAGAAGACTTAAAATGTATCTCAACTTCAGGGAAGTATTCCTGACTATAGGCTCCTGACCACCCTTTTCTTAGAGCACTTACTTCAGAAAACTTGCAAATGTTAATTTTGTATTTGCTAATGATGTAATTCTTCTATAACCCAGAAATATCTGTCTCAAATATCTGAGAATCATCAATTTGAAAAGTAATAAGAAAGAAAGAGCCCTTGTCTACTAGTTTCAGTGAAATGATAGGAGTCTTAGATAAATACCAACTAGCAAACACAAATGTCCTAATAACATTGCACAACCTATTTGATAACATCATTGTCTTCCAGTACTTTTCCAGTAGCTTTCTCTGGTGTTTAAGAATTTACCCAACTTGGCCAGGTGCAGTGGCTCACGACTGTAATCCCAGCACTTTGGGAGGCCGAGGTGGACGAATCACGAGGTCAGAAGATCCAGACCATCCTGGCTAACATGGTGAAACACCGTCTCTACCAAAAATACAAAAAAAAAAAAAAAAAATTAGCCGGGCGTGGTGGTGGGCACCTCTAGTCCCAGCTACTCGGGAGACTGAGGCAGGAGAATGACATGAACCCGGGAGGCGGAGCTTGCAGTGAGCCAAGATTGCGCCACTGCACTCCAGCCTGGGGGATAGAGCAAGACTCCGTCTCAAAAAAAAAAAAAAAAAAAAATTTACCCAGCTTTTGTTTTAGTGGAATTGAGTCATTCTTTCTCCTTCACAATAGTATTGAATAAAGCCTCCCTTGACTCTTTAACTGGTCTGGTAAAATTTTTCTTTAACACTCAGTAGAGAATACTATAAAACTAACCATCTCCTCTTCCTTTGTCTCTCGGCAAATGAAAAGAAAGTACAAATCGGTTAAATAAAACTGAAAAAGTAAAGAAAACACAGATTGCATTACTGCATCTCATGAAATGATTTCTACTTACTTTGTGATTAAACAGAACTCAGCAGTCTCTTGTAGGTAGAAGATTATAGAGAAACTAAGTATCGATATTAACTACTTGTTTTTCATTGTATATGCATATATATTTAAATAACCAACATAAACAACACCCTGCTGGTGGAAGTGGAAAGAGTAAAAATCTGGTGTAGTTTACTAAAGGTTTAAGAGCTAGCATTTGTGCTTGATGGCTGCCTTTTAAATAGTGTTTAAATACTTATTTGAAGAGATGCATACAGATGTGCACTGCACCTAATTATTTAGTACATAGTCTACCACTGAGAGAAATTTTCAATGTTTATAACTTCCATTCAAAACTCTGCAAAAACAATTTTATTCTCTTACTTGAAAAGTTCATATACTAAAAGGAAGATTAGCATCTAAGGAAATAAGATAAAATTAGATACGCAATAAAAATCTTGTCAAAAGAAGGGATAATGCCAGAAGAAACAGCAAGTGAGAATAGATCAGTTTCTAAGTAGAAGTTCAAATTGTTCTATATTGTTTTCTTCTGATTTTAAAATATATTTACCCTATATTTGTGAAAAATTTGAAATGCGCAGAAAATTTTAAAGAAAAAGAAAAATATTTACACATTAATGTAACATACATGTATTGAAAAATTATGGTGTAATGAATCCTGTGTTTAACTCTGTGGACCCTATAATAAATGATGATAGATGGACTCTGCCCCAGGCACTTACATATAACAGTGGCAATATCCGGATTAATGTATGTAGTGTCATACGATAATTGCACTTTGTTTTAGATAGGCTTCCTTAGGGAGATGAATCTCAAATTATTTCTTATAAAATAGGTAGTGGCTGATCAGATAGAAGAACAATGTAAATAAATTTCCAAAAATTTAGTTGCATTCTTTTTTTCTGACAGAGTATATTACATAACTCTCATATAAATTTTCCACCAAGGTAATGCCAATGTACTGCAATATAAGGCAAGAAGAATGGCTAATCCCATCATTATGCACAATCAATTTTCCAGGGAAGAAATACTGTAATACAGCCACATCTTAGAGCCATGGAAGAAGGACATTCCTCCCATTCTGTACTCCTCTTGTCATCTTGTCATGGCCTGAAGCGGAAAGGGTGGGAGCTATAAAGAAGAAGTTCTGTAAACATTTAGGCCAGAGATTTAATTGGAAATTTATAAAATACACCCCCTCTCCCACACTTTATCACCACACCAACATTGCATCATTGAACTAAAAATAGAGAGATGCATGATACAGACCCTTTTTCAACAAGAAGACTTAGGGGGAAGACTGTCTGGAAAGGAAGTAAACACAAGGACACTATAGGAATTTGAAATCTCTGACACTTACGGTTGTAGGAAACATTAAATCAACTCCTAGGCAAATTAACATAAAACTTTATACTGTAGTTCTGTATTACTCAGTTTCTACCACCCAATGCAACATGTCTGGCCCTTAATAAAAAGTAATAAGGCTAACCAAACAGCAAAAACAAAAACATAGTTTAAAGAGTCAGAACAAGATTTAGATATGACACAGGTTCTAGAACTATTGGACAAGGAAGTTAAAGTAGCTATGATTAGGGCTTTACTGGAAAAAGTAGATACCATGCAAAACAGATGGATATTGTAGATAAAGAGATGCAAAGCTAAGGAAGGATGAGACACAAATGTTAGAAGTCAAAATCACTGTAGCAGAAATGATGAATGCCTGTGATGGACCCATTAGTAGACTAGGTACAGCTGAGGTGAAAATCAGCGTGCTTAAGATATGCCAATAGAAACTTCTGACTAAAATGTAAGTACAAAAAATAATGAAAAAGAAACCAGAACATTCAAGCATTTTGCCACAATTTCAATAGATGTAACATATGCATAATTGGAATACTATTTGGAACAGAAAGAATGAAGTAGAAGAAATGCTGAAAGCGATAATACTCGAGAATTCTCAAAAAATAGTGACACACCAAAACAAAAATACAGAATGCTCAGAAAACATCAAGCAAAATAAATGCCACAAAAGCTATAATGAGTCATATTATATTAAAAATGCAGAAAAAAAGTATCTTAAGCTAGAAGGGGGAAAATGCTTTATCTGTACAGTAACAAGAATAGAGAATTACAGAACACTTTTCATCAGTAATCATGGATGCAAGAAAAGTGTAGTGAAATATTGAAAGTGTTGGAAGAAAACAGCAATAACATCCGAGAAGTATATATCCAGCAAAATTGTATTATAAAAGTGAAGGGAAAATTAAAACCTCCTCAGACAAACAAAACGGGAGGTAATTCATCACCAAAAGACCTACCTTGCAAGAATTATTAAAATATTTTCTTCAAGTAGTATAAAAATGACATTGTTCAGAAACTTAACGGTACATATAGAAAGGAAGATTTTGTTAGAAGGTACCTGCACTACACATGAGGCATCATAGTGCTATTTGAAGATAGACTTAGATTACCTGTAAATGTACAAACAATAATTTTTTTTTTTTTTTTTTTTGTTTTTTTTTTGAGACAGAGTCTCCCTCTATCGCCCAGGTTGGAGTGCAGTGGCGCAATCTCGGCTCACTGAAAGCACTGCAAGCTCCACCTCCCGGGCTCACGCCATTCTCCTGCCTCAGCCTCCTGAGTAGCTGTAGCTGGCACTACAGGTGCCCACCACCAGGCCGGGCTAATTTTTTTGTATTTTTAGTAGAGACGGTGTTTCACCATGTTAGTCAGGATGGTCTTGATCTCCTGACCTCGTGATCCGCCCGCCACGGCCTCCCAAAGTGTTGGGATTACAGGCGTGAACCACTGCACCCGGCCACAAACAATAATTTTTTAAAAAATAACTTTGCTGATATACCAGGGAAGAAGACAAAATTAAAGGAAGAAAAATTAGAAACAACAAATGGAACATATATAAGACAATTACATACCATGGTAGATGTATGGTAGATATTATCACAAAAGAATTAATAATTGCATCAATAATTACTTTAATTTCAAATTGTCTAAATATCCCAATTAAAAGACAGAGGCTTTCAGAGTGGTTTAAACAAAGTAACCAACTATGTGTTTTCTACAAGAAATCCATTTTAAATATAAAGACTCTGATAGGTTAAAAGTACCGAGATTAAAAAATACCTACTATGCAAACACCAATCAAGAGAAAGGTAGAGTAGATATATTACTCAAATTAAGCAGATTTCAGAAAAAAAATGAAAATTATAAAAAAGATGTTACGTGATAATGAAGAAGTCAGTTCTTCAAGAAATCATAAGAATCCTAAATATTTAAAAATCTAATAGTGGAAAATCAATATACAATGAAGCAAAGACTAATAAAACTATTAGAAGAAATATACAAATCCACTATTTTAGGTGGACTTTTCAACATCCTCCTATCAGTAACCGATAGATTAAACATATGGAAACAATTGAGATTTGAAATTTTTGAAAGTAGGCTTTCTAATACACTCCCCAAATTAAATGCTTAGGTATAAATCTAACAAAATGTAAGCAGGAGCTACATGCAAAAATCTACAGAATTCTGACAAAAAGTCAAATAAAATCTAAGTAAATTGAGAAATATTCCATATTCACAAAATGAAAGACTTAATTGTGAAGATGTCAATTCTTTTTAAATTGATGTATACATTTGATATGGTTTGGCTGCGTCCCCACCCAAAATCTCATCTTGAATTGTAATGCCCATAACCCCCACATGTCTAGGGCAGGACCAAGGGTGGAGGTAACTGAATCATGGGGGCAGTTCCCCACATGCTGTTCTCGTGATAATGAATGAGTATCTTGAAATTTGATGGTCTTATAAGATTCTGGCATTTCCCCTGCTTGCACTCACTCAGTCATGACACCCTGTGAGGAAGGTGCCTGCTTCTCCTTTGCCTTCTGCCATGATTGTAAGTTTCCTGAAGCCTCCTCAGCAATACAGAACTGTGAGTCAATTAAACTTCTTTCCTTTATAAAATATCCAGTCTCAGGTATTTCCTCATAGCAGTGTGAGAACAGACTAATACAACATTCAATGCAATTCCTCTCAACATCCCAGAAAGCTATTTTGTAAACATAGACAAACTATTCTAAGTTTTATATGGAAGGTAAAAAGTACTAGAATAGCCAAGAAAATAGTGAAGAATAACAAAATTGAAAGACTTACAGTTTCAGATTTCCAGACATAGTTTATGGCTATAGATTAAAAGACAGTGTGGAATACCACTGTGGAATATCCATTAAAAAATGGATACATGAGTTAAGGCAACATATTAGAAAGAGCAGAAATAGATCCACTACAAATACAGTCATCAGATTTTTAACAAAAGAGTGAAATCAATTTGACGGAGAAAGGATGGTATTTTCAACAAATTGTGCCAGAAAATTAACAACCATATATTTATTTAAAAGAGAGGCTTTACACTTCACAAAAATTAACTCAAAATGGACTATGGAACTAAATGTAAAATTAAAAACTGAAATATTCTTGAAGAAAACGTAGGAGAAAAACCTACATACCTTGGAATTGATTGTAAGTTTCTTAATACAAACCAGTAGAACAATCTGTGAAGAAAACGATGATAAGGAATTTATTAAAGTTAAAACTGTCTATTATGTGAAAAGCACATTTAAAAGAAGATTGAAAACAAGCCACAGACAGAGAAAATGTTTGCAAAAACACATAGCTGATAAAGAACTTGTATGAAAACACTCAAAGAACTCTTAAACCTCGTTAGTAAGAAAAGGCCAGTGCAATGGTTCACACCTGTAATCTCAGCCCTTTGGGAGACCGACAGGAGACTCACTTGAGGACAGAAATGTGAGATCAGCCTGGGCAACATGTGGAGCCCCATCTCAAAAAATAACTAAAAAATAAAAATAAATAAATTAGCTAATCATGGTGGCATGCATCTACAATCCCAGCACACTTTTGGAGGCCAAGAATGGGAGGATTGCTTGGGCCTAGGAGTTTCAGGCTGTAGTGAACTATGATCACACCATGACATTTCAACCTGGACAACAGAGTGAGACCCTGTCTCTTAAAAACAAACAAAGAAAAAAACCACAAAATTTTAGAAAAGGTTAAAGACCTGAACAGAAGGATCACCAAAGAAAATATATAGGCAGTAAATCAGCATGTAAAAAAATACTGAACATAATTTGTCCAGAGAAACTGCAAATTGAAACAAGTAGCTAATACATGGCTATTAGATGGTTATAAAAAAATAAAATAAAATTCACAATAGGAATAGCTCGTGAATATTCAGAGCAACAGGAACTCTTATTCATTGCAGGTAAGAATGCAAGTTGATTCAGACACTTTTAGAAGACTGATAATTTCTAACAAAACTAAACACATTCTTACCCTATGAAATAAGAATTGCACCCTAGCTAGATGCTGAACTGACTAAAAAGTTCTGTTCACACCAAAACCAACATTTTGGTAATTATTTATAATTCTATGAATTATTTATTATAAATAATATAATAAAATATTAATTATTTATTATTATACATAATATAATATAATTAATTATTATTTATTATTTCATAGTATTATTTATAATACTATGAAATATAACAAAAGTCAGAGAATAGTGTATTAACTGGCAAAATCAATAAATCATAATAATGTAATCAGGCCAGGTGCAGTGTTTTATGTATGCCTGTAATCCCAGCACTCTAGGAGGCTGAGGCGAGTGAATCACTTGAGGTCAGGAGTTCAAGATCAGCCTGGCCAACACAACAAAACTCTGTCTCTACTAAAATTACAAATATTAGCTGGGCATGATGGCATGTCCCTGTAATCCCAGCTACTTTGGAGGCTGAAACAGGAGAATAGCTTGAACCTGGGAGGTGGAGGTTGCAGTGAGCCAAGATCACACCACAGAATGAAACTACATCTCAAGAAAAGAAAATAATGTAATCAACTAAGATTTGGAAGGAAAATTATTTAATACATTTACTGCAAAAAATTACTGGAATTGTATTTTTAGTATAGTAGAGAAACAGTACACCAGATTCCTGAAGTTCGATAGAAAACAAAAAAAGTACCAACTATAGTAGATGCTCTAATGTACCAATCAGATCCACAATCACAATAGAAAAGGGAGTTCCTCTCCCACCTCTTGGTAGTGTTGATGAAAAAGCCTTTAGACAGACCTTGAAGGCTTTCAGGTATCAGTCTTCTTTGGAAATTTCCTCCACAGAAAAAAACACCTTGCCCAAGTTCTTGCCCCCTTCCCCATACAATTTATATCTAGTGACTGATCAGTGTGAGGTGTAATGCCAGATAGTTGCTCAAACTGCATCAACTCTGTAACTGTATCCCAGCTGCAGTGATTTCCGTGAAGTTGGCTGAGAGCTTCACCATAGTTTACTCTCTCTTTCCACCATATTCTACTGTCATCCTCTGTCTTTCACAAATATTAATCTCAAGAGCATTCCCTCATACACATTAAACTCTAACTTTAGTTTCTTAGACTGCTTTCCAGGGAACTCAGCCTGTGAAAGTTAGTGTCAGCAGTGATATGGGAAAGCAATGTAAGATGGGCTTTTGAAGCAGATCACCTGATGTAGTGGTAAATGAGGACCTCTTCATTGGTGGTAGATGAGGCACAGATAATCCTCAGTAAAATGTAGCAGTGAATTTTTTTTTTTTTTTTTTTTTTTTTTTTTTTGAGGTGGAGTCTCGCTCTGTCGCCCGGGCTGGAGTGCAGTGGCCGGATCTCAGCTCACTGCAAGCTCCGCCTCCCGGGTTTACGCCATTCTCCTGCCTCAGCCTCCCAAGTAGCTGGGACTACAGGTGCCCGCCACCTCGCCTGGCTAGTTTTGTTTTTGTTTTTGTATTTTTTAGTATAGACGGGGTTTCACCAGTGTTAGCCAGGGTGGTCTCGATCTCCTGACCTCGTGATCCGCCTGTCTTGGCCTCCCAAAGTGCTGGGATTACAGGCTTGAGCCACCGTGCCTGGCGAAAGTGTTAAATGAACTGCTTTCTCTTTTATACAAAGGGAAATGCATTTGCTGATTTGAGGTTTTAGGCATTTGAAAACTATGGAGGAAATAATTACTACATAGATAGTAGAATTGACTCATGCTGAACTTACTTGATGCTCCGGTAAAGCAATCAAAAACTGGGAGCTATTAACGCAATTAAAAGCTATGCATAAAAATCAGAAGATTATCTTGGTAACATGAAAAGAGGCTCTCATCTCCTGCAGTAGAAGGGCATTTCTCAGGAGATTCAAAAAAGTTTGAAATCTCAAAAGACAGAGATAAGTAATAGCCAGTTCAGGGTCTTAGTTGGGAAGAAAAAAAAAAGCATAACTCTAGATATTTGAATTAAGGCACCCGCAAATCTTTTAAGTCCCATAATTCCCTGGATCCTGAGAGTCCTTTAAATTTCTCAACTATTTCATAGCAGAACTAACGCTTCTCGACTTTATTCAAGATTATACAGAGCTGTCTCCCCTATATGACTACACATACTCCATGTCCTATCCTACTAAGCCAGTATGAAAAGTCACAAAATACCAAGCCAGGGACTTTCCTAAGCTTACTAACAAGGAGATAACCTTTTCCCAATGGAGCTATAGGACATAGACATGCACAAGCATATGCTAAAGGAGTAATGATGGATCAAGGGAAGTTGGAACATCCACTTCAGTAAGAGTATTTTTCATTACGGAAGCCCCTCTTTATGGATACAGAATTTATTGCCTTGATCGGTTTCCAAAATAGTAGTGCAAACATGCTGCTAGAATGACACCTAGAAACATGAGATGCAATTCCCCTACACCAATGAGATAGAATTGACATAGCAAATGGTGGAAAAAAGGGATAAAAAGCAAAGAAGTGATCATGTCTGAGCAGATACATTAAGCTGAAAACTCACCATATGGTTTATTTCATAAAAAGGCTTGAACACTGTATCATCATATCATTTCTAACGTGATAAGAAATGTCCTGGTGAGGATACAGCAATATCACTAAGAAGTTTAGCAGTGGTTCTCCTTGGTAGTCCAGGATGACCATAAGATAATTTGTCTGAGAACTGGGCTTGGAAATGGGAATTACGCTCAAAATAATAATAATAATAATAATAATAACAAACAAAAACAGAGTCCAGGTGATGATGCTAAACTATAAGAAACCAAATATATAGAATTATTGTAATAATAAGAAGTAAAGTCCAAAGGACAGCCAAGGAGAGCTGACATTTAGAAAGCTAAGTACGTAAAAATCCCTAGATTCCGAAGAGTGTTGCTCAATCTGCACAATAAGGAATTACTAAGGATGGGTGGGCAACAAGCTGAGGGCAATGTTCCTAACAGAGACTCATAAGCCATTATCCTGTTTATAGACTTGAGCCAATTTTATAACTGGACCACATTTAATGAGAGGCCAGGTCTTTAGGAGTAAGGATCTTAAAACACTGTGGCAGTGTGCATAATATTGATTCTCTAATAATTCCCTAAAACAACTTCCAACTAATGATTTGTGTAACTGACCATTTGGAAAAATGATTATTCAAGTATTTTAAAACTTTTTGGACACAGTGTTCTATTTGATATTTACACTTGGAGATCAGAATGTTGCCATGGGCCCTGTTAGAGTGGAGGTATATGGAAGTGAGGTAACAAATGGAGTCCAGGCCAAGGTTCATGTCACAGTGGGTCCACTGAATGTGTAGGTTCACCTACTAGTCATTTTCCTAATCTTCAGATGTATTATTGCAATAGACATATTTGGCAGTTGTCATAGCCTCTACCGTGGGTCATAGACATTCATAGTGAGTGGGAATCTCTAAAATTATCTCTCCCAACTACTGGCCAAATAAAATCATACTCCAGGCAGAATGGTAAAAATTAGCACCACCCATAAAGACCTAAAGAATGCTGGCAAAATGGCCCACTTTATTTTATTTTATTTTATTTTATTTTATTTACTTTACCAGTTTGCCCCCCAAAAAAATCCCACAGATCCTGAAGATGTGTCTGTGTTTGCAAGACACAGATGATGGTGACTACATACCCAACCAAGAAGTAGCATTGATTACTGCCTCTATGCTAAATATGGTATCCTTGCTACAGCAGGTTAATACCTTCTCAAGTATGTGATATGTGGCTACAGATATGATGAATGCATTTTCCTACGGTGTAAGAAAACAGGATCAGCAATCCTTCACATTTCCTTGAAGTGAAGGACTGTGTGTATTACAAAATTTTTCCTTAGGCTATTTTAACCTTCTGTCTTTTGTAATAGAATCTGATCATATCTGGATACTTGAAACATCCCACAGAACATCAAGTGGTCTGCTACATTAAAGACACAATGCAGAGCAAAAAAGACTAGCACACTAGAAATCTTGGTAAGACACAAATATTGCAGATATTTGGCTATAAATATTATAAAATGCTATGGTTTTAATGTGTCCTCAAAGTTTATATGTTGGAAACTTGGTCCCCAATGTGGTAGTGTTGGGAGGTATAGCCTAACAGAAGGTGATTGAGTCATGAGGGCACTGGCTTCTTTAGTGGATTAATACCACCATTGTAAGAGAATGTTATCACTGGATGGAGTTTCTCATAAAAGAACATGTTCAGCCCCCTCTTCTTCTCTCTCCTAGCTTATGTGTGCCATTCTGCCTTTCATCATGGGATGATGCAGCAAGAAAACCTTGGCCAGATTTTGGCCCCCTATTCTTATACTTCTAAGACTTCAAAACTGTAACCCAAAAAAATTCTGTTTAAATTACCCAGTCTATGGTATTCTGATCTAGTAGCACAAAATTGACTAATACACAAATATTTAAAGACCTGGCATAATATAAATTGTTTTTCTTTTTATAAATTCAGTAGTCTGAGGCATGCACAGACATCCCTTCCATAGTAAAGAACAAATAATTGTATTTTGCACCTCCCACACAATTCCAGACACAATACTGTCTGGAAGGGTTATTTTGGTTATGGAAGTAGTATATTTCACACCTGGGAAAACTGGGTCAAAAAATAAAGCAATCCATATGTAAAAAAAAAAAAAAAAAAAAAAAATCTGCTAGCTTTAGTAGGATGCAGTGTAGAAATCCTTGGTTATGTCTGACCTGTCAAGTTTTAAAGTCAAATAGACCTAGCAACACTACTTATAAAATGGAAGCACCATATCCATGACCAGAGGGCACAGGCAAGCTACAGAGTGGGCAGTTCAAAACACTATGTCACATACCATTGCTGCATCAGTATCTCTTCCTCACACCTGCATGGGAAACACTTTATGACTCTGAAGGAAGAGATAAAGGACCAAATTTAGTTAATTAATAGGTCAGGTTAGTACGTAGGTACAGTTCAAATATGGATGGCTATTAAACTAGAGTTTTACTCAGGGAAGTCTTGAAAGACATTAGGAAAAAAAAAAAAAAAAATCATCCAGTGAGCAGAGCTTTGTCTTGTGCACCTGTTCATCCAGAGTGTGACAAAGGAAGTGATTCAAGGTTAAAGGGATTCATTAGAAAATCAGGGTCATGAAAATATGAGGTACAGGCAGGTGGTTGGACATATGGGAGTGAGTATACGTGAGGACATTTGTATTGCAAGGTAACATGCAATGTATATCTTAAAAGATTTTTTTTTTAAATACATGGTACAGTGTCTCAAGTAGGTACACTATTTTGCTCCTGTAAACTGGGTTTGAAAGCAGAAGTGGTTCCGCTTACCATTACTGCCAATAATGCACCTGAAGAATCTATGCTTTCCATCTAGTCTCCATGAATTCAGAAGTTCTGGTTCTCAAAGAGAGAACATGTCTACCAAAAGCACTGCAAGAATCCCATTGAATTACAAGTCATAGCTGCCAATGGAGATTTTGGGATTTTCATGAGAGAAAATCAGCAGATAAGAAGAGTCAACATCTTGGTATCAGTAATTAAGCTGATAGAGAGGCAACTGAAAACATGGATGGCGTTACACAGTGGAAGCTGAAAAAATAGGTTTGGTATATAGATAATTCACTTGTGTACTTCTTGGTGCTCTCTTGCCCATTTGACAGTAAGTGAACAAGTGTGGACACTCTGTTTGAGAGGGGTACTGTGACGAAGGGTACAGATAATTTAAGGATGAGAATTTGAATCACACCATGAAGAAGACCATTAAGACCAGTAGGGGTGCTACCTGAGGATGAGGCAAATATAGAATGGATAGAAGATAAGAAAGTGGATGAATATAATTTGCAGTCTTGTGACCAGTAACAGTAGCTGGGACTGTAGTTCATCCTACTCATCTTTCTTTTCTAAGATTCTTTCAGGAAGAGAAGCACTCTGGAATACTAGAGGAACTACTTAAACTCCTGCAGAAGGAAGTGAATCTTAGCAACATAAGAATCATCTATGGTGGTACCTGTGATACCCCCTCCTGAAAAAAGCCAGCACTAATTTGGAGTGACGAAGCACATAGGGCACAGAATTTAAGGCGATACACCCTCTCAAGTGAAGGTGAGCATTTCCTTGAATTTGTTCCCTAGGCACTTCAGTCGATTCACCCTAGTCCCTGCTTGTTCCAGAATTGTCTTTGAAAATAGAAGATTTATCCCTTAGCTACTGGGAAAGTTGTCAGAAGAAAATCTTTATCTGTCAGCAATCCTTAGGATGGGCTTTGGTTGAAAAAGTGGCTATCCAAAAGTCATAACCGCTACCATTGGCAGCCCATAACCCAAAACTACTGATCCATTAAAAAATGTAAATGCCTGGCTTCCTCTCCCCAACTCAGGACAATTCTGTTGGGACATCTCGGCATCAAGCTTACTGTGAGGTGGCTGAAAGCTTCACTGAGACTGCATCACAGCTCAACTTTTTCTTCATCTTAATACTGCTTCCTCACCCTCCGCACAGGTGTTCATCACAAGAGCAATTTCTAATTACTTTCCTTTTCACTAACCTGTATTTCAGGGTCTACTTCTTGGAGGAAATCTTGTGAAACCAAAAATAAATAACAAATACATTATGTTGTTCTGTTAATAATTTTCAGGAGTTTAAGGTGAAAACTATTATCACTCATCAAAACATCCTTACTGGATCCACCCAATTTTATTCATTATAATTTTTCTTAAGTTTTGACTTGAATATTCTTACGTAATTTTTCCCTCTCATTCTCCCCACCTCCCTTCCTCTCCTCTCTCTTCTCCTCCTCTCTCTCCCCCAGTTTCTCTTTTCCTCCCCTTTTCTTCCTTTTTTTTTTTCTTTTTCTAAAGGTGGCTACATGGGTATGTACTATGTGTACTATGTACATGGCTATGTACTATATGTACTATGTACATGGGTATGTACTATGTGTACTATGTACATGGCTATGTACTATGTGTACTATGTACATGGGTATGTACTATATGTACTATGTACATGGCTATGTACTATGTATACTATGTACATGGCTATGTACTATGTGTACTATGTACATGGCTATGTACTATATGTACTATGTACATGGCTATGTACTATATGTACTATGTACATGGCTATGTACTATGTGTACTATGTACATGGGTATGTACTATATGTACTATGTACATGGCTATGTACTATGTGTACTATGTACATGGGTATGTACTATATGTACTATGTACATGGCTATGTACTATGTGTACTATGTACATGGCTATGTACTATGTGTACTATGTACATGGGTATGTACTATGTGTACTATGTACATGGCTATGTACTATGTGTACTATGTACATGGGTATGTACTATATGTACTATGTACATGGGTATGTACTATATGTACTATGTACATGGCTATGTACTATGTACTATAGGCCGTTCTCAGATCAAAACAGGAACATTGTACATCTAACTATAACTCCATTACAGGTACAATCTACATTGCTCCAGTGCCTGGATGTAGTCAGCCTTAACTTTAAATATAAGAGCTATTTAATTTGCTACAACTTGTAAGTCTATAAGGACATATGAACTTATTCATGAAAATCCTCCTTATGAGAATTCCTCTCTTTTGCTCATATGTAACAGTGATCACTTGACCTATTTCTTATATAATTTTTATGCCCCATTTTTTCAAGATTTTATGTACAGACAACATAAATATTAGCTAAAGTTGAATAGCTAGATGTAAGTAAATTGACAATCTCCCCAGAATAAAACTAGTTAGGAAAAGATTTGCTCTCTGGACTGAATAATTAAGAAAATGCTCTACTTATTTTAGGCTAAGCCAGCTTGGAGACATGACCATGGCTTGGAGCAGGTTTCTTGCTAGATTTCATGTACTGTGGCTGTTCAAACACATACAGCACAGCGTCAGAGCATATCTGATTCCTATTATCCCTTCTAAAATTTCTGCCTATATACAGCCATAGAAATTTATTGGATTGTATCTGGATGATAAAATATGGTTAGATACATTCAAACAAAGCTTTCATTAATATTCTAGCAAGTCGTATCTGTGACTTTATGTGTGTCCAATTATGGAATCCTTTATAAAAATATATATTTATAGTGCGGTTTGAAATTAGCTTTTACAAAAATCAATAATTTTTTGTTCAAAAAATTTTTTTTTGCCTATCACATTGTTTTGAAAATCAGATTTTTAGAAGACTGGACTGTGAGACTTAGTGTGATGTAGTTATTATTTTAACCATTCAGGAAAAAAAAAATAAATAATGTTGCTTCATGATTTTATTTCAGGTAGAAATCCCCCAGGAAAGATTGCAGAAAAGAGCATGGGTTCTAGTGAAAATATAAGCTCTCTCTTAGCTTTGTTAATCAACCAGAAAAAATTGAAAATGTTTCGTTATAAAGCACAAAAACAGATTTTCTGTTTATAAAAAAAATGCAATCTAGACTCTGAAATTTTTAACTTGAAAGTTGTAACCATTATTTAAATTTTCTCCTGCTTTGCAGTTAGTCATAGATAGACTTACAGAGTTTGAGTAGATGAAGTTTGGCTTAGTTGACCATATAAAAAATTGGATATTTGCCAGTTGCCACTCTGAATTATCCTGACATTTGAAATGTTTATCCAAACCAAAATTATTTTTCAGCAGGTGCAGATACCCTTATTTACCAGATAAATGAGCTCTTCCTTTTCCCTTGTCTTTTATTATCCTTTAGCAAGTATCTTTTAGGTGCTACCCATCTCTCCAATCAGTGGCTTGACAAGAGAAGAAAATCAGTAGATCTATGTATCATATGACAATGCTTAAGCGCTCTACCTGTATTCATTAAAGGTGATTGCTGTTTATATTTCCAGCTGAGATGGTGAAAGTCTGGCATGAGTAAAACTTTAACTAAGAGGTCTTACATCACAAGGAAATTGGTTTTAGCTTTGTTCAGGATATATTTTTAAGAGAATCATACTACTATTCTAAGCTCTGTGAAGGTTAAGACAGTGTTTAATTTGGTTGTTGTTGTTTATTTTTATATCCTCAATGCCTTACACAGTGATATCCAGCAGATGCTCAGTAAGTACATGACACTTAATGAATATATGCCTTCTTTTGATTTATCTTGAAAAGTTGAGTACTGCTTTAAAATTCGATTCAGATTCCACTCTATTTTTTTTTTTTCAGTCCCTCTATACATCATGTAGTTTTTGAGCTGTGGTCACATATATTTACTCTTTAAGTCTCCCCGAAATGCTTCAAAGGAAAGATATTCTTGAATTTAAGATTAGACATAAGAAGCACATCAATAGTATGTGATGGCCTCAAGTGATCACAGTCAGGATACAAACCTAGGTTTTTATTAAATTAGTGCTCTGTGATCTTTCCATCAAACTGTAATGGTTTCTCTTTTTTGGGAGAATTTTGTTTTCTTTTTAACATTTTTTAAATTTAATTTTTTGTGGTTACATAGTAGGTATATATATATATATATTTATGAGGTACATGAGATGTTTTGATGTAGGCATGCAATGCCTAATAATCACATCATGGAGAATGGATTATCTATCTTCTCAAGCATTTATCCTTTGTGTTAGAAATAATCCAATTATATTATTTTAGTTATCTTAAAATGTATAATTAAATTATTATTTACCATAGTTATCTTATGTACTACCAAATACTATCTTATTTATTTAACTATTTTTCTTTTACCCATTAACCATCCCCACCTGCTCCTCACTCCCACTGCCACTACCAGTACCCTTCCCAGCCTCTGACAACCCTCCTTCTATTCTTTATCTCCATTAGTTCAATTGTTTTGATTTTTAGATCCCACAAAATAAGTGAGAACATGCGATGTTTGTCTTTCTCTGCCTGGCTTATTGCACTTCACATAATGACTTCCAGTTCCATCCATGTTGTTGCAAATGAGGATCTCATCCTTTTTTATGGCTGAATATATAATGCTTCCTGAAAGGAATACAGAGAGTCTAAAAAATATATGAATGCACTATTTTATTTAATATTAAGGAAGTTATGGAATGGCAATATTAAGGTAACAAAAGGAGAAAACTTTGATGGAGTTAGGTTTTAAAAATAGGGAGAGGGAAATACAGATAGGACTAAAGGACTCAAAAGTTAAAAGGTGCAAGACATGAAGATCTTGGAATGACAATCTACCAGTAGGTGGAAACGTTCAGAAAATATATAATTGAAAGGTGGAAGTAAAATGTTAAAGTGAATCTTTGGCAAAATAATAGTTTAGAAAGAATGTGATAAAAAAGCCTTAGAAATAACCTATGGTAGAAATAACTAGTTGTAATTTTCTCTTCTGTCTCACTCTGAGCAGCAAATGTTTTCAAGTTCTTCATTATGTCCACAGGAGATTCAGACTCCCATATAATCTCATGGTGGTTGTATTAGTCAGGATTCTTTAGAGAGACGGAACTAATAGGATTCTAATAGAATATATATATATATATATATATATATATATATATATATATTCTGTTAGAAAATCAGGAAACCTATGTATCATATGACAACGTTTAAGGGCTTAGATATAAGATATATATCTCACATCTATATCTATATCTATCTATCTATATCGATATCTATCTCTATCTATCTATCTATCTATCTATCTATCTATCTATCTATCTAGAGATCTAAAGAGGAAGAGAGATCTAAAGAGGAGTTTATTAAGTATTAACTCACATGATCACAAGATCCCATAATAGGCCATCCGCAAACTGAGGAGCAAGGAGAGCCAGTTTGAGTCCCAAAACTGAAGAACTTGGAGTCCTATGTTCAAGGGCAGGAAGCATCCAGCAGGGGAGAAAGATGTAGGCTGGGTGACTAGGTCTGTCCACTCTTTTCACATTTTTCTGCCTGCTTCATATTCTAGCTGTGATGGCAGCTGATTAGAAGGTGCCCACCCAGATTAAGGGTGAGTCTGTCTTTCCCAGCCCACTGACTCAAATGTTAATCTCTTTTGGCAACACCCTTACAGACACACCCAGGATCAATACTTTATATCCTTCAGTCCGATCAAATTGACACTTGGTATTAACCATCACAATGTTATTGAGAAGGGTCTTTAATGTGTGTTCTGGTTTTGGGGTTTTAAACCTCTGCCTGAGTAAAAATCAATCTCTGCTTTGCTTATGAGTGCTATAATTTCTCCGAAGTCAACTGGTCTCTTTCTTTTCTACAGCATATACAGCTTCATCAGACTTACTGAACTCTTGGGTATTTTGATCATCTAACACTTCTCTTTTTTGCGGATCCCCATTCTCCTCTCATATAAGGCTACCACAGAACATATTTTCTAGGGCCCTCCCTCTTTTGATACCCTAACTTGAGCTACACCAGCCAACATGGTCTTCATGTCACTCTTTCACCCTATGTGTTAGACAACATAGCATGTTTTTATCCCTAATTTACTCTGGCAAGTTTCAGATCCCAAATTCTGACTTTGCCATTGCCTAATAGTTTAAGTAAAACATAGGAGAATCTGACTGACTTAACCCATATCATATTCCCACTTACCTAACTTTCTAAACAAAATAAAATAAGCACTCTGAGTATTTCTACCTCCAGCAGGGCCTGAGCTTGGTTGCACTGTGGTCATTTGGCTGAATGCTACACCTCCAGTGTAGGAGAATGTCATAGCACAGCACTCCGTCACTACATAAGGCACAGATGCATGATGGAGATACTAATGTTGAAGTTACAGGAAGTATGAGGACTCAGTAATAAATAACATTATGAGTATAAGAGATAGCATCTAATATCCAGGAACTCTATTTTTATTGTGGCCGTTGAGAGCACCATGTAGAACCTTGCTATAAATGTCTTTCCATTTTAGAATCTGATTCTACTTCAAACATTTTTTAAAAAATTTCTACTTCCAGGATTTGGCTGACAAACACCTTGTTGTTTTCACAGATTTAGATTCTCCCATACATAGAAGAACCTCCATATTGTTGCAATTTGGCTGGGGAGTCCAATTTTACAACTCTTGTCCTATTGTCACAGCAAGTTTAGAATGTATTTCAGATTTTTTTCATTTGAAATTAATAGACATTAATAACAAAGTACTTTTAATTAATAGTAACAGCTGAGTTTTATAAATATCCATTTTGTCCCTTCAGTTTTTGCCTAGTGGTCTTGTACACTAATGGGAGATACAAGTACACTGAACAAAGTTTTCAGTTTTGCAAAAGTTAAACCTGAAAGTATGAATTGCCCATTTTCTTTTTTTCTAACCTTTTCTAGACACTATGTTACTAACACCTCTCTTCCGAGAATAGAATGAAAGAGTATCATTCAAAATGGTTTGTGCTCAGATGTAAGCAGCTCAGCACAGATAAGTCCTTCTATTGTCTAAGCTGGTGGGAAAAGTAATTTATGCTGTGGCTTCTGCAGGAAATATGTTGTACCAACCAGTTGGCGCATTTCTCATGCCTTGGCCTTAAAAGTGTGTGCAGCCATCACACCAACATTCAGCAGTCAGTGGGAAAAATGAGGAATTATAGGTTAGGTATGTATGAAATATATTTGGTAAATAAGATTTCAGTAGTTTTGTCTTAGAACCTATAGAAAATATTCTGGATGCTGCTGCTACAGAGATTTTGACTTTTATAAAATGCTGTAAGACTATTAATTTATTTTTACTGATTGTAATGTTATTTTTAAATGTTATAACTTTTTAGGTAGTAATAAAAATATAAAAGGATGTATTTAGTGAAAAAAATCACACATTAAGTTTGTCTCTTTAAATATATTGAAAACAAATGAATAACTGTCTTCAAATGTATACTGACATTTATTATCCACCATTGGCACCAGAGTGACATCATTAATCACATAAAGCTCATAAGACACCGAGTTTCACAATTTGTCTATATAATAAACCTACTCACGTAACACTGAACCTAAAATAAGTTATATATATATATATATAAAGCCAGGGATGACTATATGACTAGGTTTTTTAAAAAAGAAACAAAAAGACCATAAGAAACAAAAATGCTGAAGCAATATTAGCATCTGATTCACGTTAGAAATTATTATAAAACAATTGTATTCAAAGACATGATTTAACATATCCAGCTACAGAAGTTGTGTATAGAAAAAGTATGACTTTTCATTTAGATTAAATGCCCATGGTTCTAAATGACTTCTGCACATTTTTTATTAAAAGTTTTAAATGCATTTTTATAATACGAAATGATGACTATTAAGGCATTAACTACAGAAGCAGAAGAATACTTTTCAAATAATTAAAAGGTCAAAATTGTATAAGTATTATCAGGTAACTAAATAGAAAATTAGTTATTTCTAAAATTAGCTTGACTTTTATGTTTTAAGAGTTACTGCAGTTGACACAAACTGCAGATATTATTGTGATTGTACTATTACAAAAAAAGTTAAATTCAATATTGAAGATAAAATTATCTTTATAGTGATTATATAAATACATATTCTATTTAAGCATATTGTCATGGTAAAAGCAATAATCCTACTAAATTAAGAAGGTTTCAGAGCAGAAATATACTTAAAGTTGATTACAGTAAATATATACATGTATAATTATATTCACATAAGCTTTAATAGTTGATCCATTAAAATCCCAAGTTTACAGATGTAAAATGTTTAAAACATTATGTACATAAAGAAACTGGACTAAAATATTTTGTGATATTTGATGTAAAATTTCATAAGTATATAAATAATCAGTAAGACAGTATATCATTTGTTGTTTTAGGACCATCTCTAAGATTATAGAAAAGGCTAGGCAGTTGAAAAACTACTTTGTATATTAACTTAAATATCATACAGCGGTATTGGACCTCATTAGATCTATCTAGGTTGTAAACCTACTTTTTTTTTTAGATTTAATCATTGATAACATTAGTCTGGAATTTTTCTACTTTTGGATGATGAGGATGTCAAAAGTAGTTAATTAAAAATATGTTAATATTGCTCTCACCTAAGTGCAGTCTCCTGACTTTTAGTCAAGATTCCTGGGTTCTTGTGAGTTCTACACTACCATTAATGGCAAGAATTTAAGATTTTGCCATGAAAACCACAGAAAAAATTTATCTGTGGCCCCTTTTCTCAAAAGTCAAAATATATGTTTCTAAAAACATTGATTTATGTTTTAATTCTTATTCTCCACCCTCAGTGAAATAATCTTTAAGCATAGACCATTTCTCTTTAAATATTGTACTCCTCTCATTCAAAGGGAGCATTAATCATAATCACATGAGCAATTTTCTATGTCTGGACCAGTAAACTAGATTTCCTCAAGGTTACCCAAGTTATTCTTTAAAAAATATGCCCCCTCCCTAACCAGAACACCACAAGACATGTGCACTGCTCTGAAGAATGCCAACGAGCAGTAATTATACAGATGTGAGGGTGATCTGGCTAAAGCGTCTGGTACCCGGTGATCCATGATGCTCCATGTGTGTTCATCTGGAACCACTTTGCTTAGTCAATGAGGACCAGAGAATAATATATAAATTGCAATAACATACAAATTGTTTTTCTTCTAGAACTCCTAAGATTGAAAAGACACCTAGGCACAAAAGAAACTCTAGTAATACACCCCCATTAGAATCCCCATGCACAGCTGCACAACAGTTGATATTCCTCTCATTCAGCATATTCTCTCAGTGTGTCAGATGTGATGAGCATTAAAGCATAACTGCAACAAAGAGGTTTCCTCTGTCTTTTTTATTTTATTTTATTTTTGACAGAGTCTTGCTCTGACGCCCAGGCTGGAGTGCAGTGGCGCGATCTCAACTCAGTGCAACCTCTGCCTCCCGGGTTCAAGCAAATCTCCTCCCTCAGCCTCCGGAGTAGCTGGGATTACAGACGCATGCCGCCGTGCCCGGCTAGCTTTTTGTATTTTAATAGAGAGGGGGTTTCACCGTGTTGCCCAGGCTGGTCTAGAACTCCAGAGCCTAGGTAATCTGCCTGCCTAAGCCTCCCAAAGTGTTAAGATTACAAGCATGAGCCACCCAGCCCGAACCAAGAAGTTTCCTCTTTCATTTATTCACTTAGTCAAGCAGTCAGTAAGTTTCTATAGAGCACCTAAAAATGTTACTCACTTTACCAGAACTAAGAATATTATATTGCATAAGAAAAACTTGGTTTCTATCCTTCTTGTTTAGTGAATAGAGTAAATAAACTAATAAACTCCAATGAAGGAAAAGATCAAAGAGTCAGAGAATAAAAACATAAAGGTGTACATTTGTATTGGGAAAATGACCTACTTAACACTGATGAGAAAAGGCTTCTCTGACAAGGTGATCTTAAACTTGGAACTGAAGGGTGAGATGAAGCCAGCCATGCTATATAGCAGGAGAAGAGTGTTTTAGCAAAGAGACTGATTTGTGTAAAGGCCCTGAGGTTGAAAAGAGTTTGCACTATATTAAAGACTGAAAAATGCTTGTTAGGCTGAGGCACAGTAAACAAGGTGGATTTGTGGCATGAGATGAGGCCAGAGAGTTGAGCAGGAATCATATGAAGTAGAATCCTGTGAGCAATGGAAGAACAATGTGATGTGTATTTTAAGCAGAGAATTGATACAAACCTGCTTACTTTATTAAAAGATTCCTTATTACTGTGTAGAAAATAAACTAGGAGAGACTATGGACAGGGCAAGAGAGGTACTTAGTGGAATAAGTCCATCCAGCGATAGAAAATTAATCTCTGCTTAAAACCAAACTGAGAGTCCTTCTTTAGTACATTTATTTACATCTTATTCCATTTAGAGATATGAGTTATCTGTTATATATTTATATAATGGTAAAATGATAAAATTGAAAATAAGTTGCCATTCACAGTTCTATTTATTTATATAGAAATATTTTCACAATATAAATACTGCAGATACAAGCTGTGTTGTTTTTCCTATTGCAAACACTTTGTAATTCAAACACATCTGATTTATATTGATTTTAAATTTAGCACTGAGAGAAAACACTTACATGCTCTATAACATTGTTAAGCACCACAAATAAAATTAGAAGATGAATTGTCATTGCTTTTCTAAGTTGTAAATTAGATGACTCACCATGTAGGAAAAATGACTGCATGATCATTGGCTAGTTTATAATTTGAATTATAAGTTAGGCACCATGATGTGTTTTCTGTTACAAAATTCATGGTCTGGCATTAGGTCATGTATTCTTATCATGAGTTCAGTTAAGCAATAAAATACTGAATTTATTTATTGAATAAAACTTAAGATATAGCAGCTGGCTTTCCCCCAAATTATGGTGGTTGTCAACTGTGCTGATGCTGTATCATCTATGATCCTCCTGTTTCATTTCATAACCTGATCATTTCAAGTCATGTAGGTCCAAAATTTTCCCATTGTTATATTTACACACTCTTTTTGACTGTATTAAAGTCCTCATTTATTCTAGAATATAAGGTTGATAATAGACATGTGTCATTATGAAAATTTGCTTGGCTGAAAAAAACAAAGTCCAGAAAAAGTACTTTGTTTAATTTAATCCCCCAGTCAGAGAGATTTAATTAAAAATAGTCATAGCTACCTAGTCCTGTACCTCTAAATTAAGTTGCCATGAGAATGTCTAGTGCTTAGATTCTGTTAATTTTTAAAGAAAGTATTGTTTGCTTTAGAAAATTGTGGATCTCTCTGTGCTTTGGTTCCATAGATTAATGTTTTTCTTAATGGACAGGCAGCCAATATTTTTCTAGGGTACTAGATATGGAGCTGTTAGGAAATCTCCAAAAAATAGACCCAGCCCATGACTCAAAATGTTTTTGCTGTTGGTAGAAATAACTTTTTTTTCACATAAAAAAAGTTGTATAATTTCATAGAGTTTTCACAGAGTTTATATATAGAGCCCAGTGCTTGTTACCACTAATATGTATGAGTGTATATACTTTCTTGCAATGAAAGATAATACATAGAGATCATGATAAATACTTTTAGTTTACTTCTCTATGTCAGTAGGATATGTAGGAAATGAGCTGACTAACTGAAACCACATCAGCTTTCCATGTATCAGACTTTGAGGCTTCAGATGAATGGTTTTCTCTGCCTGAAATGCCTTCTCACCCAGTTTAACTTTCTTAGTCTATTGCTAATGACTTTTTAGGTCTCAACTTAAATGTCTCTTGCTCAGGGGAGCCTTTCATGCTTATTTAGACTAGGTAAATTCTTCTGTTTTAGATTCATATAGCAACATTGTAGTTTTCTTTACAGCATGTTTTATGAAAGTTTTCAATGTGTGTAATTATTTGCTTCTTGCTTTCTCCCTCTCTTGACCATAAGCTCTATGAAAGCAGTGGCCAAGATTCTTTTTACAAACCTCTGAAATGTTAGCTCTTAGCATTATGCTCAACACATAATGAGCACTCAACAGTTGGACAAATGCTGAAGGACAGACACTTGTAGAACCAGAAGTGAAAGAATACATTTAAAGAATATGCTTTATAAAGCATAATGGAGAGAAACAGCCTAATTAAATCAGCTAATGGAGGTTCCATTATTTAAAATCTGAAATCAGAATAAATATATGTTAAATATTCTGTGCTACAGGTACAAAGGCTATTTTTGAATTTCAACCTTGTAGGAAAAAATAGTATGAGACACACAAAATTATATATGTGTATATATATATGAAAGATAATACATAGTGATCATGATAAATGCTTTTAGTTTATTTCCATATATCAGTAAGATATATATATATATGTATGTGTGTGTATATATACATATAACTAATGCAGGAAGAAATTTTAAAAAACAATAATATACATGATCAGAACATTAACAGATCTTAATCTTAATCCTACCAGAATAAGATTTTATACAGGTTTTTAGTGAAAAAAAAGGAAAAGAGCTACTGGCATCCCAGTGTAGAGCGTAAGGGCTTTGGTCAGAATATTACATCAAATATACATTTCAGCACCAAATTAAGATATTCATCTTTCCTATTTTGTATGCAAAAGTCTCTACTTTAAAAATCTCTAGAATGTGTTTTCTAAATAGATACTTAGCTAATATGGAAATTTGTCACCAACATCCTTGGACCTAGAGTAAGTAATGGTACCTACTGTCATTAGTATCCTGCAAAAATCCAGATTTCAATCATAAGTGACCTTCAATCACAGAGGCTCTTGGTGGTGCTGAAGGTCATCTTTCACATATGATGTACACTGCAAGGTAGCAGGGGCAGTGATGGTGACAGGAAGGCCTATCTACCCTCCATAGTGAGGTTTGTGGATAATGCTGGCATGGCTTTTGAAAAGCTGGACTCTAAGGACTTGGAAGTGTAGCGGGTAGGCATGAAGTTCTGTGTGTGTTTCAGTTGTCAAATGGCAGTGAGTAGTGAGGCAATGGGAGAGGCAACCTAAATGAGTGTATCAACAAGACAGAAAGCAATAATAATGCTGTGTTAGGTTAGCCTTGAGTTCATACTGTGTGGTCAAATGCATTTCTCACCAATTTAGTTATTTGAGGAAAGAAGAGTATGGTAGGCTGTATAAAGCTCCTCCAAAAATGTCCATGTCCTAATGTTTCTTAACTTGTTGATATCTGTGAACATGTTACCTTACATGGCAAAAGGTGCTTTGTAGATGTAATTAAATTAAGGACCAGGAGATAGATAGGATGATTACTTTTGGTTTGCGCAATCCAAAGCTCCTTACAAGAAACAAGTAAGAAGGTCATAATTAGAGTCAGAGATGGAGAAAAACACACAAAAACAGAGGGCTGTGTGTGTGAGAGAGAGACAGACGAGAAAAAAAACAAGAAAGAACATATGATTTGAAGATTCTTCACTGCAGGCTTTGAAGATAGAAAAAAGAGCCCAAAACTAAGGAATTGGGGTGGCTACTATAAGCTGGAAAAGACAAGGAACCAGATTCTCATCTAGAGCCTCTAGGAGAAATGCAACCATGCTAACCTATTTTGGATTTCTGACCTCCAGAACTATAAAATTTTTAAAAAGTGTGTATTTATTTAGCCTCTAAGTTTGTCATGATTTGTTAAAGCAGCTGTGTGGGACCTAATACAGGGAGAAAGAGTTTCTGTGAGATTTCTATGGAATACAACAGAAAAAGGAACAGGGAGTCCAAAGCTGTTATGTCTTCAGGACCTGATTACCATGCCATGAATCTTTCTAGCTAACAGAGTGCAGGCAGCAGAAACTGGCAGAGTCTTTTCTTAGCGTAGAATAAAGAGACAAAGGGAGATGTATAGCCATGTTTTAGAAAGCCAGATAATTATGAATACAAAAGAAATGAATGTGACATTAAAGTTGATTTGATACAGATGTAGTTTTGAAAACCAACATTTGATGTGTTCTGTGTTTCTCCAAAACTTCAGAGTTTTGTCTTCAGTTCCACAGAAATCTTTGAGAAAGAAGCATGACTAGAATTCCAGTCTTAGTAAGTAAACAAATTGAAGCCCAGAAAGAGTAAGACATTTGTGCAAAAGTGCAAAATGACTTTCTTCTGACTCAAAATAGAATGATATTTCTAATAGAGAATAATTCTCTCTGAAAGGATTTTAAACTATGATTTACAATGCAATAGGTATGTAGCCAATATGTAAGCATTAAAGGGGTATGAAATAAGTGAATTGTCATAATGAGGATTAGCTGGAATGAGTATTCGGTTGGGAATGAGTTTTTAATTACTAGCAAGTATAGTACAAAGAAAATGACAGTTGGTTCTGCTTGGAGTACCATCATTAAATTTGCAGTGAAATATTCAGCATAACACTCTTTTTGTTTGAGTTTTCCCAGATTCAACTGTGAAAATTGTCCCAGCCTATGAATTTTTCTTTAAGTTATATCTCTGCCAGCCCCTTACCATTCCTGGTAGTCCCCTGGAACACCACTGAATATCTGAGTCAGTCTGGATGTCTCCCAGCCCAGCTGCCCAGAGTCTGACATGCCAAAGGGCACAAGACATCATGTTCTCAGGTGACTGTCACTCTCAGGATGTGATAAAGGCAAAACCGGGACCCTCTGAACTGACATCAGGACCTGAGGGCCTGTGTTGGTTTGTCAACATATGATCAGGAGAAAGAAAGAGACCAAAGGAATTTCTTGGCAGGACTTGAATCATATTCATTCCAGAGATGCAAAAAAAAAAAAAAAAAAAAAAAAAAAGAACCAAAGTGTATCAATTTCATTGATACATCTGGAAACTGAAAGATTCTATTTATTTACTTAATCACTGTACATTTCTTGGCCAGACCTGATGAGACATGACTTTACAGTATAATAAACAAAACAGACAAGATCCTTGATGCCCTGTAGTTTACAGTCTGGTTGGGTAGAAAGTTAATAAACAGAAGAATGGATAAATAGATAGTTATCATTGAGGAAAATAATTGAGCAGATTGCTAGGAGAGAATATAGAAGAGAAACCCAATTTAGCTTGCATGGTAGAAGGACTATTCTGAGAGAAAGACATTAAAATTGGGACCCATTAGGGAAAGAGGAAACAAGTAATGTCAAGATGCCTGGAAAGACACCAGGAAGAGGAGCTAGCATTTCCATTTCCAAAGTCCTGAAGAAGAAGGGACTTAGGTATAAAAAAAAAATTCTGTGTGAAAAATAACATAGTGAGAAAAGGTAAAAGTGATATGATAAAAGACCAAAGAGTAGGTAAAGATGAGTTCATGAGAGGCACTGTAAAAATGCAAATAAACTAGTATTTATTCAAAGTTCAATGGAAACTAATGGACAGTTTTCAGGCACAGCCTTCACTTCTAAAAATGAGATTCTAATTAAAATTCATAGGAGTTGTGATTAGTCAATGTGGAACTTAAGATGTGGTGATAGAAAGTAAAGATGTCTTATAAACTATTTTTTAATGTTTTAAATGTCAGTGCATAGTGAAGTACCTAGCAAAATGTATTAAATATTATAAGATTAATGAAGTAAAGTATAAAGGAAGGAAGGAAAGAAGGAAGGAAGGAAGAAAGGAAGGAAGGAAGGAAGGAAGGAAGGAGAAAGAACAAAGTGGAGTTCTTCTGAGCACAAACTGGTAAAAACAAAGTAACAGCAACAACCAAAACTTAGTAAAGTTAAATTGAGATAGAAATACAGAAATTAGGCAATATATACTGAATTGTTCACTATCACAGGAAAAGAAGGGAAAATGACAAAATAAATAAATTGATAAATATACTTATGCATCACCTTTAACAGTATTCAGGTTTTGATCTTTCAGTCTCTACAAATACTTACCAAACATTTAGTAAAGGCCAGATAGTATGTTAGATATGCCTTGTCTTTAAGAAACTTACAATTTGGGAGAGAAAGTTAATCATGAATAACTACTGTAATGTTGGGCTAAAGATCTCAAATCAATGGCATTGCTACTATCATAAAGAAACTGAAAGACATTCCATATGAAGAGAGGAGAAATAGCGAAGAAAGGAAGGATGTGATTGGTGAAATGTTAAAGATAGGTCTTGTAAGTCATGGTCACATTTTTATAACCTAAGGAAAATAGAAAAACATTAAATTGGACTTAAATAGTGGCATGACAAAATTAGATTTCTATTTTCAAAAGATACATTTCTCTTTAAGGGGGCAGTATTAAAAATGCAAGTAAGAAAGTAAGAGGGCTGGGCATGGTGGCTTGCAACTATAACCCCAGCACTTTAGGAGGCCGAGGAGGACAGATCACTTGAGGGCAGGCGTTCTAGATCAGCCTGGTCAACAAGGTGAAACCCCATTTCTACTAAAAATACAACAATTAGCCTGTTGTGGCGGCGCACACCAGTAATCCCAGCTACTCCAGAGGTTGAGGCAGAAGAATCTCTTGAACCCGGGAGGCAGAAGTGGCAGTGAGCCGAGAGCACGTCACTGCACTCCAGCCTGGTGACAGAGCAAGACTTTGTCTCAAAAAATAAATAAATAAATAAATTGAAATGCTGATGCTGTGGAATGGGGTGGTGACTTGGATTCAGTCAACAGAAGAGCAGGTTGAAAAAGGACTGTCAACGTGTTTCTGACTGAGGAACTAAAAGGATGTTGCTGCGTTTCTAAAAGGTGGAAATGTAGAGGAACAACAGGTTAAATGACTACCTGTTTAAATGTGTGTGTGTGTGTGTGTGTGTGTGTGTGTGTGTGTGTGTTTAAGATTCCTGAGTGCTATCCAGAAGGATGTCTCACATGCCTACAGCTCAGGAGGATGTCTGAGTAGCAAAGATAATTTGTAAACCATCAATACTGGGAAGAAAAGAAAGTTGAAGTCATATTTTGGATTAGTTCTGCTACAAAAGGAGTTCAGTGAAACTAGGTTGTAGATCAAGTCTCCATGATTCATCAGTATATAATGTTTGATAGATGAAGTATTAGAATAGCTGGGACCTCAAAAAAGACACTATTATCACAGTATGAGATATGCCAGAGAGCATAAGTTTTT
Organism: Rhinopithecus roxellana; assembly: GCF_007565055.1. Taxonomy (NCBI): domain Eukaryota; kingdom Metazoa; phylum Chordata; class Mammalia; order Primates; family Cercopithecidae; genus Rhinopithecus; species Rhinopithecus roxellana. The sequence goes on from NC_044552.1 coordinate 79,997,154, forward strand.
AGAAACCAAACAAAGAAAAATCTGTAATCAGAAATATGTAGTCAACTGTTGTGTTGTTTTAAAAAATTAAAGATATTAATTGAAATTGGTATCTTCAGTTAGCGAAAATCAGGGAAAACAAAGTATTGGAATTTAAAATTTAAAAATAACATGTACAAAAGTATATATTTTTTAAAATAACTACAAACTCTTGGCTATGGGGAGTGTTACGAAATTGTGTGAAAGTGGGATGCTGAGGCTCTGGAGTGGGCTAGTGGCCATGAGTTCAGTCAACAGAAGAGCAGGGTGAAGGAGAGGGAGTGTTAAAAGTTTTCTTTGTATGTAGGGTAGTGAAATAGCTAGGACAGAGGAAAGAACAGGGAAATAAGCTAGGGATATAGCCTGGAACTTATTTGCTAACACAGTGACTTTTCTTAATTTCAAATATGATGGATATGTTAAAATTGGGACGTGTCACAATTATACTTGTATTTTTTGAAAAAATTACTCTAATCTGAAAAAACAGTGAATAAAATATAAAAAATTACTAAACACATGATATTTTCATATGATAGGCAAGAAAAGAAGTTCCATTTTATTGATCTCAAATTGGCCAAATAACATCACTACTTTGTTAATATCTCAAAATGAATGGCTCTTTGGGAGAAGTTTTGGAAATTGAAAATTTCCCGTACACAGTTCAATGTTTTACTATGCCATTTTATTTGGAATAATTGCAAGCAAATCAGCTTTAAATATGTTTTAATAACTGAAAAAGGGCCAAATATTCTGAAGCTAAAACAAAAATTATACCTGCCTTAAATATACATTGAATTCAATCTGCCCTGATCCTACACAAATAGTCAGCTAACCAATAATGGTGAACCAGAAATACTTCAACTTCTTTCAGATCCTATGGTGTTGGCATTTGCTTTCTCTGTCTTTTACTCTCTGATGCTTTTATTCCTTTATATAGCATAAATTGAATATTTTCCAATTTGAATATATTCAAATTGCATAATTTGAATCAGTTTCCAATTCTGGCTCTGTTAAAATACCCTGCTTTTAACATCCAGAACTATGTCTCAAGAATTCAAGGTATCCACCATCCCTAATCCTTAACAAGGGAGACTTCAGGCAAATAGTGTCTATATAAATCACAAAGGACGTTTTCTTCTTAACTCCTCTAGTGGTCAAATATTTATTAGCATAGTGGGTTGCATTTAGACATCCCTAACTGAGTCATGATAAAGAGAATTTGGAAAGAAACCAAAGAGGAGTAATAAAAATGATTAACAATTTGAGAAATGTGTCCTAGGAGAAAAGGCTAAAGGAACCAGGTTTGTAAAGCCTGGAGAAATAAATGTTAGAGCTAGAGGGCCAACTTAAGCACTATAAATAGTGAAAAGACTCTTCCTAGTGATAGAGAGCAAGTGTTCTTTCCAAGAAGTAACCGTAGGTATAGAGATTACAGTAAGTTCTTTAGCCTGAGCAGAGCCTTCTTGATTTAATGAATTCTAAGGGTAAGGTATATGTTCTAGTTTCCTAGTGGGACTATGTTCTTTTTCTCATTACAGGCACACATCTATATTGACAGTTATCCTACAGCTGTGTAACTAAAGGCACAGAAGGATATCTAGAATATTTGGAATCTCTATAAATATCCATAATATTTAGTTGAATATATGAGGTTTGACAACTAGTAAGGGATGGAAAAATATCTCTCAAGAAAAAATAATGTTTAACTATTTTCATTTAAATATACTGGACTTCCAATTATCTTGGAGTTATTACTGGACTACAAATGCCATAAACTTTAAGACTTTTTAAATGTCTCTCATGTATTTCTGACTTTAGGAAATAATTTATTTGGTATTAAATGGCAAAATGTTTGGGAGGAGGCAGTAAAAAATATCTTAAATGTAAAAAAAAAAGTATCTTTTTCCCTTTATAATATTAAAAAACAATATTCACGCAATTTATTTTCTGTTTTAGCCCTTGGTTTGAAATGCGGACATTCAGTGTCCACATTTAAAGAAAGCATATCAATGTGTTTATAATCCAAAGTGCAATCTTAGTGCCTCATATAAAAATACCTAAGCAGCCAATTCTGCATGCTGAAGCAATGAATAATATTACATATTTTATTTAACAGTTTTTGGCCTCTTTATTAACATTAATGATATATTGACACTATAGCCCAATGTGGAATTATTCCTATTTGCAAATGTTTTTAACAGCCCAATTAATATATTTATTTTCTTTAAAAAGTATTCCTGTGGGAGTATTATATTAATTTTATGATACCAGGACATAGAATCAGAGATTACCTGAATATTGAGTGTTCATGCAATTTATTCCATGCTCAAATACAGTTTTACTGCATTCAAAGTGACAGAACAAGACTGAAGGAAACACTATGCAAAATTAGTCACAGAAATTCTGTTTGACAATATTATCAGCATTTGTTAGTTGTACCTCCGCCAATATTACCACCATGTAGCAAAGCTAGCATTAATCCATTCAGAATGTTAGTCTAGTTCCACAAGAGCCCTGACACTAATTATTCAGAACAAAGTAAAAATTTGCTCCATTTTAAATATTTTATAAAAATGCGCATAAAATGTGATTTTATAAAATCTCCAATGTTTGACAATGTCAGATTCAAGAAGAATTCTCCCCAATATTACAAAGTCCTTTTTCTCAGTGGAAACTGACACTTTCTGACTACAGCAAATAAGAGTTCTTCAAATTATTGGCAAACACTGGTAAATGGAAACTTGATAGCGTTATATATTTTTTAAAGTGGCATACTCACTTGTTCCTCATTTGTGCTTTTTGGTATAAGTATCCAGCTAGTGAGCGCAGCTCTCTTATAAGCCTTCAAGATAGGGCTTCGTCATGTCCTTTGTGAACACACCTTCGGTAAGAGATTGACAAGAAGAAATATAAAGGGAGAAATATAAAGGGAGAGTTACATGTATTGAAAAATTATGTATCAAATGTCTAATATATAATTATGATATTAGTTAATAAGAGGAAAATGAAGGAAAAAGTAAAAATATTGTTCTTGTCCTTGGAAGACTGTGTGTAAGTTTGAAAAATAAAGTATACACAAATTAAGCAATTAGTTACAAAATACGTAGTGAGGACCTACTATGTGTAAGATAGTATAATGAAGAAATCACTTTCATTCTCTTACTAAATCCTTACAATGACATTTTGAGATATTTATTATTGTTGATATTTTGAGGATAAAAGGGAGAAAGGCTGACTTTTATAAGATTATACAATGAATAATTAGCCGATTTGGGTTGGAAGCACAGATTTGAGTCCCACACTTAAGCTTTCCATAGAGGACTATGCGGTCTCCCCTCCTAATTAAGTAATAAAAAGCAGAAGAAATCATGGCAGAGGAAAGGACAGTCTTCTAGCAGCTAGATGAATTCAACTCACCTTAAAACTAAGGTCTCCTTTTCTTATCTTTCTGAAGACTAAATTGTTGCTGCATGTTCCTAAAGTTTCCTTCCATCTCTAGAATTTAATAATTCTATAATTCTATGGTCTTCATGTGACTAGATTTATTGGAGTAGTATTTCTGAAATAAGCAAAACCCAAGCTAATTCTTGAAGAATGGGAATTCTGTGGACTGGCAGAGGGAAATCCATGACATTTAAAAGAGGTTTGAAAGAAAGAAGGAATTCAAGCTCAGCAGCAAGAATAAACAGGAAAAAGGTACATGTAACTTAATCATTATGTTTTTGTTGGAGCAAAGGTGGTATTGTTGGCTAGGTAATCTGCAGTCACATTTATAAAAAGTTTGAAAGCAAGGCTGAGGGGTCCCAAGATCAAACAAAAAATGTTAATACGGTGGTTGGCCTTGAGATGGTGATGAACAGATACTACAGACTTCAAAAGCAGCCTATAGTAAAATGCAGAGTATTTGGAGATTATTAATCCTAGTGAGAGCAAGCTGAATCGAGAAAAGGAAAGTGTCCAAAACAAGGGCATTGATGAAAAAGGATCAAGGTACTAGACAATTAGAATCTGGGCTAGAAAGATCATGCAGAATGGGATTAAGCAGAAGGCAGAAGAAGAAGAAGTATAAGGTCTCTAGGTTTCATCTACATAAAAGAGTGCCTTGAAGTTATCCTCAGAATTCCTTTCTCTGTATACTAATACTATTGCCTTTTGGATTTTCTTCAATTTACATAACCATATATATATATACACACACACATATATATGTGCTTAATATATAAGTGATGTTTGTCTTAATTAATATTTATGATATATTTTGTCTAACTCAGATGAAACATCTAACATGTATTAATTGTTCCTGCCCCACTACCCCACCCTTTGCTTCAGATCACTGTTCAAATTTCAAAAGGCTACTTTCACAGCTGATTTTACCTATTATTCAGTCTTCCTCATTCATCTTCAGATATTTTTCAAACTTAGCCCATCCTGGTCGTTGAAGAGAATGTTAACCCCCTGTGAATTCACAATTGCCTTCTAGTAACTATGTTTTCCTCTATATCTCCTTTGACAGAGATCCTAGAATAAATAGTTCTGATTGTTGTTCTGCCTATTTATTATGTGTAACTCTACAGCTCTGTAATTTCAGGCCTTCGAATGATGATAACAAAATATGAGAAAGCTGAACCTTTTCCTAAGCTAAGATAAACTGATGTAATGCTTAACCATAACATATATACAATCATTTGACTCAGACATGATTGTTTGAGAAATTCTCACTATTTTGGAATTTAACAATTTGCAAGGTGTACTTCACATATATTTAAGAAAATGTTGAATGCAGCTTTGTATTTCATGGGCATTTATAAGAAATATTTATTAGCAACTAACATATGACATGGTATGTTATTTTGCATAGCTGTATTTCATTTAGGTTATATTTTTCATTGTTTTCCTGTATTTTTAAAGTAGATTTGTAGGATTTTCAGATAATAACAATAGTATGTCATTCTCAATAAACTGCTCTTACAGGAGATAAGCTCTCTCTTTTATCTTGATACACTTGTAGCATAATGCAGAAGGTGTCAAAAATAATTAAGATGAATGAATGTATATCCAATCAAATGACATGTATCTTTGGAATTTTGACATTTTTCCTATGCTGTGCATGATTTTAATAAGAGCAAATCAAGTGTGCATTTTCTCAACAGGAGTTGAAAAAATATTGTACATAGCAGTTTTGAGAAATTAGTTGGTAGAATAATATAGGGAGTTCAAATCATTAGCAACTTCTCTGTTTCAACTGTTACACAAACATGGTTAGGGCTTATGGCCTTTGTATTGGTAATTTGATAATCTTGCCAAATGAGAAGAATTTCTATGGCTTTCATGAACATAAAACTAAGTTCATCTGAAAAAGAATGCTGTTGGGTAATAAAAACAAGTTTTGTAATTTAACTTATGTATCTCAACCCTCTGTTTGTTCAGGAAATTAAAGATATCTCTAAAAGCTTCAGTAAAAATGGTCAAAGTACTTCCAGAGAATATCTTTTGCTATTGACATGAGTACATTTTTTCTATAAATATTTTACTCAGTTTTTATTAGTTTTCTGAAAAGGACTCCCTGCAACTACAGTTTCCTAAGATTTAGATTTGATCATATCATTAACTCATTGATTCAATTATCCAAAATCATTTGATATGCATAGAAATATTTCTTCAAAGTAAGTATGCTCATATTTGTTTTAAATAAGGTCACTATCTTGAGGGTTACAAAGTTGGGGTTTATTTGCCCCCATTTTCAAGCTGTATCACTAAGGTCCTCATGTATTGAGAAGTTGATAAGATTAGAAAAACTTGCATGTTCATGCTGGTATTTAAAGCTGTGGTATCACTCTAATTCCTTGCTATCCAAGTTTCTGCAAATCTAGAGATATGCCCCCAAGGGAAGAATCTAAATTTTATGAGAGTGCTTTCTAGCCAAGAAATTGAGGCAGCCAAATTGTTCTCTGGTTTTCAAAAATTTTATTTCAAATGGTTTCAGGTGTCATATGTAAAAATTGGTCTTCTACTTTCAAGGAAAAGATGTTGCATGTTTTATCAGCATAGAAAAATTATATCCTGTCCACCACATATAGCCAGAATCTGAGAAATGATATAGAGCTCCTGATTCTTTTTCTCCAGATTGCTGGAAATTCTCTAATTAGGTACATGCACTCATCATCTCAAAAATCAGCATGTGGATAACGAGTGGATCCTAGTCAGAGGAGGCAACTAGCCAAGGCCGTGCCAGGATAGGAAATGCATACACTCCTGCAACTGTTGTATGGGATCACAATGAGTCTGCAGTTTTAGAAATATTGTGATAGTGTCAGTTTGAGCCACCGATGGCTACACAGAGAACGTACATGTTACCAGCAGCATGACTAACAGTGGTAATTAAATTTTATTTTCTGATGTCAGTATAAAATGATATAAACTACTACGGAGTAAAATAATATCTCATAAAATACGTTTTGTATCATAGCAAATATTTTAACAATCAGCAATAGTTACACTGAAGAATTTGGCAACTTACTAGCCAAAGAGACCTTAGCAAGTATATCAGAGTGAGGTGAGAATTACATGACTTAATGCTTGTAAAGTAGTCTAGTGCAAGATGTAGCACTTCTGAAGCACTCAGCAAATATTGATTTGATTTCATTATTACATGTATTAGGCCTTCCTCAAACTATACTTTAAACGCTTCCTATCTTCTGCCCTACAATTCTCCATGAAAATGCTTTTTAAATTTATTATTATTCTTATACTTCAAGTTTTGGGATACATGTTTAGAGCATGCAGTTTTGTTACATAAGTATACATGTGCTACGGTGGTTTGCTGCACCCTATTTCTCCACATCCTCTCCAGCATCTGTTGTTTCTTGATTTTTTAATGATCACCATTCTAACTGGCATGAGATGGTATCTAATTGTGGTTTTGATTTGAATTTCTCTAATGAACAGTGATGATGAACTTTTTTGCATATATTTGTAGACTGCATAAATGTCTTCTTTTGAGAAGTGTCTGTTCATATCCTTTGCTCACTTTTTGATGGGGTTGTTTTTTTTTCTTTTAAATTTGCTTAAGTTCTTTGTTGATTCTGTATATTAGCCCTTTGTTAGATATATAGATTGCAAAAATTTTCTCCCATTTTGTGTGTTGCCTGTTCACTCTGATGATAGGTTATTTTGCTGTGCAGCAGCTCTTTAGTTTAATGAGATCCCATGTGTCAATTTTGGCTTTTATTGCCATTGATTTTGGTGTTTTACTCATGAAGCCTTTGCCCATGCATATGTCCTTATTGCCTAGCTTTTCTTCTTACATTTAAGTCTTTAATCCATCTTGAGTTAATTTTTGTATAAGGAAGGGGTCCAGTTTCAATTTTCTGCATATGGCTACCAAGTTTTCCCAACACCATTTATTAAAAAGGGAATTATTTCCCCATTGCTTGTTTTTGTCAGGTTTTTCAAAGATCACATGGTTATAGATGTGTGGTGTTATTTCTGAGGCCTCTGTTCTGTTCCATTGTTCTATATATATGTTTTGATACAAGTATCATGCTGTTTTGGTTACTGTAGCCTTGTAATATAGTTTGAAGTCAGGTAGGGTGATGCCTCCAGCTTTGTGCTTTTTGCTTAGGATTGTCTTGGCTGTGCAGGCTTTTTTTAGTTCCATGTAAAATTTAAAGTTTTTTTTTTTTTTTTTTTTTTTCAATTCTGTGAAGAAAGTCAATGGTAGTTTGATTGGGATAGCGTTGATAGGCTAATTAATCCTTTAGCTCCTGCCTCCTGTTCGTTGAGGGCACCCCCAAGAGCATTCACTCCAGTACTTCCAGGCTGAAGTGCATGTGAGTCAAGTAGGCTCCTATAGCATTAGAGAAGGATGAGAGACAGAAAAGTATATCTGTGCCTCAGGTGTCGTGCTGTAAGTTTGAGATAAGCCTGGCTTACATAGAGCAGTTCAGCATTGCTACTACTGAAATAAGAGGTGAACCAAAGGAAATAAAGAAAATAAAGACTGCTATCATCTCTTGCTTACACAGATCAAATTTACAAATGGGGAAACAGTTACTGTACATTCTTTTTTCCCTGATCAAATTTGTTGAGGTATAATTGATATAGAAAAATTGTATATATTTAAGGTGTACAATGTGACATTTGGATATATGTATATATTGAAATAATTAACAAAACCAAGCTAATTAATCTATCACCTCATATAGTTTCTATTTTGTGTGTCAGTTTGTGATGATACAATCCAGGTTGACTTTCTTAGCAAGTTTCAATTATTTTACATTATTATTAACTGTTCTTGAAGTGTCTTTGCCAGGTCCTCCTTCAAGAATCTCCTTTTAGATCGGCAAGACCTTGATCTAAAAAGAGGCTCAGAATTGGAACTGGTGGGGAAATCACAATATTGACACTATGGTATGTGACATAAATTAATTTTTGTCAATATGATAGATGATAAGTAACAACAGTATTAATTTATTATCTTTTTCTCTTATGAGGAGAATCCAGAATATTTTCATACGTTTAACAGCTAGCTGTATATCTGTTTCATGAATTGTTTGTTCATGGCTTTTGTCCATTTTTCTATTAGGCTTTGAGAGTTATTTTTGGTGTCAAAGTATAAGAATTATTTTTAGGCCGTGTGAATGGCTCATTCCTGTAATCCTAGAAATTTGAGTGGACCTGGGGAGGAGACTGCTTAGGTCCGGGAGTTTGAGACCAGTCTGGGCAACATGATAAAACCCTGTGTCTACAAAAGAATATAAAAACTAGATGGGCATAATGGTGCATGCCTGTACTCCCAGCTATTCAGAAGGCTGAGGTGAGAGGATTGATTGAGCCCAGGAAGTTGAAGCTTCAGTGATCCATGATAGTGCCACTGCACTCCAGCCTGGGTGACAAAGCAAGACCCTGTCTCAAATAAATAAATAAATAAATAAGTAGGAATTATTTGTATATTGGAGAGATTATCCTTTTGCACATAATCTGTATTGCAAATAGTCTCTCAGTTGACACCTCTCTTTTAATATTATTTATGGTGTTTGTTGCTACCATACAAACTTTTTTTTTTTAAAGTAATGTAATTTGATTTTGAATTTGAATTTTGAAGCACAGTTAAGTTTTCCCCAGGTTGCTTATTAGTACTTGTGTGTTTGACATGTCTTAAACTAAGAGCATTGAAATCTATTTTTAATATATTTTGTCAATCTCTCTCTGTATTTTCTGTAGCATCTGATTGTAAGAAATATATATATAGGCCGGGCGCGGTGGCTCAAGCCTGTAATCCCAGCACTTTGGGAGGCCGAGATGGGCGGATCACGAGGTCAGGAGATCGAGACCATCCTGGCTAACATGGTGAAACCCTGTCTCTACTAAAAAATACAGAAAACTAGCCGGGCGAGGTGGCGGGCGCCTGTAGTCCCAGCTACTACGGAGGCTGAGGCAGGAGAATGGCGTAAACCCGGGAGGCGGAGCTTGCAGTGAGCTGAGATCCGGCCACTGTACTCCAGCCTGGGTGACAGAGCAAGACTCCGTCTCCAAAAAAAAAAAAAAAAAAAAAAAAAAAAAAAAAAAATCTTTTTTTTTTTTTTTTAATTTGGCCAAAAGATCTTCAAAATCATTTTATACCCCCGAGAAATCTGAACTTTACCTTGTAAAGCATCTTTCTCTTCTTTCATTTCTTTTGTCTTCAATTCAATCTTGTATGCGACTAGGTTCACAATCGATGCCTTTTTACTGTTTCCATTTGCCATGCACACTCTTGCCTACAGAACATCTCTGATCTGAATTTCTGTAATAGTATCCTGACTGGTCATTTGTGAACTACCCATTGTCCCCTAAATTTTGTTTTCAAAGCATCAGCTGGAACAATCTTTGTAAAAGCTGAATCATAGTACTCCTTAAAGGTTTGCAACAGCTTCTTGTGTCACTTGCAGTAAAACTCAAATTCCTTAAACATGGCTTGAAATGTCCTAAGTGTTCTGGTGTCTCACTGCCTCTCTGGGATCCTCATCTACTCCTTACTGTTCCTGATCCAACTACATCAGTGACCTTACCAATCTTTGGGATTCCCAGTCAAACATTCTCACCTCAGGGAATTTACACTAGCTATGCCCTTTAGTTAGCACACCTTTCACATATCTGAATAGCTGATTCCCTCAATATCTTCAGATCTTTGCTGAAATATAAAATTTAAATTCTTTCCTCATTACCTTTTTTAATATTACAACATGACCCTGATCCCTCTCACCCTGATCTACGTTTGCTAATTTATTATGTTTATTGTTACATATGAATGTATGTAATGAAGACACCATTCTTTCTAGTATGAAGGAGAGGGATCTCACGTATTTGTTCACTGATGTGTCCTAAGAACCTAGAAAAACACCAGAACATAGTTGGACTCTGAATAATACGTGGTACATGAAGGTCTCTTTCCCCCTCCTTCTAATCTTGCATCATACAGATATATTCTTCTTAGTAATGCCACTGATCTTTCAAAGCATCATAGAATGACACTGTCTCCTTTATTTAAAACCTTTTAGTGACATTCCACCACCTTTAAAGTGAAACTAACTCCCCTAGCCTGAGGAGCAAGGCCTTTCATACTTTATTCCCAGGCTTTCTAATCTTTCACAATTCCCATCTCACATTCTGAATTCTAGCCATGATAAATTGCTCGCATTTTGCCAAATATGCTATGTTTTCTCACAACTCTCTGTCCCTGCCCTTAGGTAGGGTGGCTATATAATTTATTGTCTAAACCAGAACACCTCTGAGAGTTAAAGTGGGTGTTATTAATAATTGCACCAGAATACCAGGCATAAAGTAGGACATTGTCAGACAAACAGGGATGAATGGTCAGCTACGTTACCCTCAGGCTTTCTGCCTGAAATGTCCTTCTCAATTTCTTTGCCTGATACTGTCAAAACATCTTTCATGTTTTCAGCCTCTACATCACATTCTTAAATAGACCTTTTCAGATCTCTGATTCACATCAGACATCCTTCATTCATACCTGAAAATACCAATCACTTCTTTTACCATAATCACCATTTGCTTATCTGGGGCCCATACGACTGTATGTGTTCTCCCTGAAGGCAAGGAGCTTCTATCCCTGGAACTAGACACAGAGTATACGAAATAATAGATAATACATTGTGAGAGTGTAAGCTTAGGAGTTGAGTTTAAGGGCTGTGGTGCCAGATTAATGAATTTCAATTTGGGGTTTTCCAAATTTTAGCTGGGTGTCCTTGACCAATTAAATAGTCTGCCTGTAGAATGGTTATGTAAATCAAATGAGTTAGTACCAAAATAATAAGCACAATGTAAGAACTCAGTAAACCTTAAATACATCAGCAGGAATTCAATAACAATTCACTGAATAAATAACTTTTCTACCAAAACAATTAATCATATAAATATTATAACTAATATTCCCATTGGATGCCGAGATAAAACACCTGTGCACGTAATATTTCAACTGATCACTCCCTCAAGAAAACCGCTATGAAGAACTAGCTCATACATTAGAGTATTTTCTATTCATAGTGAGAAAGCTCATTCAAAGCATTAAATGACTTGCACAGAAATTGAGAGAATTGGGAGTTAGTATGCAAATTAACTGTAACACACTCTTCTGTCTTCACCCTTCATCCATGTGCTCTCTCGGCCTAAAGTATTCCTCCCTTTTCCCCCAGCCAATCTTCACAATGCTTTAGGATGAGATTTCACCTCATCCAGGAACTTTTTTTTTAGTTTTGCTCTTGTCTCTTCCCAGCCAGGCAAAGTGCCCCTCTCCTGGGCAGCGCTGTGCTGGACTTTGCCATCTGTGCTGTATTTTGCTATCTAGGCCAGGAATTGTGTCTTTTTTGTTTTTCTCAGAATCTCTCTTTTAAGGAGCTAGCTGCTCTGCTTGATATTTAGTAGTTGCTTTACTAAACCTGACTCTAAATCTAGTTATCATTTCAATATTCCAAGTGGCTGCTGAAGATTGGCCTTAGAAATTTTTGCTACAAAATAAACGCGTGTGCACGCGCACACACACTCACACACATATGCACAAAAACACTGCATGTTAAACAGAAAATGAGATATTAGTTGGAAATACTGATTTGAAAAATAATACTGGCATTTATTAAATGTTTGTTCTGCACCCAGCACTCTGCTAAGAACATCATCATGTTGTTGTTGTTTTTACATTTTTGACTTACAGTAACCCTATGGACAAAGCATGGCCTTTCACCTTATAATTATACTATCATTCTCATTCTACACATGAAGAAAATATATTTACACCATTCTTCATGTTTTGTTTGTTGTCTATCTGCAAAACTTTAGGTCTAGGTAGAAGAAAATATTTAAAAAGAGAAGATGCAATTCTAACATATATCCGTTTGTCTTAGAAAAATCATCAGATGATACATTAGTAGTAGGGGGTAGGGAGAAGTTTTAGAATAAAATGCATGACTGTGCCATTTCTATTTTCTCATATACATAAGGAAAGTCTTTATATTCTACAAACACATTACAAAAGAAATATCTCCTCAAATTATTATGTAGAGATGGTTCATTCATATACTTTTGTTCTCCAAAATCATCTTTTATTATAGTCGCTTAATGAATGGTATTGAATACATCTGATTTTTCTTTTCAAGACATTTCTTTGATTCTTCTAGGAGTCTTAGTTTATTCTTCAAAATCACATATTTTCTACTGCAACTTTTAGAAGTTAATTTAGGTTTTCGGCCGGGCGCGGTGGCTCAAGCCTGTAATCCCAGCACTTTGGGAGGCCGAGACGGGCGGATCACGAGGTCAGCAGATCGAGACCATCCTGGCTAACACGGTGAAACCCCGTCTCTACTGAAAAATACAAAAAAACTAGCCGGTCGAGGTGGCGCACGCCTGTAGTCCCAGCTACTCTGGAGGCTGAGGCAGGAGAATGGCATAAACCCGGGAGGTGGAGCTTGCAGTGAGCTGAGATCCGGCCACTGCACTCCAGCCTGGGTGACACAGCGAGACTCCGTCTCAAAAAATAATAATAATAATAATAATAATAATAATAATAATAATAATTTAGGTTTTCCTTTATATTTTGCAATATAAAACATCCAATTTACTAAAATTAAGTGTATCATTTACTACATATTTATTGTTTACTTTTACAAGCATTTCAGAGTGGTACACCTAGTACTTTTCCTATGCACACCTATACATTTATTTGTAATATTTTATGTAATGTGTATATATGTAAAAATGTCATTAACATTTTTGCTCCAAGATCACATAGAGTATTTGAATCTGTTTAGATAGTGACATATGGGCTGCTGACATATGACAGTGGATACAGAAGTATATGGTAATAACCTTTGTATCCACAAAGGATACAAAGATACTCACTAGAAATAACTAAAATTTCTTGCATTACAGTGACTTAAAAATGATACTAGCATTTAGTTTGGATTTTATATCTTACCGCTTTTTTTTATATGGATTCATATTAATTTTAAGACTCTTCCTAGAGCAGCAAATCAGTCCCATAATTTCTTCCTTGGTGCTTTGCAATGGCTCTTGAGCTTCCCCTCCCCTGCACCATCAATATTGCAAGTAAGTTTGTGCTTCCAGGAAAGAAGAAAATTAAACTCTAGCATCACGGTGACCTGTCTCTCTTTCTCCAGTCTTATAGTTCTTATATCCCAATAGTTTTATCTTTCAGTGATTTTAGAATACATAATTTAATTTGCACAATCCACAGCAATTTCATGGCTTTGGGAATCCTTCAGAATTCAAGACTAACACTACTCCTATCATTGCTGCTGTGGCAGGAACTGCTGACAGTTAGAAAATGAAAACGAACAAATGAAGAGTGATTCTTTTGCTCCAAAATTTGAAAAGAGTAAAGAAAGAAAATCTGTTTCTATTGGTTTATGATTCTTATCATGGTTTATGTGTAAATTTGTTGGAAAAGGATTAGATAATTTAGAAATGACTTATTTTAACATCTATAGGTGTCAGTTAACTGACATGTTATAAGAAACTTCACGAAGGCATAAATAGGAATTATGTAAAAGTTAATGAAACATAAAAAGTATGCTTGTTTTTTTTTTTTTCTCCATGTATGTGTGCATGCTCTTACTTTAGAAAAGACTTAATCAAACCAGGTGCAGTGGCTCATGCCTGTAATCCCAACACTTTGGGAGGCCAAGGTAGGCAGATCACTTGAGGTCAGGAGATCGAGACCAGACTGGCCAACATGGTGAAAACCCGTCTTTACTAAAAACACAAAAAATAGCCAGGCATGATGGTGTGTGCCTGTAATCCCAGCTACTCAGGAGGTGGAGGCAGGAAATCACTTGAACTTGGGAGGTGGAGGTTGCAGTGAGCCAAGATCCACCACTGCACTCCAGCCTGGGCTACAGAGAGAGACCTCCCCTCAAAGAAAAAAAAAAAAAGAGAAAGAAAAGACTTAATCATCGGTCACTGTTTAGTAAATAGGTAGTTTTGCTTTACTGATTATTATTTCTTACTTGGGAAAGGGACATGTTTAAAGGTCCTGTCTTCTACTCTCTACATTTCAGGGCGGAATAATTATACAAGCATAGTGAAATGTGTGCAAAATGCCAAATCCCTATAAAATAAGAGTTATTGTCTTTTTATTTGACAGTAGTAATGAAACTGACATACTAAAACTGACTTTTTAACTGTGTCTGCACATGCTACTCATTTAAGTGGATTACTTTCACTCATATATCAAAATAAACAATTGTTCAGTTCCACTAACTGGCTTTTAAACTGTCTTTATAAAAATTGGCTAGTGAGATTATTGAAATGTGCAACTGTTGAGATAACTTGGTAAAACAATTTTTATGGTGATATTATGCAGTCTGATATCATATTACATAATAAATTCAGTAGATGAACTGGAATGTAATGGTTATTTCTATAACAATTTTAAAAATTAAATGAAAGATGGATTGATCTAACTAGAAAATAACAACTACAGAGAAAACAAAATTGTGAGTTTATTCTTATGAGATGTAGCCTACACTAAAGTGGAAGTTTCAAATATTTCTTCCACTGATTTATTTTATAAACTAATTATTAATTATGCTTTAAAGAATTCATATCAATTTTATTTTTATTGTATTGGAAATACAATAAATAAATAAATAATTATAAATACAATAAAATAAATAATAAAATTAATAAATTTATTAATATGTACAGAATCATTTCTTTAATAAAATAACAATTTTATGACCAATGTATAATACAGAGGAAAGCTGGAATCTTATGGCTAAAAGAGTAATTTTAAGGGACCGCACATGACAGATTTCTTCATTTCTAGACATAGCTGAAGAAAAATACAAAATTCAAAATTTTAAAACCACTATGTGTGTTAACGTTATTGATCACTACCATAATCACTGACTTTTTAATTTTTATAGGACAAAGATGATTCAGTATAGTCCTCCCTTGACCCTCATGATATTTTGTACAGGTCCTTTCTTTCCAGTAAAATATGTCAAAATAGTTGCTAGCTTAAAAATATTCTATAAACATTCAAACTATAAGCAAGGTTTTTATAGGAACTCAATATAAAGGATTCCCTTTTCTGTTCCTTACAGATCATGGATTTATCGATGCAGTTAATTCACATAAAAAAATTACCTTTCTGAAACACAATGTTAAGATTGGCATAAGTTTCAATGTAGTACAAGTAAATAACTATTTGGCATATATAGAAATATTTCATAGCATATTTTCTTGACACACCTAAGTGAGTTAACTCTATACATATTAAATGTTTACTTTTGCTATCTCATTAATCATAAAGAAACTTTATCATACTGTCAACATTTGATTTAATAGACCCAGAAATTTTAAACTTAGGATACTTGAAATGTTAAAAAGAAAGAGATTTCTGAGACTAATTTGAATTTGAATTTATATTTTAAATCTTTCTACCTGCATGTTCATATCATATTTTTGCAAGATAAAACCTTTCCTTTTGAGAAAGTAAGCTCTATTCTGGGGGACTGTCAATACTTTAAGGAAAGAAAAGAAAGTGTAAGAGAATAAGAGAAAATAAAAAGAAGGCTTTCAATTCTAAGAAAGAATGGAGGGTAGGAGGGGAAAAAAGAGAAGAATAAAGAATGAGAAAACATGAAAGACAGAGAACTTTTTCTTGCCTCAGACTCCAAGTAGTACAGTCTACTAAGATAAGTAGTACTCAGACATTCTCAAAGCATGTAAAGAATACCTCCACATGAGCATCAGTTTTATGTGAAAAATAAAAATTTTCAAATAGTTAAAACATATATACATTTTTCATTAGAAATATGTATTTTTTAATCACAAAAAAATTCTGACTAATAACACACATATCAAATATACAGGAGCTGAAATGAAGTCGAAGATACTTCTTGGACTGAGAAACAGGAAATAAACCTTGAAAACTGAAAGTGGAATTATTAATTTCCTTTAAAAATAATGGAAATGCATATTAATAGGTATTGGTAGATCATTATTTAAGCATTAATTAAATTATTTAATTTTGTGGCTACAAATGTAAATTTAGTTTTTGAGAAGCCTTCAGGATTTGGAAACTTAATTGACTGTATATATTTTTCTTAACTATTATAAAATTCAGAATTGCTGCACATTTTAAAATTCTAAAAATAAATTTAAAAGTTTCTTCTTACTTTTCTTCTTTCTGGTTCAATCTTGATTTTTTTCCCCAAAAATGTTACTGTGTTAAATTACACATACATACATATATGTGCATGTACATGTATATATATTTTACCATATTAACACTATAAGCTTCTGTATATTAAAAACCCCATTAAATAGTGGGCAAAAATATACATGACTTAGGAGAAGATATTTCAATGCGTATAACTGAAAAAGAATTGCAGTATATATTCTACAATAACATTGTGTACATTGCTTTGGTTTGAATGTGCCTCATAGAAAATTCAAACATTGCCAATATGATAGTATTAAGAGGTAGAGCATTTAAGAAGTGATAAGGTTTTGAGTGCTCTTCCCTGATGACTGGGATCAAGGCTCCTATAAAGAGCCTTCTTCACACAGTAGTCATTCTTCTGCCTTCTGCCATGTGAGGACACAAGATTCCTGTGTCTTGGTCTTCTCCCTTCCTCCATGTGAGGACACAGGATTCCTGTGTCTTGATGCCTGATGCCACATCAAAGCCCCATCTTGGAAAAATAAAGCAGTGCTCACCAGACAACCTACCCTGCTGGTGCCTTGATCTTGGACTTTCTGGTCCCCAGAACTGTGATGAAATACAGTTTCTGTTCTTTATTTTATATCTGTTCTAAATAAAACTTTATATGAGTTTTATTACTCAGTCTGCCATATTTTGTTACAGCAGCACAAATGGACTAAAACATACATGAAAAGCAGAAAGACAATTGACATAAGATAGACAATGGCAAAAATATGGACATTTCCCTGAAAAATATGCAATAATATTTAATAAATACATTACAAATGTCAACCTAGCCAGTA
Organism: Rhinopithecus roxellana; assembly: GCF_007565055.1. Classification (NCBI taxonomy): domain Eukaryota; kingdom Metazoa; phylum Chordata; class Mammalia; order Primates; family Cercopithecidae; genus Rhinopithecus; species Rhinopithecus roxellana. The sequence goes on from NC_044552.1 coordinate 80,014,701, forward strand.
ATTAGGGATTTGTTAAATAAAATCTTAATGAAAAAAATTCAAACCACCACAGTTGGCAGCAATATTTTTGTCAGATAATAATAGCATCTGTGAAGAAATGTAACAGTGCAGACCCTAATACATTGCTAATGAAAAATCAACTGATACAACTACTATGGACAGCAAGTTGATAAGTATTATGTAAAGCTAAATAGGCACATTCCAACAACTCTTCCACTAATAGGTAGATATTTTTACTAGATACTTTTAAACAAGTGTATAAGAAGCCCCAGAAAATAATACGTAGTCATAGGTTATACAAATATTTATTGTTCATAATGAGTCCAAAGATAATAAAACAATCTATGAACTGGAGAATGGAAAAAAATGTCATTTATAATAGAAAGCTTTATACGTCAGTAAACAAGAATGAAGAACAGCTTTGTGTATCACCATGAATGAAGCTTAGAGAACAATACAATGAAACAACTAAATTGATGCCATATATACAAAGCTCAAAAAGTACTTAGAACTACTGTTCAACTCCAAAAATCCCATTACTAGGTACAAACCCAATGGAAAATAAATCATTCTGTCAAAAAGACATATACACCTGTATGTTTATTGCAGCACTATTCACAATAGCAAAGACATGGAATCAACTTACGTGCCTATAAATGGTGAATTAGATAAAATGTGGTACACAAACACCATGGAATACTACACAACCATACAGAAAAATGAAATCATATGCTCTGCAGCAACATGGATGCAGCTGGCTATTATCCTAAGCAAATTAAATCAGGAACAGAAAACCAAACACCACATGTTCTCATTTAGAGTAGGAGCTAAATATTGTGAACAAATGGTAATAAAAGTAGGAATAATAAACACTGGAGACTAGTAGAGAGGGGAAAGAGAGGGGAGACAAGAGATGAAAAACTACCTATTGGGTACTATGCTTGCTACCTGAGTGACTGGATCATTAGTAGCCTAAACCTCAGTGTCACCCAATCTTACCATGTAACAAACCTCCAGATGTACTTTCTGAACCTAAAATAGAAGCTGAGCTTTCTCTTTCCTTTTTTTTTTCTTTCTTTTTTAAGAATGTTTAGAAGAAGGGAGGAGTGTTCCTCATATTGGAGTTCCCTTTTTTCACTGGAGGGCACAATGTGGAGGTCACAATCATTGGCTACAGATTGTAACATATAGGCTAAAATGTCTACAGGTAAGACAATCAGTAAAACTTCATGATTCAGAAACAAATCAGCATCTTTCTCAATATTAGCTGGTTATCCATTAATGAGTACATCAACAATTTGAGGAACTCAGAAATATTTTTTTTGTCTTTTTTTGAGATGGAGTCTCGCTCTGTAGCCTAGGTTAGAGTGCAGTGGCACGATCCCGGCTCACTGCAACCTTGCAACCTCCATCTCCTGGGTTTGAGTGATTCTCCTGCCTCAGGCTGCCGAGTAGCTGGGACTACAGGTGCTTAGAAAATATTTTTTATCCTAAGATTTTCTTCGCCCTAAGGAAAGGATGTCATTATGAATCACATCACCTCCCAAGACAGGTTAATTTGGAAGTCTGTTTACTTTTAAACTGCCGAAAGTAACCTAAAGGTTAGTTTTACAAATGCTAATAGGGTTGGCTTTACTGTTTCAACAAACAGAAACCAAGACTTAATGACAAGTATGAATATCTCCAGAAGGGTTAGGGTAAACGAGTGTGAATAGGATTGTTTTTTAACTGGAAACAAGTAAGTTGATAATTCAGCTAAATAGAAACACTAGCTATGACCATAAAAGTCACATAACCTACCTGAACCCGTCTTTCCGCTTACTGAAGTGCAAGCATTATTTTTATTATTTTATTATTCTAAGTTAAACACCATGTGATTAAACAACAGAATGTATTTCTAAAGTTCATAGGTTACTGTTCATATACATTCTTTTGCTTTGTGAAATATGTGTATCCAATTATGACTTTCAGGATATTTATTTCAATTTCTGAATCCAAGGAGGTAGGATTTTTTCTTTTTAATTTCTTTAAGAAGGGCAAATCTTAACTCTGGGTTACACATTATTCTAAATAATCATGCTAGATTGAGCAAGATCATTTCCAAACAGCATATCATTAAGAATCATTGCAATGGCTTTTTCCAAAAAGGGTATTCAACTCTCTCCATGACAGCATATACAAGAAAAGCAAACCAAGGCCCAAGGATCAAACCTAGTCTGCTACTAATTATTGTAAATCAAGTTTTATTGGAACACAGCCATACTCATTTATTTGCATAGTGCCCACAGCTGTTCTACAGTGGCTATTTGAATAGTAAGGATAGAATCTATCTGACTTGAAAAGACTAGAATATTTGTTATGTGGCTTATTATAGAAAGTGTGCTGATATGGTATATTAATTAGTCCATTTCCACACTAATATGAAGATACTACCTGTGAACGGGTAATTTATAAAGGAAAGAGCTTTAATTGACTCACAGCTCTCCATGGCGGGGGAAGCCTCAGAAAACTTACAATCATGGCCGGAGTTGAAAAGAAATAAGGCACGTCTTACATGGTGGCAGGAGAGAGAGAGAACACACACAGGTGAAAACTGCCACTTTTAAAACCATCAGATCTCATGAGAGCTCCCTCACTATCGTCATAACAGGATGAGGAAACCAGTCCCCATGCTCTAATCACTTCCCAACAGGGTCCTCACTTGACATGTAGAGATCTCTTATTTGAGATAAGATTTGGGTGTGGATACAGAGCCAAACTACATCATTCTGCTCCTGGTCCCTCCAAAATCTCATGTCCTTTTCATGTTTCAAAACCAATCATGCGTTCCCAACACTCCCCTAATGTCTTAACTCATTCCAGCATTGACTCACAACTCCAAGTCCAAAGGCTCATCTGAGACAAGGCAAGTCCCTTCTGCCTATCAACCTGAGAAATCAAAAACAAGTTAGTTACTTCCAAGACACAATGTGGGTAAAGGCATTTGGTAAATGTTTCTACAAAACAGAGGGGACACAGGCCCCATGAAAGTCTGAAACCCAGCTATGCAGTCATTAAATCTTGGAGCTCCAAAATCTCTTTTGAATCCTTGTCTCACTTCCAGGTCATGTTCATGCAAGGGGTGGGCTCCCACACCCTTGGGAAGCTCTGCCCCTATGTCTCTGCAGTGGTGCAGCACCTGAAGCTGTTTTCATAGGCTGGTGTTGAGTGCCTGTGGCTTTTGCAGTTGCATGGTGCAAGCTGTTGGTGGATCTATCTTTCTGGGGTCTGGAAGATGGCGGCCTTTTTCTCATAGTTCCACTAGGCAGTGCCCCAGTGGTGACTCTGTATAGGGGCTCCAACTGCACATTTTCCCTCTGCATTGCTCCAGTAGAGGTTTTCTGTCACAGCTCCACTGCTGTAGTAGACTTTTGCCTGGACATACAGGTATTTCCATGCATCCTCTGAAATCTAGGCATAGGCTCCCCAAGCTCAACGCTTGTTTTCTGTGCACCCCCAGGCAAAACACCAAGTGGAAGCTGCCAAGGTTTGGGGCTTGCATGCTTTGAAGCAACAGCCTGCGCTGTACATTGACATCTTTTAGCCACGGCTGGAGCTGGAATGACTGAGACACAGGGTACAAAGTCTGGAATCTGCACAGAGCAGCAGGGCCCTGGGTCTAGCACACAAAGACGTTTTTCTCTCATAAGTTTCTGGGCCTGTGATGGGAGGAGCTGCCATGAAGATCTCTGGCATGACCTGGAGACATTTTCCTTATTGTCTGGGCTGTTAACATTCAGTTCCTCTTTACTTACGATGCAGATTTCTGCAGCAGGCTTGAATTCCTCCCCAGAAAATGGGCTTTTCATTTTTACCACATGGTCAGGCTGCAAATTTTTCAAACCTTTCTGCTCTGCTTCCCTTTTAAACATGTTCACCTTTCAAATCATCTTTTTGGGAATGCATATAACTGAACACTTTTGGAATAAGCCAGGTCACATCTTGAATACTTTGCTGCTTAGACATTTCTTCTGTCAGATACTCGAAATCATTTCTCTCAAGTTTAAAGTTTCACAGATCTCTAAAGCAGGGACGAAATGCCACCAATCTCTTTGCTAAATCATAGCAAGCGTGATATTTGCTCCGTTTTCCAATAAGTTCCTCATCTCCATCTGAGACCACCTCAGCCTGTACTTTATGGTCCATATCACTATCAACATTGTGGTCACAACCATTCCACAAATCTCTAGGAAGTTCCAAACTTTTCCACGTTTCTGTCTTTTTCTGAGCCCTCCAAACTATTTCAGCCTCTGCCTGTTACCCAGTTCCAAAGTCATTTTCCTTATTGTGTTGGCTATTAACATTCAGCTCCTCTTTACTTATGATGCAGATTTCTGCAGGAGGCTTGAATTCCTTCCCAGAAAATGGGTTTTTCATTTCCACCACATGGTTAGGCTGCAAATTTTTCAAACCTTTTCAGGTTATCTTTACAGCAGTGCCCCAGTCCCAGTATCAATTCTCTGTATTAGTCTGTTTTCACATTGATTTAAAGGTACTCCCTAATAAATCAGAATAGGTTAAACGTAAACATTTAGAAAACTGGATGGTTGTAAATTTTTTTATTAACATGCATGTATAGATGGATATTTTCAGGACCCAGAAATGATGTGGTGGGAGTGTGTGTGTGGGTGTGTGTGTGTGTGTGTGGGGGGGTTATGCAATAAGTTAAATTTTAAAAAAAATTTGGGCACGATTTGAACAAAAATGCTACTATTCACTTATTATCATGTAATGAATGCCTAAGATTCTTGCCCAGCCATGCCAAAGAATTGGTATGGTGGCTGACTGCGGTGAGTGATAGAAACATGGACTGAGAGAGAAAAAAAGCTGTAGGCTTTATTGAGCACGAGAGACAGGACTAGCTGGATTTCCTAGGCTGACTAAGGATCCCTAAGCCTAGCTGGGAAGGTGATCGCTTCCACCTTTAAACATGGGACTTGCAACTTAGCTCACACCTGATCAATCAGATAGTAAAGAGAGCTCACTAAAATGCTAATTAGGCAAAACAGGAGGTAAAGAAATAGGCAATCATCTGTTGCCTGAGAGCACAGCAGGAGGGACAAGGATTGGGATATAAACCCAGGCATTCACTCCGCAAAGGCAACGCCCTTTGAGTCCCCTCCCTTTGTATGGGACCTCTGTTTTCATTCTATTTCACTCTGTTAAATCTTGCAACTGCACTCTGCTGGTCCATGTTTGTTATGGCTCGAGCTGAGCTTTCGCTTGCCGTTCACCACTATTTTGCCGCAGTCGCAGACCCGCCCCTGACTTCCATCCCTCGGAATCCAGCAGGGTGTCCGCTGTGCTCCTGATCCAGTGAGGCGCCCATTGCAGCTCCCAATGGGGTTAAAGGCTTCCCATTGTTCCTGCACGGCTAAGTGCCCAGGTTTGTCCTAATCGAGCTGAACACTAGTCACTAGGTTCCATGGTTCTCTTCTGTGACGTACGGCTTCTAATAGAGCTATAATACTCACTGCATGGCCCAAGATTCAATTCCTTGGAATCTGTGAGGCCAAGAACCCCAGATCAGAGAACACGAGACTTGCCACCATCTTGGAAGCGGCCCGCCACCATCTTGGAGGCGGCTGCCACCATCTTAGGAGCTCTAGGAGCAAGGACCCTCCGGTAACATTTTGGCGACCAGAAAGGGACCTCCAAAGTGGTGAGTAATATTGGACCACTTTTGCTTGCTATTCTGTCCTATCCTTCCTTAGACTTGGAGGAAAATACCAGGCACCTGTTCGCCAATTAGAAATGATTAGCGTGGCTGCTGGACATAAGACTCAGGTGTGAGGCTCTCTGGAGAAGGGATTTCTAACAACCCCCAACCCTTCTGGGGTTGGTCTGCTTGGAGCCAGCTGCCACTTTCGATTTTCTTGGGGAAGCCACGGGCCAACTAAAGGCAGAAAGCTGTGAGCCCGAACTCCCAGCAGTAGCTGGTTGAGACCATGGTGCAGCCAGAAGTCTCTACTCAACAGTCGCCCATGCGTGCTCCCCTACTTTTCCTTCTGACCCATACTTCCTAGGTCCCTACCACGACTTTCTTGAAAGTGTAGCCCCAAAATTCTCCTTACCTCTGAATCTACTTCCTCTTATCCCTACCTCCTAGGTACTAATGGTTCAGACTTTCATTTCCTCCAGCAAGTTGTATCTCCAAAGGGATCTAAGGAAGCTCTAGGCTGCATCCTTAGGCATCTAGGCTATAACCCGAGGAGTCTTATCCCTGGTGTCTCTCCTGACTTAGGTATAAAGCTCTTGACATGGACAGTTATGTGAGAACCATTCCCCATCACCCTTGCCAGGGCCCCAAGTTTGTAATGGCTTAGAGAGAGAGACGGAGGGAGAGAGAAAGAGACAGAGAGAGCGTGGAAGGTGTCCCTAATGGGTAGCCAGAGTTAGATTATGTGATTGCCTTTTAAACTCTTTGAGGCAGGAAATACACGTGGCAAGAAGAGTTTACCAGAGCACGAACCAAAGGCAATTAACTATTTGTAACATGTCTTAGATCTTGAGGAAAACTGGAATTGCAACTTAGGTTTTATCTACTTTCTGACCTTGTAGTGGCATGGCAAAAGAGACAGGATCTTACAGGACTTTACAAAGTATGTTTTCAAGGAATTGGAATTGGGTGGATAGATAAGGTCCTCTGGTCACAGAAAAACGGGCAGTTAACTTTCCTTTTACTTTGGTTTTCCGGGAGGGAGAAGGGAGAGAGAGAGAGAACACAGGAAGACTTACGGCAAAATTTTCTCTGTTTATAGCTTTCTTGAGGAAGAAAACACATGCACAAATCCTGGTGTTAGGAATATTTTAAGCACATATCTTCAATATTATTTATCCAGGACCGAAGTAAGTCCTGATGCAGGAAATGAGTGAGTTTCACAGCTTTCTGAGCCTCTAATTGACCCAGGAAGCCCAGCTGGCACCTCTTTTCAATCACAAGTTTTTTTGTTGTTGCTTTTTGTTGTTGTTGTTACTTTTTTTTTTTTTTTTGGTTTTCATCATATTGGCTTTATTTCCTCTCCTCTACTCTTCTAAGTGCCTACAGAGTAACAAATGCACATCTAAATGCTTGTGTTGTGCCTCTTCACTGGCTTGTACGTTGTTCTTTCTTCTCCCTTAACCTCAGCTCCACGATATTACCCGTACATATGTAATTATTACAGTGACACAGGTTGTATGGCTTCATGTTGATGTAAATGTTTACCCTGACCACCAGTCTAACACATAATCAATGTTTTTGTTTTACTTATGTAACCGTTATTTTTTCCTATAGAGGACAGGAAAAACAACAACAACAACAACAACAAACCTAAGTTTGCTTGGTTTAAAATTCACTGCAGTTTTTTAGTACCCTGAAAAAACAGCCTTCTACCTTTTCAACTTACCCTATTTTGTACCCAAATCAAGTGGTATGATTGCAATTGGGTATATGACAGAATACTTTAGGCTGAGTGTAATAAGAATGGGAACATTGTATATAATGTTTTGCATAGTTATAAGCACTCAGTAACCTTTTGTTCAGTGGATCCAGTGATAATTTCATAACTAGTTAAATGAAGGAAGTACCCTGATTAATTACACAATTCCTCCAATTAAATCAAGCTTGAGTTCTTGACTGGATTCATTTAGCAACATTGAAAGCAACAGCAACAACAACAATGCCCTACAATTCAGCAAGATATTTTGGGAATATCAACAAATGTAAATAAATTTAAACATATGTTTACATGGAAAGGTAAAAGATGCAGACTAGCCAACTTAATACTAAAGGAGAATAACAAAGTCAGAAGACTGGTACTACCTGACTTCAAGACTCCCTATAAAACTACAGTATTCAAAACAATATTGTATTCGGGAAAAATGAACAAATGTTTCAGTGGAATAAAATAGAGATCTCAGAAATAGACTTATATAAATATAGCAAACAGGTCTCTGACAAGAGCAAAAGCAGTAGCTTGGGAAAAGGATAATCTTTTCAACAAGCAGTGCCGGAATAACTGAATATCTCTATGCAAATGAGTGAATCCAGGGACAGACTTTACACCCTTTTCAAAAATTAATTCAAAATGGATCACAACCTAAATGTGAAACACATAACTATAAAAATTCTGGAAGATAACATAGGAGAGAACATAGATAACCTTGAATATGGTAATTACTTTTTAGATAGGACACCAAAGGCATGATCTATGAAACAAACAATTAATAAACAGGAATAAATTAAACTTAAAAAAGTTTCTTCTCTAAAAAAAAAACAGTCAAGAGAATAAAAAGAAAAGCCACAGACTGAGCAGAAATATTTGCAATCCACATATCTGATAAAGGACTGTTAAAACAAACTCCAATTTTCAAAAATGGGCTAAGGACCTTAACAGAAACCTCACCTAAAATATACATGAATATTGCAAATAAGAATATGAAAAGATGCCCCAAACCGTATATCATCAGATATATGCATGTTAAAATAACGATGAGATACCATAACACACCTATTGAAATGGCCAAAATCCAAGAAGAACACTGAAGCCACCACATGCTGGGAAGATGTGGAGCAACAGAGACTCTCATTCATTGCAAAATGGGACAATGATTTTTGAAGTTAGTTTGGCAGCATTTTATAAAACTATGCATACACTTATAAGATTTAACAATTGAGCTTTTTGGCATGTACCTAAAGGAACTGAAAAAGATATGTCCACAGAAACATCATCATATGAACATTTAAAGCAGCTTTATTAATAATCGACAAAATGTGGAAGCAACTAAGATTTCCTAAAATAAATTGATGGACAAACAAAATGTGGAACATCCAAATGATGAAATGATATTTAGTACTAAAAAGAAATAAGTTATCAAGCCATGAAAAAGTTATAAAACGAACTTATTAAATACTGTTAAGTGAAAGAAGCCAATCTAAAAAGGCCAAATACTGTCTAATTTCATTTATGACATTCTGGAAATGGTGAAACTATGAAACAGTGAAAAGATCAGTGATTGCCAGGGGTTATGGAGGAAGGAGTAATGACTAGTCAGAGCACAGAAGATTTTCAGGGCAGTAAAAACCAGTATGATTTAATGATGGTAGATACATGCTATTACACATTAGTCAAAACATATAGAATGTAGAGTACCAAGAGTGAACCCATATGTAAACTATGGACTTTGGACAATAAGATGCTTTCAAGAATTGTGATAACAATATGCCACACTGGTGGGGGAATGGGAAAAAAAAGGGGAGGATTTTCATGGGTAATCTCTATATCTTCCTCTTTAATTTTGCTATGAACCTAAAACTGCTATTAAAAAAAAAGAAAAAAGAAAAAAACAAAAACAAACAAACAAAAAAAACACTTCCACCAAGGGGTAAATAGAATAATCTTTGGGTTAGATTTTTGTAGGTGGAGATAAAGAAAATAAGGCCAAAAAAAAAAAAAAAAAAAAAAAGACTATTTAGGAAAAAAGATAATCTGATTAGGCCTGAATTGCTATTAAAGAAAAAGCCCCTCTACTATATTCTGAAGAATATCTGATTTAATGTAAGGATGTTTTAATACATGCTTACAACTTACTTTGTCCTTAACTTTGCAAATTGCTTCAAAAGTCATACTAGAGTCTGAACTCTGCAGGAGTAAAGATAGGACACTGCATGTTGAGCTTTTTGACATACTACAAGTAGTGGCAGAATAATCTGATTTCCTTGTGTTGAAAATAATACCCAGTGAGTTTCTGGTAATCCTAAAAACATCTAATCTAAAGATTCTCATTCAGAGAAATCAGCTTCCTGCTGTAGGAAAAGTATCATGAATTCCAGATTGCAATTTATATAATTGGGTATGAGCAACAACTCATATGTTGCTGTATAATAGGCATATAATTATATACTATATAATAGGCATAATAAATTTCTCCAGAATTCTCTTGAGTTATTTAGATAATATCATAGATGGAACATTGATACTCAAATGGGAGAGATTTTAAAGGGTATAGTCCAACATTTTTAAATTGAAGGTAGGAAAACAAAGGAGATTTTTACAGTTGTTAAAATATAAATTTTAAAATGTTGAGTACTGAACTCCCTTTGCTATGTAATTTCTGGGCAATTGTACGCATATCAATCTAATGAATCCATAGCACTTCAAATATTAAGAAATGAGACATTTTGAGAATCAATATCCTCAGTTATAATTTTTCAGTGCCTATAATTCAGTAATTTTATCCAGAAACATAAGAAATTGGAAAAATAAGATAGATTTAACAAAATATTATTATGTAAGATATGGTTTAGAACATATTTAAACTTAAACATTTTAAATTGAATTAAATTAGTTTAATAATCCATTCCTTTTTCAAAATTTGAGATCATATTGATTCTGTAAAATCAGGGTAAGCACAACAGTGAGGTCAAGTGAGATGAAGGAATCAACTCTTCTGGAGGCAACAATGTGCAATACCACCTGAGTTCTTGTCCTGAGCTAATGTCACTCTTTCCACCTTGCATTCTATTCAGAGTTCCAGCAATTTCTGCTAATTTCTGGGTCCTAAAATTCCCCGGGGTTATGTTGAACAATAAATGAAATAAGACTCTGGGTGAATTCCCAACCTATATAAAATCCTGATTTTTAACTGATAAGAATATTTTGAAACAATGTAAACCTTATTTAAATATTTGTTGGCTTAAAATAATAATTTCCATCAGCTTCTGCAGGAGTGGCATTTGAAAATATCAGTTTTCAAATTGAGAGATTTACGACAAAGCAAACTATAATCAAGATTGGTTTAAGCAAGATAAAATTTGAAATAAGTAGTATATTTGCAATCACTTTTATATACTCACACTGTTTAATAATTAGACTAAAGAAATATAAAGAGAAACTGGAAAAGGGCCAAAATAAGGGTGTTATTTTACAAGAACTAAATGACAGACAAGTAAGTTGGCTGTTCACTACTCATTTAGATTCTCAAATGATATTACTGTCATCTGAGAAAAAGGAGATACTGACATTACATCTACTTTTAGAAAAATTTCAGCAAAATTCCACTTTGGAGGTTACTATCCGAGTTACAGAAATGGGAAATAAATTGAAAGTGCAGAATATTAAGCTGACTGGCATAAAGAGGTTATCATAAATATATACTGAAATGCAGTGATGTCTTAACCTAGAAGCTTTATTAAGAAAAAAAGATACAGAAAAATAGAACATGTCCTAAGGTAACTCTTTTTCTATGTGCCAGTTTGGGTCTCTCAAGTGTTATCTTGCCTTCAAAAGCATGTGCGTGTGTGCATTCCTGTACATACTTGCTAACTAACTATATCCATAATGCTAATGCAATTTCATATTATAGGAAATAATAATGACTGACTTAGATCTTTCACGTGTTTTTCCTTATGCTTGTTTTGGATTTTTTATTTCTTAAACATTTCAGGACAACTTCTCATTCTCTATGCATGAAGTACTATGCATTTCTCAATTTCTCAATATAACTACTCTCTGATACTGACACCTAATAAAGCACCTTAAAGTGACTAGTAAAAGAAAGTAAACTGTTCCATTGGCCAACGTGTCAATTTTCATGCTAGTACGGTGTCATTTCAACTACTATCACGTTGTAGCATAGTTTGAAATCAGGTAGTACAATGCCTCCAGCTTTGTTTTTTTTTTTTTTTTTGTTATTGTTGTTGTTGTTTGTGTTTTTTATTTATATTTTTATTTTTGCTCATGATTGCCTTGACTATTCAGGGTTTTCTTTGCATTTTCATCTGAATTTTAGGATTAACTTTTCTATTCCTATGAAAAAACACAGGGTTTTTTTTCGGAATTACATTGTATTTATAGATCATTTTAGAAGTGCAAACATTTTAACATTTATTATTCCAATCTAAGAACACAAGATATGTCTCCATTTATTTGTGTTTTCTTCAATTTATATTTTCAGTGTACAACTCTTTCACCTTCTTGGTTAAATTTATTTGTAATTATTTCATAGCTATTGTAAGTGGAATTATTCTCTTGATTTTGTTTTGGTAAAGTTCATTGTTAGAGTAGAGAAAAGTTACTGATTTTTGCATGCTGATTTTATATCCTGCAACTTTACTGAATTTATCAATTTAAAAACTCTTTTTAGTGGAATATTTGGGGTTTCTATATATAAAGTCATGTTATTTGCAAAGAGGGAGAATTTAACTTCTTTCTTTATAATTTGAATATCTTTTATTTTTTTTTCTCTGATCTCACTGCTCTGGTTAAGACCCCAGTATGTAGTGGGAGTGGGCATTCTTATCTTATTCAGGATCTTAGAGGAAAACTTCAACTTTTCCACACTGAGTATGATGTTAGCTGTGGGTTTTTCAAATATGGCTCTTATTGTGTTAAGATGTATTTCTTCTATACCGAATTTGGGTTTTTTTTTTTTTTTTTCCTTCTGACTCCAATCTTAACCCTGCCCTTAACCCTAAATTTGTTGAGAGTTTGTATCATGAAAGGACATTGGATTTTGCCAAAAGCTTTTATTCGTTGTCTAGTGAGATGATCATATGATTTTGGTTAATTCCGTTAATGTGGTATTTCACATTTATTGATTTGCATATGTTGAATAGGAAGCTCAGAAAAGAATCCATATTTTGGTGGTCAATTGATCTTTGACAAAGGTGTCAAGAATATACAATGGGAAAGGGTCAGTCTTTTCAATAAATATATACAGAAAATTTGATATCCACATGCAAAAGAATGAAAGTAGCCCCTTATCTCACATTGTATACAAAGATCAACTAAAAAATGGGTGAAAAAGTTAAACATTTTTCTGGGTATACACCCAGTAATGGGATTGCTGGGTGAATGGTAGTTCTGCTTTTAACTCTTTGAAGAATCCCACACTGCTTTCCACAATGACTGAACTAATTTACACTCCCACCAACAGTGTATAAGTGTTCCCTTTTCTCTGCAACTTTGCTAGCATCTGTTATTGTTTGATTTTTTAATAATATCCCATCTGACTGGTTTGAGATGATATCTCATTGTGGTTTTGATTTGCGTTTCTCTAATGATTAGTCATATTGAGCTTTTTTTCATGTGGTGGCTGCATGTGTGTCTTCTTTTATAAAGTGTCTGTTCATATCCTTTGCCCACTTTTGTATGGTGGTGTTTGTTTTTGTCTTGTAAATTTGCTTAAGTTCTTTATAGAAAATAGATATTAGACCTTTGTCAGATGCAGAGTTTGCAAATATTTTCTTCTATTCTGTAGATTGTCTGTTTAATCTGTTGATATTTATTTTGCTGTGCAGAGCTCTTAGGTTTAACTTGATTCCAATTGTCAATTTTTGCTTTCGTTACAATTATTTTTTGTGTCTTTTTCATGAAATCTTTGCCCATTCCTGTGTTCATAATGATAGTGCCTAGGTTGTCTTCCAGAAGTTTTATAGTTTTGGGTTTTACATTTAAGTCTTTAATCTACTTTGAGTTGATTTTTGCATATGGTGTAAGGAAAATCATTCTACCATTAAGACACATGAATGCAAATGTTCATTGTAGCACTATTCACGATAACAAAGACATGGATTCAACCTAAATGACCATCAATTGCAGACTGGAAAAAGAAAATATGGTACATATATACCATGGAATATTATGCAGTCATAAAAAGAATAATATCATGTGTTTTTCCAGAACATGGATGGAGCTAGAGGCTATTATCATTAGCAAACTAACGCAGGAACAGAAAACCAAATACTGCACGTGTTCTCACTTATAAGTGGGAGCTAAATGATAAGAACACATGGACACAAAAAAGAAAAGAATAGACACTGTGGTCTACTTGAGGGTAGAAGGTGGGAGAATGGAGAGGAGCAGAAAAGACAAATCTTGGGTACTGAGCATAACACCTCGGCAATTAAATAATTTTTACAACAAACCTTCATTACCTAAGCTTACCCATGTAACAAACCCTTACATATACGCCTGAACATAAAAGTTAAAATAAAAAAAGGACTTAAGACATGAAACTATAAAGCTACTAGAAAAAAAAAAAAAAAAAGAAAAACCACATGACATTGGGCTGGGCAATGATTTTTTAGATTTGACCCCCAAAGCACAGGCAACAACACCAAAGATAGAAAAATTGGATTATATCAAAATGTTTTAAAATTTGACTATCAAAGGAAATAATTAATAACAGTGAAGAGACAATCCTTGGATTGAGAGAAAATATTTGCAAGCCATACATCTTATGAAGAACTAAAAATCATTTGATTAAAAAGCAAGCAAGGGGCATGACTAAACACTTCTCAAAATAAGACATAGGAATGGCTAACAGATACATAAAAAATGCTCAACATTGTTAATCATTAGGGAGATGTAAATTAAAACACAGTGAGATATAATCTCATACCTTTTAGAATGGCTTTTATAAAAAAGACAATAAATAACAATGGTTGTTAAGAACGTAAAGAAAAGGAAACACTTGTACAGTCTTGGTAGAAATGTAAATTGATACAACCATTATAGAAAACAGTATGAAGTATCATTGAAAAACTGAAATAGAATTACCATATGGTCCAGCAATCCCACTTCTGAGTATTGACCCAAAAGACTTGAAATTGCCCGGGCGCTCTGGCTCACGCCTGTAATCCCAACTTTAGGAGGCCAAGGTGGGTGGATCACCTGAAGTCAGGAGTTCAAGACCAGCCTAACCAATATAGTGAAACCCTGTCTCTACTAAAAATACAAAAATTAGCTGGACGTGGTGGCGGGTGCCTGTAATCCCAGCTACTCAGGAGGCTGAGGTGGGAGAATTGCTAGAATCCGGGAGGTGGAGGTTACAGTGAGTCAAGATCGCACCATTGCACTCCAGCCTGGGGGACAAGGTGAGACTCTGTCTCAAACACAAAACAAAACAAAAAATAAGATTTGAAATCAGTATGTATTGCACTCCCATATTCATTGCAGCACTATTCACAATAGCCAACATGTTAATTCAACTTAAGTTTCCATCATGGGATAGATGAATAAAGAAAATGTGGGATTTATAGTTAGTAGACTACAATTCAGCCTTATCAAAGGGAGAATTTCTGTCATTTGCAACAACATGGATGGAAGTAGAGGAGATTATATGTGTGAAAAAAGCCAGACACAAAAAGACAAATACTGCATGTTCTCATTTACATGTGAAATCTAAAACAGTTGAACTCACAGAAGACCCAAGTAGAATGGAATTTCCGAGAGGCTGAAAGTTGGAGGCAATGTGAAGGATACAAAACCTCAGTTAGCTAGCAGGAATAAGTTTGATTTCTTTCCAAAAGCATAGCATGTCAAATATAGCTAATAATTGCATACTGTTCATTTCGATATTACTGACAGCTAATTTCTAATGTTCTCATCACAAAAGCTGTTAAATAGTTGAGATGATAGGTATGTTAATTAGCTTAATTTAATCATTCTACATTGTATTCAAAAATTATAGCAATACCTCGTAACTTGTAAATATATACAACTATAATTTGTCAATATATAATTTAAAAAACAGAGACTATACTGACCCATAAAATGAGAATCTTTGACAGATATTAACTAAAATCAACTTTGACATTTGAAATATACCTTAGACCACATCTGCTTATGTGAGTCTCATGGACATCCAGCACCAAAAGTATATTGCCTCACTTTGGTGATGTCAGTACAGGGGACAGAGGCTCTGTTTTGCTGGGCCAGTGTAATAGCAGAGGATGACAAAATTTCCAGTTAAGCATTCTTGATGTATCAGAAGTACCCTAGTCAGCAGTTTTCCCTTTTAATCCTAAATTTGTTGCAGCTTATATGTAACAAATAAACCAATCTGTGCCGTGAGTAGCATTGCATCAAGCCCTTAGGATAATAACCATAATTTAAATCAGCCAACTGTTTCATTCTGAGAAGAGTTTACTAATGTGTGAATTTCATTGGCTAGATGCAAATAAAAACCATAATTTGTGATTTAATGCATTGCTGCCTACACGCAGCCAAATATCACACACTTTCTCCAGGTAAAAGTGCCTGGAAATGTGCAAAAACAAAACAAAACAAAACAAACTAGTTTTGAAGATTAAAAAAAAAGACAATAAATGAGGTTAATTTGTTTAAAGCAATTTTTCTATTTTCAGAATAGTTTCTCATATTTGGTGCCTACCATGTGAAGCAATTAAATTACTAGGATTATTTGCACTGGCACCATGTTTTTAATTTTTTACTTAGTATACTTCATTTTTCAGAGTCATTTAAGTTTATAGTAAAATTGAGCAGAGTGCAGAGAGCTTCCTTAAATCCCCGTGGCCCCCATCCCCAAACCTGATTTTCCTTATGATTAATATTTTGCATTAGTGTGGTACATTTGTTACAACAGATGAGCCAACACTGACACAATATTTGTAGCTAAAATCCATAGTTTACATTTGCATTCACTTGTTGTGCTACACATTTTATTGATTTAGAGAAATGTATGATATGTATTCGTTAGTATTTGTTGTTATATTATCATCCATAATAGTTTCACTGTCCTAAAAATACCCTGTTCTCCATCTATTCATCTTTCCCCTCTACCCACCAAGCCCTTGGCAACTACTGAACTTTTTATCTTTCTGTATTTTTGTCTTTTCCAGAATGTCATAGAGTTAGAATTATACAGTATGTAGCTTTTTTGGATTGACTTCTTTCACTTACCAATATACATTTAAGTTCATAACCTTTTAGGGCTTAATAGCTCATTTCATTTTATCACTGAATAACATTCCACCATTTGGATATACAAGTTTCTTTTTTCTTTCACCTAGTGAAGGACATCTTGGTTACTTTTAACTTTTGATAATTGTTAATAAAGCTGATATAAACATTTGAGAGCAGGTGTTTATGTGGACATAAGTTATCAATACCTTTGAATGAATACCAGGAACACAATTGCTAGACTTTATAGTAAGACTGTTTTTAATTTTGTAAGAAACTGCCAAACTGCTTTCTAAAGTGTCTGTTCCATTTTGCATTTCCACAAGCAATGAATTATAGTTTCTGTTACTCAACATCCTTGCCAGCATTTAGCAATGTCTAGGTTTTGCATTTTAACCATGCTAGTAGGTGTGTGATGGCATCTGCTCATTGTTTTAATTTGCAATTCCCCAATGACATATGAAATAGAGCTTCTATTTATATGCATATATATTCTTTGACATACATGCATATAAATGGTGGAAGAAGACATATTCTATTTGTTATTTATTCTATTTATTTTTCTATTCTAACATCTCTCCATCTATGTCTATAGATATAGATACATCTCCTTTGGTGAGATGTGTGTTTGGATCTTTGGTCCATTTCTCAATTGAGTTATTGATTTTTTATTATTTAGTTTCTGAAATTCTTTTTACATTTTAGATATACAAAGACTTTTGGGTTAGCTATGCATTTTTCAATTTTTTTTTTCTCCCAGTTTGTGATTTGTCTTGGTTTTTCTCTCTTAACAGCATCCTTATAAAAATTGAAGTTTTTAATTTAAATAATGCCCAACTTGATTTTGTTTTGTAATGGTGCTTTTATTTTTTATTCTTAGAAAAAGTTGCCAAACCCAAGTTCACCTAGATTTTTCTGTGTTATATTCCAGAATTTTAAATTTAAATTTTTTTTGCAATCATTTTTATGTACTCATATTTCAAAAATTGGACTGAAGAAGTACAAAGTTAGAGAACCTGTAAAGGGGAAAAAATAAGATTATTATTTTACAAGAACTAAGAAAAGAAAGGAAATTGGATGTTCACTACTGATTCAGATTCTTAAAAGATATTGCTGTCTCCTGAGACAGAAGAGAAATTCATATCACACCTACTTTTAGAAAAATTTCAGCAAAATTCTGCATTGGAGGTTGTTATTTGTGTTTTACACTTAGGTCTACCGTCCATTGAGAATTAATTTTAGTGAAAAGTGCAAGATATGTATTTAGATTTATTTTTTGCATATATATGTGTAGTTCAGCACTATTTGTGGAAATCACTATACTTTCTCCATTAAATGTCTTTTACTCATTTGTAGAAGATCAGGGGAGCAGATCTATATGTTTCTATTCCTGGGCTAAATTCTTTGGCTAGTAACATAGTTTTAATTGTCAGTATTTTTTTTTTTTTTACTTTATTTTTTTTTTTATGAGTATAGCATAATTGTACATTGGTATGCAAAATTGTTAGTTTTATTTTATAATTTTTTAAAATATTGTGTGTATTATATAATTAGGTAAGAACCAAGTACCTTATTTTATTTGTTAAGTAAAAAATAATGGTTTTAGGGGAAAATACTGTTTGCTAAACACAAACTCACTTTATAGAAAATCTTGGATCATATATATTTAACTAGAGATATCTATAGATTAATATAATTATCTTCAGATATATAGATTGTGCTATAAAATAATTTAGAATAATGATGTAAAATTTTGCTCGGTAACATTAAGAATAATAGTTGAGGTATTGAAATATTATGTGACACTTTTATAAGATTTTTTAAAATTCCTTAAGAATCTTTTCAAGTCAATGGGTTTTCAGTATTTTTAGTCACAGGCATCTAATAAAGAATAATAATCTCTCTCCACATGAAAGCATTTAAATAACCCCAACTGACTGTATACAATTTGAGGAGCTGATAGTTCCTTTCAAATTCATCCACAGGTGCCAGAAATGGAACTAACCAGACCCAGCATTCACAAAGTGTATTCTCAAAGCTCAAGAAAATATTAGTAAACATTAAGTGATTTTCTGGTTTCTATAGTCTATTACATTTTTAAAATGTCTAGTTCAGCAAAGTAAAGACTTTTCTTAACTACCACCTATTAGATTCTTGCAAATATTAATGTCCATTGTGACTACTAAGAAGGGCCTGGTTACACGACATTTCTAAAACTAATTTGAAATTGAATTTTTTTTCATCTTATAAAAATAATATTACTGTGACATGCTGTGCGAAGCACCGAACTAGTCTAAGATCTGGTAATCTCTGATAAAGAGATGAGGTATAAAGAAATGAGGTAAAATTAACTATTAAGTTGAATGTTTCTTTGATTGTCATTCAGCATCAGAGCTTCTACTATGAAAGTTTGACCTCCTAGAAAGTGCCCTATCAGCTGGGCTCAGTGGCTCACGCCTGTAATCCCAGCACTTTGGGAGGCCAAGGCGGGCGGATCACGAGGTCAGGAGATCGAGACTATCCTGGCTAACACGGTGAAACCCTGTCTCTACTAAAAATACAAAAAATTAGCCGGGCGTGGTGGTGCGCGCCTGTAGTCCCAGCTACTCGTAGGCCGAGGCAGGAGAATGGCGTGAACCCGGGAGGCTGAGCTTGTAGTGAGCCGAGATCGCACCACTGCACTCCAGCCTGGGTGACAGAGCAGGACTCCGTATCAAAAAAAAAGAAAGTGCCATATCAATTTAGCTTTATTTTTGTAGCACTCAGTATTTTAACACACATATTTAAATACTTTATTATGAAATTCATTTCAAAAATTAATGATATATGTCATGCCCTGTTCCAAAATGTTGCATAAAGTATTAAATATATTCAAATATCTTTCAGTTATGGTTACTATAAATTATGCTAAGATAGTTTTCACGTTCACAGAACATGCACTGAAAAGTTTCTCTTTTGAGGTATCTTTGTTTTGTTTGAATCAGGAAGTTATTTGGAAAGCTGCGGTCTGGGTCGAGTGTTTTAGCTCAGGAGAAATGTTTGTGGAAACAGATTGAGAATATTAGAAAGAATGAAGACTCATTTCTCTTTTCTTCACTGCATTACATCACTGGGAATCCATTCATTTAGTTCAACATCTTTCTCTTTAGAAATACATATAATGGCTGAGAGAAGAATTTGTTTCTCATGAATATAACGTCCATCTCGGTTAGCTTATCTGCTTATGTCATCTAATAACTGTACATTCTCTGACGTTTCTTTTGATCTAGGAATATGAGTAAAGCAAAGCATGCACTGAATTGTTTGAATGAATAAATGAACCTTTGTCAACTAGCTGACAGGATGGTATCTGAAAATATTAACGTTGAGAACTAAATAACAGAAGGATAATGTGGACTTGAGTGAGATGTAACAGTGTGTAGCAGGGGGACAGTGAAAGCTTCCCCGCCAAAAAAAATGCACAAGTTCTTGCCCCGTCATGGCAGCTTAGGCTATTATCTGCTCATAAATGTCTTATAGTGTATTTTGGGTTAAAATGGAAAACTCAAATTGCTGATATTATATGGATAAAGATAAGTGTGTATGTAATAAAACGTAACAGAAATGAGAGTTCAAAGACAACAACATAGAATTTTGTAGAGAATAATTTCAGGCATATGAATTGTCTTTGTTCTAAGAGCTTTTGGAGATTTTAGACCCTGTCCTTATGTGAAGGGAGCAGGTGTATTCATTTATTTTATTTATCACTTTATCTTGCCTTTCATCATCTATCAAAATTTAAAAGTGAAATTCATCACTCTAAGTTATATAATAAAAAGACTTCATTTGAATAATGATTAAATAATTGAGGAAGAAATATGTAAAGGGGCAGATCTTGAAAGACATATTATGAAATAGCTGCTGAAATTACTTATGTTAAAAAAGTAGTGTCAATAAATGAAAAATACTTTCAGCAATGCCTTTGGCATGTGGTTACATTTCTGGTAATTACAGAAACTGGGGCTTCTTATCAGTCTTCTCAATATGAACATGTTCCAAAAAAAAAAAAAAATCTGAGAATCTAGTAGATGCAAAATCAGTGTGTGAATACAGCTGTGAAGGAACAACACACTGTCCTGTCCGTGAAGTTCATCACTCTAAAATTATTCCTTTGTTGAAATTATTCAAAACACTAAACCACAGTTTATTAAGCATAATCTGTAGGGTACTCCAAAAAAGACATTCTTAGGGTAGAACTAATGTTACCCACAACATACCAGTCTATAAATTCCAACCAAGTTAGCAAACCGTTATGTGACTTGGGGAACATGAATTCATGCAGCAGTAAATAAGTTACCTCTTTTACATTCTTCCTTCAGAAAAAGTCAGTGAAATATATGACCATAAGTAAGCATGTACAGGATGACTTCACTGGATGAGATTTGCCAAATTTTCTGAGGAAAAGAAATACAAAGTGAAATAAGAATTTTACAAGAAAATGAATTCTCAGTAGAGCTTTGTTAAGTATTGTTTGTATAATTTAAGGGAAGTTATTTCAATGTTTGGCTTTTGTTAGACCTAGTCATAAAAATAATTTAATTTTCTGTTTGATCAAGTGTACCTGGATATTTCAAATAATCTTTCTTTTGCTGTAAATTACAAGATTTTCCAGTCTGACCACTGGTACTTAACCTAACTACATACTGAAGGTAATAAAAGGACTCATTGAAAGGATCAGTTGAGAAGACATGAAAAACACATTCTTGTCCCAGTGTTTAACTGTTTCATATATAGTTACTAGTATTTAGAATTGTTTTAACAAATTGCACTATTTGCATAGAGATGTTGTAATTTTTTACTTCAGTAATTTTTAAAATTTATTTCTTTTATTCAGAAAAAAATTACTTATAACTGATTTTAAAATTTTGCTTATATTTAAAAATTACCAGTGCAAAGGTAAACATGTTCTCCAAAAGCTTTAAGAATGAGTTTCCAAACACAAATTCAACCTTTTTTTTCGTATAGGAATGATAGTAAAAATGGCATAATTTTATATTCAACCACTTTATTGCCTCTTCTAAGCTGGAAGAGTAAAAACCTACACCATTTATAAAATAGGGTATCCTTTCCCCATTGCTTGTTTTTGTCAGGTTTGTCAAAGATCAGATGGTCGTACATGTGTGGTGTTATTTCTGAGGCCTCTATTCTGTTCCATTGATCTATATATCTGTTTTGGTAACACTACCATACTGTTTTGGTAACTGTAGCCTTGTAGTATAGTTTGAAGTCAGGTAGCATGATGCCTCCAGCTTTGTTCTTTTTGCCTAGGATTGTTTTAGCTCCACAGGTTCTTTTTTGGTTCCATATAAAATTTAAATTAGTTTTTTCTAATTATTTGAAGAAGTTCAATGGTAGCTTGATAGGGATAGCATTGAATCTATAAACTACTTCGGGCAGTATGGCCATTTTCATGATACTGATTCCTTCTATCCATGAGCATGAAATGTTTTTCCATTTGTTTGTGTCTTCTCTTATTTCCTTGAGCAGTGCTTTGTAGTTCTCTTGAAAAGGTTCTTCACATCCCTTATAAGTTGTACACATATGTTTATTACAGCACTGTTCACAATCACAAAGTCTTGGAACCAACCCAAATGCCCATCAGTGATAGACTGGACAAAGAAAATGTGGCACATATATACCATGGAATATTATGCAGTCATAAGAAATAATGAGTTCATGTATTTTGTAGGGACATGGATAAAGCTGGAAACCTTCATTCTCAGCACACTAACACAGAAACAGAAAACCAAACACCACATGTTCTCACTCATAAGTGGCTGTTGAACAGTGAGAACACATGGACACAGGGAGAGGAACATCACACACCAGGGCCTATCAGAGGATAGGGGGTAGGAGAGGGATAGCATTAGGAGAAATACCTAACGTGGATGACAGGTTAATGAGTGCAGCAAACCACCATGGCATGTGTATACCTATGTAACAAACCTGCATGTTCTGCACGTGTATCCCAGAACTTAAAGTATAATAAAAATGAAAAAAGAAAAAAAATGCCATCTTACTTATGAATCTTAGAGATAATATTTTGGAAGGTAAAATAAAACAAAAATAAGACATATCTTTGGGGAGTCAAATGATAAGTCTATTATGTATGCAGCCAAATAATTTGGGCTTTTCTTTTGGAAAGCACCTGAAGACTGGGAGGTAGTAGAGTCCAACAGCTGAGAGAGCAACATATGAGGGGCCAGACTACCTGTATTTGTGTGCTGGCTCTGACACTAACTAGCTCTATGATCTTAGAAAATTTATGTAACTTTTATGTGTCTCAATTTTCTTATCTACCAATGGGCATAATGTCTCATTTTGTTAAGAGGATTAAATACATTAATAATTAAAGCATTTATATGGACTTTATACAGTAGCAATTCTTAGCATGAGAACAATTCTTACATAGTAAGTACTTAACAAATAAAAAGAGACTTGAACTCATGCTCAGCAGTCGCTATATATAACCATATTTTTTTTTCCAGTGATGTGCATGCCTATTAATGAGAGGGTTGGATTTGTTGAATTCCATTTAAATTAATCACATTAAAATTCTTAAAATGTGATAAGGAACCAGGATAAAGAAAATTAAGACTGATTTTTGTATGCTAGTACTTCAGAAAAAAGAATAAATCCCATTAGGAGAAAGGTGTTTCTTCCTATTCCTAAATGAATGCAAGTGAGCAACATTTAAAAATGGAAAATAAATTAGTTTATTTTAAAATTGCAAAATGAGGACTAGAGCTAGCTCATAAAGTTGTAAGAGTTACCATGAATACATGTACACTAGTGTTATGTTATAGACATAGATGTTGAATTTCTAGGCATAAGTATATTCAGGAAAATGATCGTTTACATGAATAGCTAAGTTACAAAGCTTTATTTTTTCCCCAACTCCCTGGGACACTATATTAAATGTTATAACCATTAGGAACCTAAGTAATAATGTCACTTATATTTATTATACCTCTTTCCTCTAGTATTGATATTAACCACTAGAAATCTGATTTATTATCTTCCACATTAATCCCATTTCTTGGGAAATTAACTCTGGTTAACAAGCAGTACAGGAATTTGGAGTGCCTGTTTTGAGTATCCCTCAAAATTAATGGAGAAATTACTACAGGACTACCTTAGAGGACCAAACACTGAATAACTACAGAAACAAAGGCCAGAAGCCTAGCTCATAACTACTACTGCTGTTCTGGTGGGTGACCATGGACAGTGTGGTAGTGCTGCTACCATGAAAGTAAATTCTAAACTGCCTTTGCTTCCTTGTGACACTGCCTACAGATTCAAAGGCATGTATAGCTAATGGGCCAAATCTAAATTATGGGCCATAATCTAGCTGTCACAGAGTAAAGAGAACAAGTATTTGAACTTTCCACCATTCACTCTGCAAAGCAGGGAACAATGTATTAGTCTGGTAACATAAGTTTAAATTGCTGGGTGATCAAAACCAAAAAACATACATTTATTACATTTATCAAGATGAGGTAATTGAAGAGCATGCATTCTCAAGAAAGACAGGCTAAGCTTGCATCCAAATCAGGAATTAGTAATTGTGTGTTATTTCACAATGTAAAAAAAAAGAGAAAAAAAAAAAAAGACCTTAAGACTATGACTTTTCCAAATGTAGATCACATGTAAAATATTAGAAAACATGTGAAAGCCTGTTGTGAGAACTAAAATAAATAATTTATCTAAAATTGTGAGACTAACAGACGTTACCTAATGCATGTTAATTAACATCCACAATCTATTTTCACTTTTCTTTGCCTTTACAAAAAAGAAAAGAAAAGTGTTTGATATTGAGAATGTTACATCTGGAACCGATACTGAAACTTTCTGTTTTACATCTTTGGTTGACATTAATAAGGCACTTCAAGCTGGTGTGGGTGGATGTTCTTTCCTGTTGAAAAGAGAACAAAACCCTCAACAAGGAGCAGCTGGAGACAAACTTGGAGCGAGGAAAAGCAGAAAGTGTTGCATAGCATAATCATTTAAATCACAGATTAAGTCAACATAATAGCAGAGAAAATGCAGGAAATTTAAAATGTTTGACTATAGTGGCAACCTCACAGAGTCTTTTCATTGGGATCAACAGAGAAAATGAACTAAATGAATACAATTTTATATATCCTGACATAGAAGTAAAGGATTCATGAGCAAACGTTTTATTGTATACTATAATTTTAAAAATATTTCCTTTACATACAAAGCCTTAACCAACAAAATATAAGCATTAGCTTCATGAAAAACAATAAAAATAAGAGCTACTAACTATTAAGCTTTCTTGATATTTCATTATATTCATATCCAAATTAATTTGATTTAAGAAATATCATTTTAATTTTTATTTTTAACTTGTATTTTAAGTTCAGGGGTACACATGCAGGATGTGCATGTTTGTTACATAAGCAAACATGTGATATTGGAGTTTGTGGTACTGATTAAAGAAATACTATTTTTAAATATCTCATGTATGCCATGAATATATACACCTAAGTACCCACAAAAATTACAAATAAAAAAAATTTTAATACCATTTTGTTCTGCAATCATTGAAAAGCTAAAATCTAAATAACAGAAGCCCAATAAATGCATCAGAGAAAGTTATGTTTTCCCCCCAAAGTAAAATCTTAAGTGAGAAATCAGGTACCATTTTATGATACAGCCAGAAAACGAAGTAAAGATAAATTTTTAAAAGAGTTTTTCACAAGAGACTAATTCCAATGTGGGGAAAAAAAAAAAAAAAAAAAAAAGAGAGAGAGAGAATGAAAAAAAAAAAAAATAAAAATAGTAACTTTAAATTCTTGGCTGCTGCTACCACAGGCTAATACTACTTTAATGTTTTCAAGTTAATGGTTCAAAAGATCACAAGCTCTCCATCTGTCACCCTCAAGTCAAGCTGCATATAATGATGAATACCTGTTACCTTGCTGATATAAAAGTTTCATCTGAGGCTTTCTCCCTCATTAATTAATGCAATAGGAAACTGGCATGGCTCTAGAGAGAAACCTTTTCCATGTATTGCAGGAGGGAGTTATCTTTATTTCAAAATGAATCAATCCTTCAGTATTTTTACAATTTTATTTATGAATGTGAGGACTTATATACATATTAATTATTTCCTCCTTATTATAAGAATGAGTTAGGAGCTTTGCCTTACAAGGCAATGTCATTAGGGATTTTATGGAAGACTTTATTTTTTTAAAAAAAGGTATTTTTAAGAGAAAATGGTTGTCAGCTTCGTATTTCTTATTAGCTAGCAGTCATGGAAGTTCCAAATGACAAATAAATTTATTTTTTAAATTAAGACAAGGGTGGAGGTTGTTTTCATTTTATTGTTCATTCGTTCACATCTTCAATTGAAGCAAAACCTCAAAATGCTCAGGTTCATGGAAAATATAAATTTGTTGCATATTTGTATTACCAGGAGGAATCTTCCAAAGAGCATCATCAACCCCAGTATTTGGTTTGAATGCAAACTTACACAGTATTTCTCGAAGATGAAATGAGATGTGGAATTGTTTATGTGCTTCTTAGATGCCACCTCTGAGCACAACTGTGATGACAGATTTGAGAAGATCAGTAAATAATGCCCAGGCCGGTTTACAGATGACTTTGTCCTTGGACTAAATCTTTAAAACCAGAGACCTAATGACTGAATCTATATTGCAGACTTCATCTTCTTGAATATTGAAGTCAAAAAACATAGATATAGTGCTTTTCACTTTCCATTCCCTTTCTTCCAGTTTATCCTCTGGCTTTCAAAATATGACAGAAAAAAAAAAAAAAAAAAACATTTGAATCTTGAACACAGTGTTTCATTTATTTATCACTTCTGAAATACCATAATCTTGAGCAGATGTTAATTGATAATTTTATCATCAACAATCTTCTCTAATATTTGGAGTAGATAATTGAGTATTCAGGCAAGATAACAATTAGTAACAATATTTTCTATTCACTTCCCAGAAAGTTTGTTATAAGGCATAATTATCCTCATTGAAGTAAAACTTCAGGAGAAACACAACTTACAAATTCATTGTATGAAAAGAAATTTAGCATTGATATCAAAACATTGTAAAGATAACACACAAAAAATACAGATAAATCTTATTTATAAATATTTATAAAAATTACACATCATGACCCAGATTTATTCCATGAAGAAGCATGCAGTTGAATATTAAGAAATTCATTATTATAACAATTCATATTAATAAGTCTAAAGAACACTAGTAAAATACACATTAACGAATACTTAACATGCAAAATAAATACATGCACTTGTTTACACATCAGGCACAAATCCAGCATATTACATAAGAAAGGAATACTAAAGTCAATTCTAGTGATGTCAGGAAGAATACAAGGTTGGCTACTATGACTAGTAATATATTGAACATATCTTCAATGTAATCAAAGCAAATAGAGGCAGTAAAAATCAGAAAAGATATAAAATGTTCTCCCATTTAATGAAACAAGACGAGAAATTAACTCCTAAATTAATAGCCTTTATATGTGCAAGTAATAGCCAACTAGATAACATGATGGATTAAAACATGACATATAAAATAACAAAAAATAAAATATCTAAACGTAAACATCAAAAAATACAATTCCTGAAAAGCAAAAACATACACTTAAACAAATGGAAAGACATACCATACTCATGAATAGAAAATTCAGCATCAAAAAGCTGCTAATAGTTTATAAATTAATTATAAATTTAATATAAATATAACAGATAAAAGTTTTTTATGTCATAGCTTGAAATTTTTATTTAAAAGTTTCTAGGAAAAAAGAAAGAAAAATGCCAGAATAGCTAAGTAAACACTTAGATTTAAAAAAAGCAAAATGTGTGTTTGTTTGCATGAGTGTGTGAGAGACAGAGTTTGGGAGGTAAAAGTGGGTAGAGCTAGTCTGTAGGAAGTTAAAGCATACTATAAAGGCTACATAATTAAATGAGTATGGTACTTATGCATAAATAGACAACACAGACCAATAAAACTGAATGGAAATTATAGGAATAGATCCAAGTGTATGGTGAAATTTTGTATAGGATAAAAATCGCATCTCAAACATGTACAGAAAAAAATAGACTTGTGGCTGGGCGTGGTGGCTCACGCCTACAATCCCAGCACTTTGGGAGGCTGCGGTGGGCGGATAACAAGGTCAGGAGATGGAGACCATCATGGCTAACATGGTGAAACCCCGTCTCTACTAAAAATACAAAAAATTAGCCGGGCGTGGTTGTGGGCGCCTGTAGTCCCAGCTACTCAGGAGGCTGAAGCAGGAGAACGGCGTGAACCTGGGAGGCGGAGCTTGCAGTGAGCGGAGATCGCGCCACTGCACTCCAGGCTGGGCCACAAAGCGAGACTCCTTCTGTAAACAAACAAACAAACAAGCTTGTTAATAAATAATCCTACCCAGGAACAACTGGATAGATATTTGAAGTACAAAGATAAAATTAGATCTGTTCTTATGAAACATATTCTACTATAAATGCCAAAAATAACAATAATCTAAATGATAGAAAAGGACACAACGCTATACAAGCACTAAAACACTAGAAGAAAATAGTGGCAAATTTGGTTAAAATCTAAGAGTAGGGAAACATTTCGTTGTAGAGTTGCCACAACAAAGTACCACAAGCCAAGTGGCTTAAACAACAAAAATTTAATATCCTACATTTTTGAAGGCTAGAAAGATTAAATCAAGGGGTTGGCAAGATTTGCTCTGAGGGTTGCAACGGAGGGGAAAACCTGTTTCAGGCTTCTCTTCTTGGCTTACCCACAGTGATTTTCTCCCTGTGTCTCTTCACATCTTTCCTCTATGTGTATCTCTGTGTTTTAATTTCCCCTTTTTCTAAGGACACCAGTGATTGAATGAGAGCCCACTTTAATGACCTAATTTTAATTTGATTATGGTTAAAACTCCTACATATCTTTTTTTTTTTTTTTTGAGAGTGGAGAAAAATTCAAGCCATAACAACTCCAAAGAATAACAAAAAATACAAAATCAAAGTGCATAGCAAATTAGAACCACATAAAAGTATAATAATTCTATATATGGCAGAGAAGTGATACCATACGTAAATGGCAATGACAATCAGTGTCACTAATGCAAAAAAAAGTATTAAAAAATCAAAATAAAAGACTAATAACCCAATGGAAAAATAGCCAAGAATATGTTGAGATAGATTACAAAAAATTATCCTTGGAAATATGAGAAGTTAATAAAAGAAGAAATGCTTATCATTTCCCACTTACTAGATTGGTCCAAACTGTGACAGCGTTTTCTGTTCGTGAGATTGTGGGGAAATGGCTACTATTTGCTCTGGATATGCAAAATAAAAGAAGTGAAAGAGACATGGCAAACTAGGTAACAAAATTATGTAAGCATTTATGCATTGATCCAACAATTCCACTTCTAGAAAACTAGCCCTAATAATATAGCAAAAATATGAAAATATTTTACCAAAATTATTCATTGTGGCATGATTTGTTAATCAAAGAATGGAAATAATCCTACTATCCATCATAGAAATATATTAAGGTAAATGTAATTATAAAGAAATTATGAACTCTATTTAGTTATCTTACTGTTAATAATATCGGAAGAATGGAAATAATGGAAACAAAGAATGGAAACAATCCTACTATCCATCATAGAAATGTATTAAGGATAAATGTAATTAGAAAGAAATTATGAACTCTGTGTAGTAATCTTATTGTTAATAATATTAGCAAGAAAACTTATTTCAGTTGCCAGCATCTCAAGTATAAGTTTACATCTTAAGTCTTTTCCTAAGCACAGAGATTGCAAAAACTGCACACAATACTGCCTAGAATTAAGAGTGAGAGTGAGTCAGGGAAATGGTTGGGAAAAATAGGGTAGAAACGTGGTGGTGTGGAAGACTAAAATCAGCAGAAGCAATTCTTGAACATAACAAGCAAATAACTTGAATGGGAGAAGTTCTGCACACAAAGAAGCTGTAAATTTTCAGAAGCAGGAGGGATACCAAGGATGAATAATAAAAAGAAGCAACAAACCAATCCAGCAGGAGGCCACCAATATCCTGTGAGTGAATATAATGGAGTGGCAGGGATAAAAGCTGCACTACAGTGAGTTGAAAGACAGAATGTGGAGAACAAACCATTTTTAAAACAAATTTTGTATTGGAATCAGAATACAATGGGGTGGCTTTGTAGCCAAAATGGGAGGAAGAGACAAAGAAAATTATCTTTTCAAAAATGATAATAATATCCATTTTGGGCTGGGTGCAGTGGCTCATGCCTGTGATCCCAGCACTTTGAGAGGCCGAGGCAGGCGGATCTCTTGAGGCCAGGAGTTTGAGAACAACCTGGCCAACACGGAGAAACCCCATCTCCTCTGAAAATATACAAATTAGCTGAGCATGGTTGTTAATGCCTGTAATCCCAGCAGCACAGGAAGCTGAGGCAGAAGAATCACTTGAACCCGGGAGGCAGAGCTTGCAGTGAGCTAGGATCATGCCACTGCACTCCAGCCTGGGCTACCAGAGCCAGATTCTGCCTCAAAAAAAAAAAAAAAAAAAAAAAGAAAGAAAGAAAGAAAGAAAAGATTTCACGGTATTTGGAATGTTCAGAATTATATTTACCTTTATAAAATGCCATAAAATCTACTCTAACATATTTCACTCTGAGATGAATTTACTTATCCTGCCCCTCAATCATGATTTCCATAAAACAGAGATTACATGGGTGCTTTCGTTAAAAGCCTCAGGCCATGGACTATGAAAACCTGCAGTTTAAATCAACCAAGACACTAGGCAAATTAATCTCTCTGAGCAGTGATTTTTTTTTCACTTATAAAATGGGGCTTCTAGTAATATACAGGGTGCTGGATGAGAGGATATTTTGTCAATTGTACAAAACTTTCTTCTGAATACAGAGAGTATATAAACTTAACCTGGAAATTAAACTTCATCCCTCCATTATAAAGCATGTTAAAGTCATAATAATGATTATAATACAAGTAGTGGTAGCAGGTACAAAACTTTGAGGTACAAAATTATATGGATATTTTAGATATGTTATTTAATATAATGTTAATAATTATTAACACACTAAGATGTTAATAAAATTCCACAGGAAGATTAGTGCATTATCATGCTTATACCGTAACTACCTGTGAAATGACTTACTGAACTACCATGGAACTGCATCTTTTGTAGACAAGTTTTGGCTCTCACCCTAACATGTGAATATAGAGATAATAAGCTGTAATCACTAAAACTAATGCTAATAAATGATCAAGGTATTGGTTAAAAAGAGAATGTAAATAGGTAGGCTCATATACCTTCAAAGAAACTAGGTCAGACGAATGGTAATTCTTGTTTTTGAATTTACTGTGATCCTACCAAGTTTAATTGATGTATAGTTCAAATAAGCACTTTAGGAGATTTTTTTTTTCTCAGTTATTTCTTTTGCCAAAAAGACAGAATAAAACGTTAATCTCTGAAACTTTGTTACACTGACAAAAATTGACTTAGAAACTCTTGAAGAAAATTTTGGTGTTCTGTTACACAGTGGTGTGATTATAACAAGTAATGATATACATCTCAAGATAGCTACAAGGTTCTAAATGTCACCACAAACAATGATAAATATTTAAAGTGATGAATATAGTAATTACCTAAATTTGATCATTATACCATGCATACATACATTGAAATATCACATTGTACACCATAATTATGTACAATTATGTTTCAATTAATGTACAATTAAAAAAATTAAAAATGAAAGCAACTGTTGATAGAAATGGTTCATTTGCAGGATTATGAATGACTGTATTCTTTATACTGGGGAATTTGCAAACATATTAATATTTAATATTAGTAAGTAATAAAGAACACAGGCTTAAACATTGGACCACTTGGGCTTCTGTATCGGTTCTGCCAATTGCAAGCTGAATGATTTGGGGCCACATATGTAATCTTTCTTGCCTCAGAGTTCTCAATTGCGTGAAAGAAAATAAGGGTTTTTTTTTAATACTATACAATCTTTTTATTTGAAAAGTTAGAGGAAAGCATTATAGGAAATGTTCATTAATAGCAGTCTCTCATCACTCATTCCTTACCATATGATGTGAGGAAGTAGAAAACAGTGAGTTAAAAACAAGCCCATATCTGAAAATTAAATGAAATGTGGGATTCTGTATTTGAATCTGGAACAGAATAAAAGAACATTAATTTTAAAAGCCTTGGTAAAATCTAAATAAATCCTGTAGTTTAATTAGTGGCATTTGTCAATATTAATTTATTAGCATTAATAGTTTTACTGTGGCTATACAAGATGTTAACATAAGAGAAAGCTGGTGGAAATGCGTACAAAAGCTTTCTGTACTTTTTTTTTGCAATATTTAAGTAAGTCTAACAGTATTTTAAAATAAAAAGTGCTTAAATCTTTTAGAAAAATATGTAATCATATAGAAATATTCTCAGCATATAAATTTTTATGTGAAGAATGCATGTTACAGAAAATGTACAGAATGACATTTCATTTGCTTAAAAACTAAATAAATGGATGAAAAGGCAAGGAATAAATAGAGCAGTAGGTTCACATTGGTTCCCTTTCTATGATGAGAATATGAGTGTTTTTTTTTTTATTTTGAGAAATGTATTTTATTTTGTTGTTGTTGTTATTGTTGTTTTATTGTACTTTAAGTTCTAGGGTACATGTGCATAACGTGCAGGTTTGTTATATATGTATACTTGTGCCATGTTGGTGTGCTGCACCCATCAACTCGTCAGCACCCATCAACTCGTCATTTACATCAGGTATAACTCCCAATGCAATCCCTCCCCCTACCCCCTCCCCATGATAGGCCCCAGTGTGTGATGTCCGCCTTCCTGAGTCCAAGTGATCTCATTGTTCAGTTCCCACCTATGAGTGAGAACATGCGGTGTTTGGTTTTCTGTTCTTGCGATAGTTTGCTGAGAATGATGGTTTCCAGCTGCATCCATGTCCCTACAAAGAACTTAAACTCATCCTTTTTTATGGCTGCATAGTATTCCATGGTGTATATGTGCCACATTTTCTTAATCCAGTCTGTCACTGATGGACATTTGGGTTGATTCCAAGTCTTTGCTATTGTGAATAGTGCCACAATAAACATACGTGTGCATGTGTCTTTATAGCAGCATGATTTATAATCCTTTGGGTATATACCCAGTAATGGGATGACTGGGTCATATGGTACATCTAGTTCTAGATCCTTGAGGAATCGCCATACTGTTTTCCATAATGGTTGAACTAGTTTACAATCCCACCAACAGCATAAAAGTGTCCCTATTTCTCCACATCCTCTCCAGCACCTGTTTCCTGACTTTTTAATGATTACCATTCTAACTGGTGTGAGATGGTATCTCATTGTGGTTTTGATTTGCATTTCTCTGATGGCCAGTGATGATGAGCGTTTTTTCATGTGTCTGTTGGCTGTATGAATGTCTTCTTTTGAGAAATATCTGTTCCTATCCTTTGCCCACTTTTTGATGGGGTTGTTTGTTTTTTTCTCGTAAATTTGTTTGGGTTCTTTGTAGTTTCTGGATATTAGCCCTTTGTCAGATGAGTACATTGTAAAAATTTTCTCCCATTCTGTAGGTTGCCTGTTCACTCTGATGGTAGTTTCTTTCGCTGTGCGGAAGCTCTTTAGTTTAATTAGATCCCATTTGTCAATTTTGGCTTTTGCTTGCCGGTTGCTTTTGGTGTTTTAGACATGAAGTCCTTGTCCATGCCTATGTCCTGAATGGTATTATCTAGGTTTTCTTCTAGGGTTTTTATGGTATTAGGTCTAACATTTAAGTCTCTAATCCATCTTGAATTAATTTTCGTATAAGGAGTAAGGAAAGGATCCAGTTTCAGCTTTCTACTTATGGCTAGCCAATTTTCCCAGCATCATTTATTAAATAAGGAATCCTTTCCCCATTTGTTCTTTTTCTCATGTTCATCAAAGATCAGATGGCTGTAGATGTGTGGTATTATTTCTGAGGACTCTGTTCTATTCCACTGGTCCATGTCTCTGTTTTGGTACCAGTACCATGCTGTTTTGGTTACTGTAGCCTTGTAGTATAGTTTGAAGTCAGGTAGCATGATGCCTCCAGCTTTGTTCGTTTGACTTAGGATTGTCTTGGCAATGCAGGTTCTTTTTTGGTTCCATATGAACTTTAAAGCAGTTTTTTTTCCAATTCTGTGAAGAAACTCATTGGTAGCTTGATGGGGATGGCATAGAATCTATAAATAACCTTGGGCAGTATGGCCATTTTCACGATATTGATTCTTCCTATCCATGAGCATGGTATGCTCTTCCATTTGTTTGTGTCCTCTTTTATTTCACTGAGCAGTTGTTTGTAGTTCTCCTTGAAGAGGTCCTTGACATCCCTTGTAAGTTGGATTCCTAGGTATTTTATTCTCTTTGAAGCAATTGTGAATGGAACTTCATTTATGATTTGGCTTCCTATTTTTCTGTTACTGGTGTATAAGAATGCTTGTGATTTTTGCACATTAATTTTGCATCCTGAGACTTTGCTGAAGTTTCTTATCAGCTTAAGGAGATTTTGGGCTGAGACGATGGGGTTTTCTAAATATACAATCATGTCATCTGCAGAGAGGGACAATTTGACTTCTTCTTTTCCTAACTGCATACCCTTGATTTCTTTCTCTTGCCTGATTGCCCTAGCCAGAACTTCCAACACTATGTTGAATAGGAGTGGTGAGAGAGGGCATCCCTGTCTTGTGCCAGTTTTCAAAGGGAATTTGTCCAGTTTTTGCTCATTTAGTATGATATTGGCTGTGGGTTGTCATAAATAGCTCTTATTATTTTGAGATATGTTCCGTCAATACAGAATGTATTGAGCGTTTTTAGCATGAAGGGCTGTTGAATTTTGTCGAAGGCCTTTTCTGCATCTACTGAGATAATCATGTGGTTTTTGTCTTTGGTTCTGTTTATATGCTGGATTACGTTTATTGATTTGCGAATGTTGAACCAGCCTTGCATCCCAGGGATGAAGCCCACTTGATCATGGTGGATAAGCTTTTTGATGTGCTGCTGGATCCGGTTTGCCAATATTTTATTGAGGATTTTTGCATCGATGTTCATCAGGGATATTGGTCTAAAATTCTCTTTTTTTGTTGTGTCTCTCCCAGGCTTTGCTATCAAGATGATGTTGGCCTCATAAAATGAGTTGGGGAGGATTCCCTCTTTTTCTATTGATTGGAATAGTTTTAGAAGGAATGGTACTAGCTCCTTCTTGTATCTCTAGTAGAATTCTGCTGTGAATCCATTTGGTCCTGGAATTTTTTTGGTTTGTAGGCTATTAATTATTGCCTCAATTTCAGAGCCTGCTATTGGTCTATTCAGGGATTCAGCTTCTTCCTGGTTTAGTCTTGGGAGAGTGTAAGTGTCCAGGAAATTATCCATTTCTTCTAGATTTTCTAGTTGATTTGTGTAGAGGTGTTTATAGTATTCTCTGATGGTAGTTTGTATTTCTGTGGGGTCCGTGGTGATATCCCCTTTATCATTTTTTATTGCATCTATTTGATTCTTCTCTCTTTTCTTCTTTATTAGTCTTGCTAGCGGTCTATCAATTTGGTTGATCTTTTCAAAAAACCAACTCCTGGATTCATTGATTTTTTGGAGGGTTTTTGTGTCTCTATCTCCTTCAGTTCTGCTCTGATCTTAGTTATTTCTTGCCTTCTGCTAGCTTTTGAAAGTGTTTGCTCTTGCTTCTCTAGTTCTTTTAATTTTGATGTTAGAGTGTCCATTTTAGATCTTTCCTGCTTTCTCTCATGGGCATTTAGTGCTATAAATTTCCCTCTACACACTGCTTTAAATGTGTCCCAGTGATTCTGGTATGTTGTATCTTTGTTCTCATTGGTTTCAAAGAACATCTTTATTTCTGCCTTCATTTCGTTATGTACCCAGTAGTCATTCAGGAGCAGGTTATTCAGTTTCCATGTAGTTGAGCGGTTTTGAGTGAGTTTCTAGTCCTGAGTTCTAGTTTGATTGCACTGTGGTCTGAGAGACAGTTTGTTATAATTTCTGTTCTTTTACATTTGCTGAGGAGTGCTTTACTTCCAATTATGTGGTCAATTTTGGAATAAGTGTGATGTGGTGCTGAGAAGAATATATATTCTGTTGATTTGGGGTGGAGAGTTCTGTAGATGTCTATTAGGTCTGCTTGCTGCAGAGATGAGTTCAATTCCTGGATATCCTTGTTAACTCTCTGTCTCGTTGCTCTGTCTAATGTTGACAGTGGGGTGTTGAACTCTCCCATTATTATTGTCTGGGTTTCTAAGTCTCTTTGTAAGTCTCTAAGGACTTGCTTTATGAATCTGGGTGCTGCTGTATTGGGTGCATATATATTTAGGATAGTTAGCTCTTCCTGTTGAATTGATCCCTTTACCATTATGTAATGGCCTTCTTTGTCTCTTTTGATCTTTGACGGGTTAAAGTCTGTTTTATCAGAGACTAGGATTGCAACCCCTGCTCTTTTTGTTCTCGATTTGCTTGGTAGATCTTCCTCCATCCCTTTATTTTGAGCCTATATATGTCTCTGCATGTGAGATGGGTCTCCTGAATACAGAAAACTGATGGGTTCTGACTCTTTATCCAGTTTGCCAGTCTGTGTCTTTTAATTGGAGCATTTAGTGTATTTACATTTAAGGTTAATATTGTTATGTGTGAACTTGATCCTGCCATTGTGATATTAACTGGTTATTTTGCTCATTGTTTGATGCAGTTTTTTCCTACCCTCGATGGTCTTTACGTTTTGGCATATTTTTGCAATGGCTGGTAACGGTTGTTCCTTTCCATGTTTAGGGCTTCCTTCAGGGTCTCTTGTAAGGCAGGCCTGGTGGTGACAAAATCTCTAAGCATTTGCTTATCTGTAAAGCATTTTATTTCTCCTTCACTTATGAAACTTAGTTTGGCTGGATATGAAATTCTGGGTTGAAAATTCTTTTCTTTAAGAATGCTGAATATTGGCCCCCACTCTCTTCTGGCTTGTAGAGTTTCTGCTGAGAGTCTGCTGTTAGTCTGATGGGCTTCCCTTTGTGGGTAACCCCGCCTATCTCTCTGGCTGCCCTTAAGATTTTTTCCTTCATTTCAACTTTGGTGAATCTGGCAATTATGTGTCTTAGAGTTGCTCGTCTGGAGGAGTATCTTTGTGGTGGTCTCTGTATTTCCTGAATTTGAATGTTGGCCTGCCCTACTAGGTTGGGGAAGTTCTCCTGGATGATATCCTGAAGAGTGTTTTCCAACTTGGTTCCATTTTCTCCCTCACTTGCAGGCACCCGATTCAGACGTAGATTTGGTCTTTTTACATAATCCCATCCTTCTTACAGGCTTTGTTCATTTCTTTTTCTTCTTTTTTCTTTTGGTTTCTCTTCTCACTTCATTTCATTCATTTGATCCTCAATCGCTGATACTCTTTCTTCCAGTTGATCGAGCTGGTTACTGAAACTTGTGCATTTGTCACGTATTTCTCGTGTCATGGTTTTCATCTCTGTCAGTTCGTTTATGGCCTTCTCTGCATTAATTATTCTAGTTATCAATTCTTCCACTCTTTTTTTCAAGGTTTTTAGTTTCTTTGCCCTGGGTACGTAATTCCTCCTTTAGCTCTGAGAAGTTTGATGGACTGAAGCCTTCTCCTCTCATCTCGTCAAAGTCCTTCTCCGTCTAGGTTTGATCCATTGCTGCCCATGAACTGCGTTCCTTTGCAGGGGGAGATGCGCTCTTATTTTCTGAATTTCCAGCTTTTCTGCCCTACTTTTTCCCCTCTTTGTGGTTTTATGTGCCTCTGGTCTTTGATGATGGTGACGTACTGATGGGGTTTTGGTGTGGGTGTCCTTCCTGTTTGTTAGTTTTCCTTCTAACAGTCAGGACCCTCAGCTGTAGGTCTGTTGGAGATTTCTTGAGGTCCACTCCAGACCCTGTTTGCCTGGGCATCAGCAGCAGAGGTTGCCGAAGATAGAATATTGCTCAACAGCGAGTGTACCTGTCTGATTCTTGCTTTGGAAGCTTCCTCTCAGGGGTGTACTCCACCGTGTGAGGTGTGGGTTGTCAGTCTGCCCCTAGTGGGGGATGTCTCCCAGTTAGGCTACTCAGGGGTCACCGACCCAGTTGAGCAGGCAGTCTGTCTGTTCTCAGATCTCAACCTCCATGTTGCGAGATCCCCTGCTCTCTTCAAAGCTGTCAGACAGAGTCGTTTGCGTCTGCAGAGGTTTCTGCTGCTTTGTTGTTGTTGTTGTTGTTGTTGTTGTTGTTGATTAGCTGTGCCCTGTCCCCAGAGGTGGAGTCTTCAGAGACAGGCGGGCTCCTTGAGCTGTTATGAGCTCCACCCAGTTCGAGCTTCCCAGAGGCTTTGTTTACCTACTTAAGCCTCAGCAATTTCGGGCGCCCCTCCCCCAGCCTCGCTGCTGCCTTGCAGTTAGATCGCAGACTGCTGTGCTAGGAATAAGGGATGCTCCGTGGGTGGTCGTGTGACCCTCCCGGCCAGGTGTGGGATATAATCTCCTGGTGTGTCCATTTGCTAAGACCCTTGGTACAGTGCAGTATTGGGTCGGGAGTTACCCGATTTTCCAGGTGTTGTGTGTCTCAGTTCCCCTGGCTAGGAAAAGGGATTCCCTTCCCCCTTGCACTTCCCAGGTAAGGTGATGCCTCGCCCTGCTTCCGCTCTGGTTGGTCGGGCTGCAGCAGCTGACCAGCACCAGTTGTCCGGCACTCCCTAGTGAGATGAACCCAGTACCTCAGTTGAAAATGCAGAAATTACCTGTCTCTTGTGTAGCTCGCCCTGGGCGCTGGATACTGGAGCTCTTCCTATTCGGCCATCTTGCTCCACCCCCCACCGAGTGATTTTTAAAAATGTCTTTGCCTATATTTTCTAGGTTTTCTACAACAATATTTTTATTTTATAATAAAAGTTTTGAGATGAAAAGTCATTTGTTTTAACATGTAAGATATACGTTTCTTAAATTCAGTACAAGCATTTGGTTTTCATTTTGTTCCAATAAAATTAAATTATTTTATATGCATAATATTTTCAGCTAAAACTAAAAATTGCTGAAAATTATTTTATAATTTTGTTTCAACTTATGTATTTTGATTTGTAGAAGTAAATCAGTACTTCAGATGACAAATATTAGAAAACATATGGATGTGAAAAATATGTATAAGATTTGGTGTTCATTAAGATCAAAGAAATACAAATAGATTGAGACTCAAGTAATCATTGTTTGAAAATATTGACCGTAAATTTATTTGTCTAGTTAACTTTTCTCTAACATTGGAAGTCTAAATCAGGCCATTCTTTACAATAATATGCTCTAAGACAAACACTGACAAACAATATTTTCATGCTACATGTTTCCCTGGAAGAGAAAATTCAAAAGTCAAAAGTGAATAAAACTTGATCCTAATCCACAAATATTTATACTAATATCGGTTTGTATGCAGGCAAATAATTACAAAAGAGGCAAGATATGGGAGGTCATCATTCATTCTTTCAGTGTTGTGGTAAAGTCAGAAAATTTCATAAAGGAGGTGCCAATGGAGTTGTTTTGAAGTGTAGATCACAATTCTTGGGAAAGACAAAGAGAATACCCTTCTAAGCAGAGAGAAGCACACCCAGGAATTCACAAACAAAATGGGGCATGCTCACTTATGAGTTCTTTAGGTTACAAGTAACAAAGCCTGACTGATATGAGTTTGAATTATAAAGTTATTTCTTGTTTGAATACAAGAAATATAATTGGTTATAAAGTTGGTTCAGCAACTCCACAGTGTTAGGGTGTTGGAATAGTATATTTCCTACTACTTAAACATTTCCTGTATCACTGCAAGATGACAACCACACTCCCAGGCATCATATTCAGTTCTTTCTGTGTGCCTTACTTCATCTACCAGAAAGAAAGCATCTTTCACAGAAGCCTCATTAAAGTTCCAGTGAAATGTCAACAAACAGATCTGGATGATATTGTTCTTTTTAGATTCAAAGAATTCTAGGAATAAGATCCAACCTCCTTAATCAGTGATAGTCAGAGAAAGGAAGAATAAATCTGTTCAGATTATGTATGAGGTTTGGCCAACATTGCATTAAGGAAAATTAAATACATCAGTACTGCTGGACAGTAAACAATGGATAGGAGAGTATCAGAGGCTGATGCTGGAAAGATCAGCAAGTTTCAGAGTACAAAAGAGAATACTGGACTTTGCCAGAGTGGTCAGGGACAGCCAATGAGGAACTTAAAATATCAGCATCATATTTAAATATCCAGAGGCTCATGATAGTGTTGGTGTAAACAAAGGAAAGTAGGTCAGAGAAATCAAAGTAGTTATAAATAAATAGAGATGTATTTCACGTTCATGGTTACGAAGACTTAATATTTGTTAAATGTCCTCCCAACTAATTCTAAAGATTAAATGAAATGCCAATCACAATCTCAGCATGTTACTTGGATACTGATAAAGTGAATCTGAAGTTTATTATACCTAAGGAAAAAGCCCTAAAATAACCAACACAATATTGAAGATCAAAGTAAAAAAAATGATGCTGATTCTAAGCCTTAAGAGAAAGCTCCAGTCTCTGGACAGTTAGTGTAGTAGTGGTTAAATAATAGATAAGTAAATGAATGAGACAGAATAGAGAGCCCAGAATTATATCTATACATGTACAGTCAACTGTGTTTTGACAAGCAGAGTCAGTCCGATAGAGAATGAATGTTTTCAGCAAGTGGTCCTGGAGAGACATCCACATGCCACAAAAATGAACCTAGACACTGACTTTACACCTTTAATAATAATTAATTTAAAATGAGTTATAGAAGTAAAATATAAAACTATAAAACTCTTAGAAGATAAAATAGTTTTGGCAACATTGAATTTGCAATGAATTTTTAGATACAACACCAAAGTCTGATTCATCAAATAAAATTGGTAAATTGTACTTTATTAAAATTAAAAGGTCCTATTCTGTGAAAGACATTGTTATGAGAGTTAAAAGGCTAGCCACAAACTGGGAGAAATTATTTGTAAAACACATATCTGATAAAGGGGTTGCTTGTTTGCAAAATATACGGAGAACTCTTAAACCCAACAATAAGAAAAGCCGATTAAAAACTAAGCAAAAGGTCTTAAAAGACACCTCACTATCAGCCCTCTGAGCCCAAGCAAAGTCATCGTATCCCCTGTGACCTGCACATATACATCCAGATGGCCTGAAGTAACTGAAGAATCACAAAAGAAGTGAAAATGGCCTGTTCCTGCCTTCGCTGATGACATTACCTTGTGAAATTCCTTCTCCTGGCTCATCCTGGCTCAAAAGCTCCCCCACTGAGCACCTTGTGACTCCCACCCCTGGACGCCAGAGAACAACCCCCTTTGACTGTAATTTTCCACTACCTACCCAAATCCTATAAAATGGCCCCACATCATCTCCTTTTGCTGACTCTCTTTTCGGACTCAGCCTGCCTGCACCCAGGCGATTAAAAAGATTTATTGCTCACACAAAGCCTGTTTGGTGGTCTCTTCACACGGACGCATGTGAAACTCACCAAATAAGATTTACAAATGGTCAGAGCATATGACAAGATGTTCAACATCATATGTCATTAGGGAACTGTAGATTGAAAGAAAGATGAGATACCAATGGGAATGGTTAATATCCAAAATGCTGACAACACCAGATGCTAGTGAGCATGTGGAATAACAAACTTTCATTCAATTTTGCTTGGAATGCAAAATAGAACAGTCACTTTGAAAGACAGCTGGGGCATTTCTTATAAAAGTAAACGTACTCTTACTATACAATTCAATAATCATGCTTCTAGATATTTACTCATCTGAGTTAAAAACTATTCAACAAAAAATCCACATATAAATGTTTACAGCAGTTTTCTTCATAATTGACAAAACTTGGAAGAAATAAAAATGTATGCACCAAAAGCAAACTGTGGTAAATATGTAGACTAGAATATTATTCACTGATAAAAATATTGAATTGTTAATCCATAATAATAGAGAAATTTCAAGTGTATATTGTTAAGTGAAATAAGCCAAACCGAAAGGCTACGTACTATATGAATCCAACTATATGACATTCTGGAAGTCAAGATTATGGAGATAGTACAAAAATCAATGGTTGTCAGAATCTGGGGAGACGGGATGATGAAGAGATGAACCTCAAAGGATTTTTAGGTCTGTGAAATTATTCTTTATAACACCGTAATAATGGATATATGACATTTTACATTTGTCAAAGCCCTAAAACAGTTGGACACAAGAATGATCCCTAATTAAATTATGAACTTCAGTTAATAATAATCAATATCAATATTGGTTCACCAATATCAATATTGATTCATCAGTTATATCAAATATATCATGTTAATGTGAGATGTTACTAACAGAGGAAACTGAGTAACAGACAGAAGTATTTGGGAATTCTCTCTAAATTTTCAGTGAAGCTGAAATTTGAAAAATAGTGTGTATTGATTGAGAAAATAAAATTTTGGCAAGATTGAAAGCCACGGGAACTCTTGAGATTAGTAATGCAAATAACAAAAAATGAAGTTCGAACAAAGACAAAGGTAATAAAATTAGGGAGAGGGAAATAATTTGGGTGATGTTAAAGGTCTAGCATCAATGTCACTTAGGGTTCAATGGTATCACAGAAATAGGAGGCAATAAGGCAAAGAGTGGAACCTGGAGTAACTTTTATAATCCTGACTTGCATGCCTGGATGACCATGATCATGGTAGGGAAGAGAAAGTTATGACAGGGGAACAAATAAAGCTTTCATCTTTGAACTTGTTGAGATTTGCATGATAGTGGCAAACAATAAAGACAGCCTTTATTGTTGACTTACATATTTTTAAATAACATGACTTAAAAATAAATAGATGCTCTCTCTTGCCAGAGATTTGAGGGATTCTGTATGTTTGAAATGGGCTTTCCCTCTTCACTAATCTTCTATGCTATGTAAGCCAGTTTAGAATGGAATGAGAAGAGAAAATTTTAAAATCTGCTTACTCACGCTAATGAGAGCAAAAGTAAAGGGGATTGATATTTTAGTGACTAAAAATAGTCAGTCACAGTGAAAGAGCAAGTACTAAGTATTATTTCCAAATTATTAGGTAATCTGATTTTGCAAAACACCAGTAGTGGAGGGGGACTAACTTAGATATGAAAGCACTACAAATCTCAGCATGAGATGCTTCAATTTTATCTCTGAAAATATTTTGATTTTTCAGTGTAGGTGCTACAGCATATTATTGCCTCTGACTACATACTTACAACACTCTTTAAAAATTGAGCTGGTAGTTTAGATAGCATATCATAACAAGTGTAGCAAAGCAGGAGAATATTAAATTGATATGCAAATTGATTCATGAATATGAATAGTATCTGAGGTTACAGATACTGTCATAACATCATAAAGCTAAAAATAGGATTTTATTATAAAGATTCAAGGTCTGTAGAATAAAGTAAAAGTGGCAAACTATTCATAGATTTCTAGTTTTATGAAAGAGACAGTATTCTTCTATTCAATTTTTTAATGAAAAAATTACTGTTCTAAGTACTGATTAAGTTGTAACAGGTAGAATATAAAAACTTACTTGGTTAAATGGTAATAGTTTTTAATGTTTTAATATCTATATTTTTCACAAGTACCACCATATAAATGTGTCATGAGCTACTTGATTCTTGCAGAGTAAGTAGAGCACATACTAATACCTCTATTTATAAAGGAGTAAACTGTGACTCAGAAAGTTTAAGAAAGTTGATACAATCAGAACCTATACTGGGTTCCAAGTCTACACAGAACACTTGTGTCATATGAATCTCTTAGGGTCTTCTAAAGATTCAGTTTTGGTTGTCATTTTTTTGTTTGTGTTGTTTATTTTTGTTTCACACTACTCTGCAAGTCTCATGGATCATAAGAAAGATCCCTTTGACTCCCCAAAGTTGCTTTATCCTGAAGGCAGTGTACAGGCATCCTTGAAGCACTGAAGACAATGATCCTAAGGAGAAGTGACTAGGTACTCTATGATCTGGAAAAGTAAGTTGCAGTGGCACAGTTGTATGATGAATATGTAAAGAGAAAGCTATAGTAGTTTACCGAAAGTGCTGTGAGAGAACTCAGTGCTAGCAATGGATCAGCATTCTATAGCTGTTTTATATAAACAGGATCACACACATAAGTAAACATCTTTGTAATTTTGAAATGATCAGTGGCATTAACAAATGACTTCCCTAGACCTTCACAAAAACAGAATTTATAACCAATGAAGGAGCAAAGAACCATACTATTATCTGTCCCATCTGAGAAACTTTCATTTGTGATTATACGTAATTCAAATTTAAGTAGATATAAATGGTTATACAAATGTCATCCAGCTAATCTCACCATTAGCCCCATGTGGTTTAATTTAGATAAGCTCCTATTTAGATAAGCTCTGCAATTTTGCCTTTTCTCATTTCTTTCTGTGTTTCCCCTGTGTAGTTGTATACATTATCTTTGTTGGAAATCTTACCTATATGTTGAAAATTATAAATCTCTTCTCTAAAATTGAGACAGAAAACACTAATGCCCTT
This sequence comes from Rhinopithecus roxellana, assembly GCF_007565055.1. Taxonomy (NCBI): domain Eukaryota; kingdom Metazoa; phylum Chordata; class Mammalia; order Primates; family Cercopithecidae; genus Rhinopithecus; species Rhinopithecus roxellana. The sequence continues at coordinate 80,059,118 of NC_044552.1, forward strand.
AGGATCTATTACATCACTCTAGACACAAAACTGAGATTATTCAACTTTCCTTTGTGTTCTTCTACCATTTCCAATTGGCCATTATTTTCAACACATTTCTCATAACACTAACATGGTAGTCAATTTCTTAAAGGAAAAGTGTTGAGGCCCTGCATTACTCAAAACCAGTTTCCATTTCCCAAAGCCTACAGGAAAAAGAAATCTGAACTCTTACAGGACAGTCAAAGTTTTTGATCATGTGGCTTTCCCCACTGTCTGTTTCCAGCCACTAAACTAGACCCTTAGTGTGTCTTCTGCCACTGTTCTGAACTTCTTACAATTCAGGAGTAAATAAGCTTTTTATTTTCTGCCTCCTGGCAGGGTTTGTCTTCCCCACTTCACAGTTTTTTGGCCTGTCATAGAAATGCCCTTTTATCCCTTGCTCACCAAGAAAATTTCTATTCTTGAGTCTCAGTGCAAATGTCACTTTCAATGGAAAGCCTTTTATCTCCTTTTTTTGTGCTGTAACTGTTCTTTGTATATGACTATATTATATCACATTTCAAATAATATTATTTTTATGTCTAAACATACGTGGTTTGATCTACGTGGTCTCACCGAAAATAATAACTAAAATAGAGCTGCACTCCTTAAGTTCACAGTGTACTGATGCAACTGCTTTAATTAGAAGACATTTTAAATTGGAATGAAATACAAATTATTGAATATCCAACTTTTGCCAACATTGGCAAAATATCCACAAAATGGCAGTAGAATGCCACTCCAGCATCTCATCTCATCCTGTCCACAGGGAAGATGGTCAAATGCAAAAAAATGGCTAAGTTAAACCAGTTATGTCAAAATGGCATGCTAGAAAAAAAAAAAAAAAAAAAAACCTGCATGACTACAGTATTGAGAATATTTTTAGATAAGAAAGGTCAGACACATTTGATCCTACATAACTATACCTATGTAAGTATAAAGATAATTGTATATGCAATATGTATATATCACATATATATATTATATACAGCCACCATCTCTGAAGTCAAGTAGCCTCTCCCTGACATCCAGCCACTTCTCTCCTCTGTCAGCTGAATCTGAGGTCTTTCTAGGCACAGGATTGGGGGCATGGTGGGCCCTAGATAGTTCTGTAAAAGGCAACATTCAATTGTTAAAAAGACATCATTCAGAAAGAACCAGTCGGGAGAGAGTGGGCACGCAGACATGAAAGTTCTCACTTTGGGCCGTGTGTTTCAGGCTTTTCGGCTTGAAGGTGTGGTATTGCCAATCCATTAATCCTATACACCAATGTTTCTAAAACTTTTTAAACATTATTAGTCTCGGGGGCGGAGCAAGATGGCCGAATAGGAACACCTCCAGTCTCCAACTCCCAGAGCGAGCGACACAGAAGACCGGTGATTTCTGCATTTTCGACTGGGGTACTGGGGTCATCTCACTGGGGAGTGCCGGACAATTGGTGCTGGTCAGCTGCTGCAGCCCGACCAGCGAGAGCTAAAGCAGGACGAGGCATTGCCTCACCTGGGAAGCGCAAGGGGGAAGGGAATCCCTTTTCCTAGCCACGGGAACTGAGACACACAACACCTGGAAAATCGGGTAATTCCCACCGCAATACTGCGCTTTAAGCAAACGGGCAAACCAGGAGATTATACCCACACCTGGCCGGGAGGGTCCCACGGCCATGGAGCCTCCCTCATTGCTAGCACAGCAGTCTGCGATCTAACTGAAATGGCAGCAGCAAGGCTGGGGGAGGGGCGCCTGCCATTGCTGAGGCTTAAGTAGATAAACAAAGCCACTGGGAAGCTCGAACTGGGTGGATCTCACAGCAGCTCAAGGAAACCTGCCTGTCTCTGTAGACTCCACCTCTGGGGACAGGGCACAGCTAAACAACAAAAGGGGAAACAGCAGAGGCCTGTGCAGACGCGAACGACTCTGTCTGACAGCTTTGAAGAGAGCAGTAGATCTCCCAACATGGAGGTTGAGATCTGAGAACGGACAGACTGCCTGCTTAAGTGGGTCCCTGACCCCTGAGTAGCCTAAGTGGGAGACATCCCCCATTAGGGGCAGTCTGACACCCCACACCCCACAGGGTGGAGTACACCCCTGAGAGGAAGCTTCCAAAGTAAGAATCAGACAGGTACACTCGCTGTTCAGTAATATTCTATCTTCTGCAACCTCTGCTGCTGATACCCAGGCAAACAGGGTCTGGAGTGGACCTCAAGCAATCTCCAACAGACCTACAGCTGAGGGTCCTGACTATTAGAAGGAAAACTATAAAACAGGAAGAACACCTATACCAAAACCCCATCAGTACGTCACCATCATCAAAGACCAGAGGCACATAAAACCACAAACATGGGGAAGAAGCAGGGCAGAAAAGCTGGAAATTCAAGAAATAAGAGCGCATCTCCCCCTGCAAAGGAGCGCAGCCCATCGCCAGCAACGGATCAAAGCTGGTCAGAGAATGACTTTGATGAAATGAGAGAAGAAGGCTTCAGTCCATCAAACTTCTCAGAGCTAAAGGAGGAATTACGTACCCAGAGCAAAGAAACTAAAAATCTTGAAAAAAGAGTGGAAGAATTGATAGCTAGAATAATTAATGCAGAGAAGGTCATAAATGAAATGACAGAGATGAAAACCATGACACAAGAAATACGTGACAAATGCACAAGCTTCAGTAACCGGCTCGATCAACTGGAAGAAAGAGTATCAGTGATTTAGGATCAAATGAATGAAATGAAGCGAGAAGAGAAACCAAAAGAAAAAAGAAGAAAAAGAAACGAACAAAGCCTTCAAGAAGTATGGGATGATGTAAAAAGACCAAATCTACGTCTGATTGGGGTGCCTGAAAGTGAGGGGGAAAATGGAACCAAGATGGAAAACACTCTTCAGGATATCATCCAGGAGAACTTCCCCAACCTAGTAGGGCAGGCCAACATTCAAATTCAGGAAATACAGAGAACACCACAAAGATACTCCTCCAGAAGAGCAACTCCAAGACACATAATTGCCAGATTCACCAAAGTTGAAATGAAGGAAAAAATCTTAAGGGCAGCCAGAGAGAAAGGTCGGGTTACCCACAAAGGGAAGCCCATCAGACTAACAGCAGACCTCTCAGCAGAAACTCTACAAGCCAGAAGAGAGTGGGGGCCAATATTCAAGGTTCTTAAAAGAATTTTCAACCCAGAATTTCATATCCAGCCAAACTAAGTTTCATAAGTGAAGGAGAAATAAAATGCTTTACAGATAAGCAAATGCGTAGAGATTTTGTCACCACCAGGCCTGCCTTACAAGAGACCCTGAAGGAAGCCCTAAACATGGAAAGGAGCAACTGGTACCAGCCATTACAAAAACATGCCAAAATGTAAAGACCATCGAGGCTAGGAAGAAACTGCATCAACTGACGAGCAAAATAACCAGTTAATATCATAATGACAGGATCAAGTTCACACATAGCAATATTAACCTTAAATGTAAATGGACTAAATGCTCCAATTAAAAGACACAGACTGGCAAACTGGATAAAGAGTCAAGACCCATCAGTCTGCTGTATTCAGGAGACCCATCTCACATGCAGAGACATACATAGGCTCAAAATAAAGGGATGGAGGAAGATCTACCAAGCAAATGGAGAACAAAAAAAAGCAGGGGTTGCAATCCTAGTCTCTGATAAAACAGACTTTAAACCATCAACGATTAAAAGAGACAAAGAAGGCCATTACATAATGGTAAAGGGATCAATTCAACAGGAAGAGCTAACTATCCTAAATATATATGCACCCAATACAGGAGCACCCAAATTCATAAAGCAAGTCCTTAGAGACTTACAAAGAGACTTAGACTCCCATCCAATAATAATGGCAGGCTTCAACACCCCGCTGTCAACATTAGACAGATCAATGAGACAGAAAGTTAACAAGGATATCCAGGAATTGAACTCATCTCTGCACCAAGCGGACCTGATAGACATCTACAGAACTCTCCACCCCAAATCAACAGAATATACATTCTTCTCAGCACCACATCACACTTATTCCAAAATTGACCACATAATTGGAAGTAAAGAACTCCTTAGCAAATGTAAAAGAACAGAAATTATAACAAACTGTCTCTCAGACCACAGTGCAATCAAACTAGAACTCAGGACTAAGAAACTCAATCAAAACTGCTCAACTACATGGAAACTGAAAAACCTGCTCCTGAATGACTACTGGGTACATAACGAAATGAAGGCAGAAATAAAGATGTTCTTTGAAACCAATGAGAACAAAGATACAACATACCAGAATCACTGGGACACTTTTAAACAGTGTGTAGAGGGAAATTTATAGCACTAAATGCCCACGAGAGAAAGCTGGAAAGATCTAAAATGGACACTCTAACATCACAATGAAAAGAACTGGAGAAGCAAGAGCAAACACATTCAAAAGCTAGCAGAAGGCAAGAAATAACTAAGATCAGAGCAGAAGGAGATAGAGACACAAAAAACCCTCCAAAAAATCAATGAATCCAGGAGTTGGTTTTTTGAAAAGATCAACCAAATTGATAGACTGCTAGCAAGACTAATAAGGAAGAAAAGAGAGAAGAATCAAATAGACGCAATAAAAAATGATAAAGGGGATACCACCAGGGACCCCACAGAAATACAAACTACCATCAGAGAATACTATAAACACCTCTACACAAATCAACTAGAAAATCTAGAAGAAATGGATAATTTCCTGGACACTTACACTCTTCCAAGACTAAACCAGGAAGAAGTGGAATCCCTAAATAGACCAATAGTAGGCTCTGAAATTGAGGCAATAATTAATAGCCTACCCACCAAAACAAAGTCCAGGACCAGATGGATTCACAGCTGAATTCTACCAGAAGTACAAGGAAGAGCCGGTACCATTCCTTCTGAAACTATTCCAATCAATAGAAACAGAGGGAATCCTCCCTAACTCATTTTATGAGGCCAACATCATCCTGATACCAAAGCCTGGCAGAGTCACAACAAAAAAATTAAATTTCAGACCAATATCCCTGATGAACATCGATGCAAAAATCCTCAATAAAATACTGGCAAACCGGATTCAGCAGCACATCAAAAAGCTTATCCACCATGATCAAGTGGGCTTCATCCCTGGGACGCAAGGCTGGTTCAACATTCGTAAATCAATAAACGTAATGCAACATATAAACAGAACCAAAGACAAGAACCACATGATTATTTCAATAGATGCAGAAAAGGCTTTTGACAACATTCAAACAGCCCTTCATGCTAAAAACGCTCAATAAATTCGGTATTGATGGAACGTACCTCAAAATAATAAGAGCTATTTATGACAAACCCACAGCCAATATCATACCGAATGGGCAAAAACTGGACAAATTCCCTTTGAAAACTGGCACAAGACAGGGATGCCCTCTCTCACCACTCCTATTCAACATAGTGTTGGAAGTTCTGGCTAGGGCAATCAGGCAAGAGAAAGAAATCAAGGGTATCCAGTTAGGAAAAGAAGAAGTCAAATTTTACCTGTTTGCAGATGACATGATTGTATATTTAGAAAACCCCATTGTCTCAGCCCAAAATCTCCTTAAGCTGATAAGCAACTTCAGCAAAGTCTCAGGATACAAAATTAATGTGCAAAAATCACAAGCATTCTTATACACCAGTAACAGACAAACAGAGAGCCAAATCATGAATGAACTTCCATTCACAATTGCTTCAAAGAGAATAAAATACCTAGGAATCCAACTTACAAGGGATGTCAAGGACCTCTTCAAGGAGAACTACAAACCACTCCTCATTGAAATAAAAGAGGACACAAACAAATGGAAGAACATACCATGGTCATGGATAGGAAGAATCAATATCATGAAAATGGCCATACTGCCCAAGGTTATTTATAGATTCAATGCCATCCCCATCAAGCTACCAATGAGTTTCTTCACAGAATTGGACAAAACGGCTTTAAAGTTCATATGGAACCAAAAAAGAGCCCGCATTGCCAAGACAATCCTATGTCATAAGAACAAAGCTGGAGGCATCATGCTAGCTGACTTCAAACTATACTACAAGGCTACAGTAACCAAAACAGCATGGTACTGGTACCAAAACAGAGATATAGACCAGTGGAACAGAACAGAGTCCTCAGAAATAATAGCACACATCTATAGCCATCTGATCTTTGACAAAGCTGAGAGAAACAAGAAATGGGGAAAGGATTCCCTATTTAATAAATGGTGCTGGGAAAATTGGCTAGCCATAAGTAGAAAGCTGAAACTGGATCCTTTCCTTACTCCTTATATGAAGATTAATTCAAGATGGATTAGAGACTTAAATGTTAGCCCTAATACCATAAAAACCCTAGAAGAAAACCTAGGTAGTACCATTCAGGACATAGGCATGGGCAAGGACTTCATGTCTAAAACACCAAAAGCAACGACAGCAAAAGCCAAAATTGACAAATGGGATCTAATTAAACTAAAGAGCTTCCGCACAGCAAAAGAAACTACCATCAGAGTGAACAGGGAACCTACAGAATGGGAGAAAATTTTTGCAATCTACTCATCTGACAAAGGGCTAATATCCAGAATCTACAAAGAACTCAAACAAATTTATAAGAAAAAAACAAACAACCCCATCCAAAAGTGGGCAAAGCGTATGAACAGACATTTCTCAAAAGAAGACATTCATACAGCCAACAGACACATGAAAAAATGCTCATCATCACTGGCCATCAGAGAGATACAAATCAAAACCACAATGAGATACCGTCTCACACCAGTTAGAATGGCAATCATTAAAAAGTCAGGAAACAACATGTGCTGGAGAGGATGTGGAGAAATAGGAACACTTTTACACTGTTGGTGGGATTGTAAACTAGTTCAACCATTATGGAAAACAGTTTGGCAATTCCTCAAGGATCTAGAACTAGATGTACCATATGACCCAGCCATCCCACTACTGGGTATATACCCAAAGGATTATAAATTAGTCTACTACAAAGACACATGCACACGTATATTTATTGCGGCACTATTCACAATAGCAAAGACTTGGAATCAACCCAAATATCCATCTGTGACAGACTGGATTAAGAAAATGTGGCACATATACACCATGGAATACTATGCAGCCATAAAAAAGGATGAGTTTGCGTCCTTTGTAGGGACATGGATGCAGCTGGAAACCATCATTCTTAGCAAACTATCACAAGAACAGAAAACCAAACACCGCATGTTCTCACTCATAGGTGGGAACTGAACAATGAGATCACTTGGACTCGGGAAGGGGAACATCACACACCGGGGCCTTTCATGGGGAGTGGGGAGCGGGGAGGGATTGCATTGGGTGTTATACCTGATATAAATGATGAATTGATGGGTGCTGACGAGTTAATGGGTGCAGCACACCAACATGGCACAAGTATACATGTGTAACAAACCTGCACGTTATGCACATGTACTGTAGAACTTTAAGTATAATAAAAAAAAAAATTATTAGTCTCCTGAGCAAGCTTGTTAGCCATTTTATCTTAATCCCTCCCAGGAAATTTTAATAATTTAATTTAAATTTTATTAATTTAATTTAAATTTTAATAATTAAACTTAAATTTTAATATACAGCTGTACTGTATATCTATTTACACATTTATACTGTATATCTATACTGTATATCTATTTATACAGATGTACAAGTATATACAAGTATAGCTGTATACATACTGTATACAAGTATATCTGTGCTTTACACATAAGGATAAGGTATTCTTACTTCCCTGGGGAGATGATATTGCCTCCATTCAGAAAGCATATACTTTAAAAGGGTCAGAAAGAATATTGAGTTTACAATTTTGCCTAACGACAGACACAATGTGAATTTTCCCCCTCATTTCCTTTAGCATAATATGGCAAACTGAAATTTTGTGACATATGACTAAGATTGGTGTACTTCAGAGTAACCATCAGTTATCGGAGTCCTCTCATGTTCCTTGCTAGCTCTAGCAAAGCTTCCCTTTAGAATATTTCTGTGCTGCACTTCTAAGCAAGCTGGAACTTCTCAGGAAGATATGAGCCAAGCTGGTAATCAGCTTTTCTGCTAAACTTGAAAGGAGGGCCACTCAAGGGTCTGCTTTCTCAATATATGTATATTCTAGGGGCATTAGAATATTAATGGCTCTCCTTCAATAGTACCTAGATATTTATATGTCTTTTGGTAGAAAATTGGGGCAATACAGGATGAACATCCATACAAAAAAGCAATAAAGAAAAGACATCTATACAAAAGTTTTAGAGTGTGTACATAGAAACAGGAGGAATGGATATTCCCTTAAATGCTAAACTCCTACAGTTATAGGAGTCTAAATCCATTCTCCTTACTGGCACACAAACAAAAACAAAAAAATTTCACATCAGTTGTGTATTACAGTGAACCTGTAATTCACTCAATAACATATTTATTGCATAATGCTTTAGAGATTGAAAGTCTACTGTGCCACACAAAATATGATATGGTAAATGTTGACGAAGAATTGTCAAGTTCAAGGCAGGTTCAAAACATTTCTCCATCCAGGGAATTTCTTTTCAATCACAAACAGAGATTTGATACCTCATTGCCAGAATCTCTTTATTTTATTTTATCCTATGTAGACTACAGTGAAATTTATCATAGGTAGATTTGAATGCTAAGGGTGATTTTCTTATTAACTCACACACTAGTCACAGAACTCTCCCAGGGAATTTTCATTCCAGATCATGCTGTGTATGCATGACTATGGGCAAGTCACAAAACCTGGAGAAATTTATTTTTTTGCATTTGTGAACTGGAAATCATCTTGCCTGCTGTATAAAAACTGTTCCATACCTTTTAGTTCAAATAGCTCTTCAAATGTTTCCTATTTGTGTGGGTCACCTAGGCAAATTTAGCAATTTTGTGACAATAATAATGGGGCATAAGAATAAAAACAACCAACTACTTGAAATGCTAATGCTACTAAAACCTTCTAACTGGGGAGATGACTGGAAGGGCAAAATCTAAAATAGGATAGCTACAGCATCTGCAGTTCAGATCTGTGATTACACATAAAACAATTTGCTCTTACGTGTTTTCATGTGAAACTAACACTTACTGAATGAGAATTATATCCCAAGAATGATACTGAGAGAAAAGACTCTTAAAACTAAGTTTGAAACCTCTTGAAGAGGATACCTTCATTACTTGAGAAAAAAGATATACCATAGCTGGCCTGCAAGTGTGGTCGGAAATTCCCCTTCATAGTCAGTAGGCTTTTGCAGTCAAAGTATACTTCATCACAAGGAATAATCCTTGTAGAACATTACTCCCCATATTTCTAAAGGATGGAGTCATCAACACTGACATATTTTCAGGATGCTACTCAATGTTGGGTGGAAGCTATGACATGTGACTGAGAAGTTGCTGAAATGGCAATTGTCAGAGTAACCTGTCTGGTGAGCGCAAAGCCTGGAAGTGATTCTTTAAATAATTTAACTTAAGTCTGAAGAAGAATAATAAGTTTATGTATTGAAGTTGAATATCTTGCCAGTATACACGTGGGCACAGGAACACTGGATTCTAAAAAAATGTGATCAAATACCAGTTGGCTGTCAGACTGGGGCTACTTTAAGTGGACATGCCATCCAAAAATTAACCCAGAATGTTTTTCCCAGCGTAAAAAGAAGGTGATCATGACCTGGAAGGGCGTTGGTGTGATGTCTACCATAGTTGTAGCAGCTAATATAGATGAGTACAGATCAAAGTTGATGAAAGCAATAACAACTTTACAGGTCTTTGGACAATGTCATAGTAGTGCTCTTCTGTGAAAACTTCAGAGACTACTACTCAAGAGATGAAACCCTGATACCAAAAATAGGGCTCACAGCATATGTACTTATATGGTGTGATTTTGAAAGTCTAGCTTGTAAGCAGATAGACTGTGAAAGGAAGTAGTCTTTTAACTCTAAGTCTTAGAGCTGGGAAAACTAGGAAATCCATGGAAAAGAGCAGAAAGGCAATGATTGAGCGTTTCCCAGGACACACCAGAATAAGCTGTCCTATACATACATAAATACAAAACTGTCCTGTCCCTTTCTATTCCCAAATGAAAGTGGAATCAAAAATAGAAGGGACCTAGATAATGGGTGGCTACATATCACAGTGATTAAAACATTTTCTTAAAAGTATCAGAGCCACTTTCTATTGCAGATTGTACATGCACCAGGTCTATGAGTTTTTAGCCTAGAACATGTTCATATCTAAATTGCATGGTTATTAGAATGAAATTTCCTTAAAGGCTTAAGTTGACAAATGATGCTGTAGAAAATTTTTAATTATATTTTATAAATCTTGGATGCATGGAAGAACATTTGGACCTAAAATAAAATATTTTGGCTTTTAAAAATTAGTCAGGCTGGGTGCGATGGCTCACCAGTGTAATTGCACACTTAGGGAGGCTGAGGCAAGCAGATCATTTGTTGTCAGGAGTTCGACACGAGCCTGACCAACATGGTGAAACCCCATCTCTACTAAAAATAAAAAATAAAATTAAAGTAACCGGGTGCGGTGGTGTGCACCTATAATATTAGCTTCTTGGGAGGCTGAGACTAATATTATTAACAGTTAACTATTACTAACTATTATTAATAACTATTATTAGCTATTACTTAATATTAATTATTAACTATTAATTTCCTTGTGTTTTCTTCTTACAAATTTTCCCTTAGATTTTTTCCTTTTCAAATAATTGTGATCATAGTTGAATTACATGTTTTTGTCATTTATTAATAAAAATTCATTGACCCTGGAATGAAGGTGATATGAAAAGAATCTTGAAGACAAATGTTTCCCACAGGTGATGGTCCTCAGATTTAAAAAAAAAAAAAAGAGAGAGAAAAAGATGTAGCTTTTTTGATAAAGTTTAAAAGATGCAGAAAGCAATTCTTATTTTCACTGGTGATAAAAATGTTCAATTTGTTGCCTTATGTAGCTCTGCTTTCATGATGAATACAGTAGAAAAGCTAGGAAAGAAAGAGGTAATAGGAGAAGAAATGTCTGATAATTCTCCCAACATAGTAATTTGGATGTATCAATTGTTTAGCTATTACTATTTAGTAAGTGCTGGGTTAGACAAGTACTGGTTACTTTTGTGAAAGCTTATATGTATATCAATTGCAGCTTGAAAAAGATCTAAAGGATGTGGCTTGAAAAAATATATTTCCAGGATCTCAAAAGAGTAACATTTCAAAGAAACAGTTAATTTGATCTCCCAAGTTTACCTGAAAACACATAAATAAGTAGATTTCTCATTTGAGTAAAGGAATGCTAGTCTTTTTAAACCAAAGCTTTCCCTTTTGATTCATGTTTTCTTTAATGAGAGTTTATCCTTAAATAATTTTGTAGTATCTGATTCTGTTTCCTTAATATTTGTTATTTGTAAATATTTTGTTTAATTTCCCCTTGACTGTGTACCCCTGTTAATCTATCATTTACGTATTTATTCTCATTTACATTAAAAGTTCTTAAAACAATTGTCTATACTTATCTCCCTTCTGCCCTGTGCATTCTCTGCTTAAACAAACTCTGCTTAAACAAGTAGGATTTAGTCTCCACCACTGGAAAGAAATTCTTCCTCCCCAGGCAAGGTCACCATTGGTCCTAATAACATTGCCAAAGCCAATAGTCAATCCGCTACACTTACCCATCCCATACTGAATAATTACCTCCTTTTAGAGAACTGCCTCCTCTGTGGTTCCAGTATTATGTTTGATTTTTTTCTCCCACCTTTAGGCTACTTCTCAGGCTTCTTAGCTGTGTATACCCCCTCTAGGGGACTTCAAGTATGCGAGTGTTCTTGCCTCCTCTCAGTGATTGCTTTTCTGATTATATTCTCTTAGGAGATTCCATTCAAACCAATATCCATATCACTATGATGATGACATGAAGTCATTACCTCCAAATCTTACCTCTTTCAGGCCTTCCATGTCTACACTGGGTGTTCAATATGTTTCTTAAACATAAGGTGGTAAAACATAATTTATTTATGTATCCCTATACCCCAATCTGTTTCTTACCAAAGTTTCTCCCTTTCAATTAGTGGTGGCACTCTTTAACAGATATGCTCAGGCCAAAAATCTTGGAATTATTTTTTATTTCTTCCTTTTCATCAAATGCCATAAACTGTCTCTCAAATATAAATTTATCCTATGACTACATTTCATCAGGATTTGTGCAACAATTTTTATAGATGCCGCTTATGTCAGGAGTTTCTTAGCTGGCCTCACTGCTTCTGCTTCTGTTTCCTTTGCTTCACAATCTGTTCTTTATTCTTTCTTTACCTTCTGATTGGAGAACTCTTTTTCCAGTTCTTCACCTGACAGTTGTTTTCACATAATGCAGTGCTCTACTGTGATACTTAGTTTACTGTCAGACAGTGAGACACATTGATGGACTCTTCTTATTCTGCCTTCAAGCTATTATCTTTTTCTTATTCCCAAAGCCATATTAGCATATATACATATATTAGCATATATATAATTTATTGACTGAGTAAATTTAGTGAACCTAAAATTTTTAGGTCACACAATCATTATTGACTCCTGCAAAGCCCTTTCTTAATTTATGTTTATATCCATTACTTTCTCCCTGCAGTAAGTATGTAACCATCTATATCTATATGTATATTTATCTATATAGATACATATAGTTTCTTAAATTTAAGGTGGCAAAACATAATTATAAGCTTGATTTTTTTTCTACCTTAAGGCTACTTCTCAGGCTTTAGATATAGATGGAGATCATTTCAGTGTGTTATTACAAAATCTATATTATCCTTTCATATAAATGAAACATTTTATATAAATGTTCTTCAAATTTACAAAAATGGAATTATGTTATGTATGTACTTATCTATTCTGCTTTAATCACTAAAGACCATATGTTCAAGATCCATTCATGTTACATGTTTATTCTGTCGGTTGCATATATTTCTTATATAATACTCTAGAAAGTATATACTTCAAATGTTACCTAATCAATAATCATCCAATGACCCACAACTACAATCAATGCCACCATGAATATCTTACATATCCTCATATAAAACAATGGAAGAATCTTCCAGTAATACCCACCCAAAAATATTACACATATTTTACCACACGGCAATTATATTTTTGGTATCATTGGGGAGTATATAAAGAACACTGAGCAAAATTCTCTTTCTGTTTAACACACAGACATCCTATTCCATAGAAATGAGACTATATAAAAGCTCATGAAATGAAGCCATATGAAAGTCTCCAGGTTTTGTCTTTCTTTGTCCTCTATACAGTTGTCCTGAATTACACTATGTATTCCTGAAGCTTCAGTTACTAAGAGTCACTAAAAATAAATATTTCACTTAATTCTCTGCATACATACTGAAGTTCAAAGTCATGTTTTCAACTACTTTACATATATTTCTACTTGTATGAGCCAAAGATACCCACATGTATTGGGGGAACCAGCCCCCAATATTTCAACATAGGTTCTTTTCTATTTTCCCTAAGTGTCAGCCAGTCTGACAAATAAAGAGAAAGAGTACAAAGAGAGAAATTTTACAGATGGGCCTCCGGGGGTGACATCACATATCAGCAGGTTCCATGATGCCCACCTGAGCCCCCAAACCAGCAAGTTTTTATTTGGAATTTCAAAAGGGGAGGGGTGTACAGGATCAGATTCATGGTTGCAACTCTTTGGATAAATAGCCAATTGTTCAACAATTATTAAACTTACACTCAAGAACTTGTTCTGTTCAGATGCAGAGTTCAAGTTCAAAGCAAATCAAAACCACTTCCTACTGCAATAGAATTTTGCTCAAGAAAAAAAAAAAAAGGAGAGAGAGAGACTGTTGAAATCTCAAAGTCAAAGCCAAGTGGCTCTGGTGATGAAAACAGAAAGTAAAAAAAAAAAAAAAAAAAAAAAAAAAAAAAAAATCCCCACTGTTTGTTCTTTCTACCTTCTCCAAGCTCATTGTAATAATCTTACAACTTTACACAGCTGTTTCGTTAGCCAACTCAGACTCAGGCTGAAAAGAAAAGATTATAAAGTTAAAGAAATTAGGAAAATATTTTTTGCTCCTTCTTATCACTCTGGGATATGTTGTTTTGCACCAAATGGTTAAAAGAGGGGAAAAGAGAACAAAGCATTATGTAACTTATGTTGGCTACAAGAATATTAAATATGAATTGTGGAAATAATTACTTTGTGCTTAGTTGGGGAAGATAATGGCAATTTTTGGCAAAAATGATTGAAGCTGGCAGTTAACACTCACGGTTGTATTTTCTCGTTAAAAATACAGCAACAAGAAAGAAAATTGCTGCATTCATATATTCCACTTGTTTCTTTCATGCCTCGAGTAAACTTAGATTCGTTTCTCAATTTTCAGCCACCGAAGTGAATAGGATTTACTTCAAGTAGTTGTTTCTGAAATTGTTTTCAATTATCTCAATAAGCTTGTTTCTTCAGGCAGCTGAGAATTTTACTTTCCAGAGGCCTCTATTTGAGATAAATTGGCTCACCAATGCCTAAGCCTGAAGAATAATACATCAACTCAGACATTTTTTCAGGGTTAAGGAGGAAAACATGACTGCTTCAATAATGGTAGACAATCCACTTGACAACAGAAAAGCTCCTTTATTCAGTGGTGCTAATTCCGTAAATATTTACTGAATAAAAACGGCCAAGCTCAATGTTGGGTAGATAATGGCAATAAAATTATTTATGTTACAGTATCTGAACTCCAGTGAAAACATTGACACTATCTTCAACAAGTAGAGAATTCTTCATTCCAAAACTCATGGTAAAGGTTTATTGATGTATATGGTTGAATTGGGATACAACGGAACATGAAGAGGATTAAAACTTTTACTGTAACTGAAAGATACTGTAATTATAATAAGGGCAATAACATTTATTACAGGTTGTCCTAACTATGTCACTGAAATTGCTTTTGCAATTCATGTTATTAAAGGCAATGCATAGTATTATTTCCTTATTTTGTCAAATCTACCTGCAGCGTTTACTGTGTTTACTACCTTACCTACTTCAGAACACCATTTGGTTTTCATACCTTTATAATTCTCATTGTTCCCCCATAGCTTAACTGAGAAACTTTCTTCCACTTTATAACACCCTTAGACTCAAGCAAGTAGTTGTGTGCTTAGGATTCCACAATTTGAGAGCTTTTTGCCCTTCTCCAGGTGCAGTGCTCCTCACAATGACAGAAATGGGTGAAAGACGAATGAGAATGACCACCTGGAGCCCATGATCCCCCTTCTGCAACAAATTATAGTGATCCAGAACCCCAGGAATCCCTGCCCCATAAATACTCTTGCTTAAATCAAAAGACATCATGAGCCTTTTTTTTTTTTTTTTTCCCGTTTCTATTCTTCCATGAATGGTCTATGCACATTCATGCACACATGCAGATTGGAGAAGTGCCAAAAAACAGCTGTTTGGAATAAAGGAGATGAACGAACAACATGTTTGCAGGCAAAGGTGGGAACCATCATCTGCATGCATGTAAGCACCATATGGTATGAGAAGAAAGCATGAGTAGGAATAGAAGAATGGGCTGTAGACTTGGTTCTGCAGACTTTATATTGCATAAGAAACTGGTAAGAGTGGATGCCTCTGAGGTGTTAAATTTTTCATTCACATCCCACTAAAATAATAAAAATTAAATATATTGTTAGAAATTCTGGAATATTATAAATTTAAAAATAAAATTTTGAACAAAAGTAGTGAAGGCACCAATACAAACAGAGAAAGATATTAATTTATAGAATTATGCCATAATCAAAAACTCAGTGAAATTTCTACCACAATTTCATGCCAGTCTTCAAATAACTTGGCAAGGTAATCCTAACTTCCTAATAATGTATGAGAGTAAGGAAGAGTCAAGATGATTCTGAAGAAAAATAAGAGGGGGAAGTTAACCTACCAAATACTAAGCATGTACTGTAGGTAGGCTATAGTAAATTAAACATTGTTAACTAAAATCAAGCCATGGAAATGAAAAGAAACATAAATCCAACTCACTGGTATTTTTGGTTCTTGGGGTTTAACAGTTGAAGTCTGGATGTGTCTGATTGCATCCTCAAGGGGAAATTACATGTGTTTCTCAGTTCTATGTATTTGACAGCTAGATATAAAGACCTGATGGAACTTAAATGTTTGTATGTTTCTTCATTAGGAGGCATTTATATGTCTGTTTTTGTTGCTTTTAGAGAAAATAGCAAAAATGCTGATGATGTTCAATGCCTGTTTATTCATTGCAGAGGTGGGTACAAAATGGCAATATTCTAGCTACATCATTTTGTTTTCATTTATTGGTTAGGATAATTTTATCACACGCTGTTTGCATCTATTATTTCTACAAAGTTTCATTTATGTAGGAAAGGTAGAAAAAATGCTCAATTGTATCCTGTAATTTTCTTATTTTTCAATTTCTCTCTCACCTCTGAAAATCACCAATTAAAATATGTAAGTTCAGAGATTTAAACATATTTTGGTGCCTTTACTCTACATGATTGCAATTCTTACCCATATTGAAGTACAAAATGCCAATTCATAGGCCAATGAGACCCCTTCAAGTTGACTGTGGTGTCCTTTTCATAAAACTCTCATTGACTTTAAGAGCTTGATATCTCTATCTAGTATGTCAAGATGTTTCAGGGTTATCTTGAACATTTTCTGCCTCAGATCTGAGTCAACAATTTTCCCCAAAATACCTTATATTTTTGTACTAAATTATATTGCCTAATCACAATTTCAGCACTATGAATGTTCATTGCCATTGTTGCTAATTGGTACTAGATTTTTTAGTGAACAAATCTGGGATAAGGGTATATGTATCACACATATACACACATATATATACTCTCCTGATATCACAGATATATAAAATAATATATATAATCATATCTGTTTATACATAAATATGTGTGTGTGGGTGTACACACGCATTTGTCATGATGTTTAGGGTGATTTTCAATTCAGGACTATGTGGTTTACTTAACCTGCTCTGCAATATATCTCTATTGCCTTCTTTCACACAGATTTCCAAAGAAAATTTCCCAGCATTTTCAATGATAAAGGGAATAATACAGAATAAAACATTCTTGATTACTCATTTGCTTAATCACACTTTATAATACAATTTATAATACAGTATTCTTGAAATAATAATACAATGTTAATACTATCACCACCTATTACTGCTCTTATATTGATGTCTCTAGTTATTTTGGTTGTCTAAAATTTTGTCTCTAGTATATTTTTTAGTATATTTTTAGAATGAGCTTATAGGGGCAATGTTGCCTGAGAATACTCAGGGAAAACGATTAATAATAGTTTGTGTCATTAATAACTGAAAGTTTATTTCAGTTTAATTGCTGAATATAGATAGATAGATGGTAAATATATAGAAAAAAGATAAAATGAATTATAATTAAACAACATTATCTTTATGATATATAATAGGCATTTATATTGTCTATTCTATTTTGTATTTGTTTAAAACCTGTGAAGAGAACTAAACTGATCTCACTATCCATGAGTAGGATAGATTCTAAAGAACACCACATCTAGAAGTTACATGTAATGGGATGACTTTCTGAAACTATAAAATGAAACAAACCAGGGCAACAAATTCTGGCATCTTTTATATAGTCAATCTATTCTTCTTCTATTGTCCTCTTCCACTTCCACTTCCCTGTTTCCATTGCCATTCTTACATTTGTCCTGCCACTTCCTCCCAGGTACTCACTGCTACCCTGCGCTCCTGCATAGACTTCCATCAGAGAGAATCTGTTAGGAAACTTAAATTGCAGTAAGCACATCACAGCAATGACGAGGACAGGTACTTTTCTGGGAAATACTGAAAGACAGTTGGAGAGGATTCTGCTGCTGTGAAAGTACCTAAAGTCTTCTTGAGTCAGTCTCACATCGTATCGTCAAGAAAACATTATACGGTTATTATATAAACCTCTTACGGGATTTTTAAGGTTAATTTCAATATATAAATAACTACTCAACAGAATCAAAGTAATTAGAGTTTGCTTATATTCAAAAAGAATTGCAAAATGTCTCCTAGAAAACGGGAATTAACTATAAGAACCTGAAATTTGCATTTCATAACTTTAAAGAGTTTAAATTATCAATATTAATATTGCACTTAAAAGGTGATGCATTCATGCGTGATCGAATATGAAAACACATGACCTGTGAACTGAGCAAAAGGTATGCCTTCCAAAGCTTATACTCTGTGTGATTAGGTCACTGATGCCATTAAAATATGTAGATTAATTATTAAAGCTAGTGGTTCTCTGAGTGTTTTCATGATCTCACCAGATTTTTTTTTTTTTTTGTACCATTCACTCTTTTTTATTTAAAAGACTTTCAGTCATAGTCTAAAAAAAATTCCAAACACTTTAGTTCTGGAATTTCACTTATTCTCTACAAGTTATTATTACTACAAGTTAATGCAAACTCTCATTTTCATAGCTTACTAATACAACTTCTTCTAGTATGTGACCCTTATGCTCTATAACTGAAAACATTCTGATAAAAGGAATCAGCAGGCTAATACCATTTTAAACACACATCCTCATTCTCTTCCCTATTAGTCATACAATTAGAAAAATAAAAAAACACTTTTCTTCCAGCAGTAGATAGAAGAAAAATGAACTCAAATTTACAATTTAATTGTCATGGGTCACTCATTTGCAGTGACCTGCTCTAGTTGCTTCTGTTGTTTTAATGCTAAGGTAAGATGATGAAGATCTGTTTTGAGTAAAGTAAGCTTCAAATATGAGCTTTGCACTACTACCATTCTTAATTTGTGGATCATATCAATGTTAGGAGTTAAAGGTTTGATTGGCATTTATTTAAATAAGTTATCCCTAGACTATAACTTATTTTCCAAATGTCTCATTCTTTCCCTCATGTTTATCTTTTTTTCTTGACATTCATTTCTTATACACGCATTCATCAATATTAGCTATTCTATGTGGATATACTCATTCGTAGTTACATCAATCCATTAATATTTGCATTCTCGTAAAATTCACTGCTTCTCTACAATAGATAGTTCAAGCAGAACTTATAGTTTTGGTCAGTAATTTCTAGCTACAGATTGCAGAAGAGAAGCAACACATAATAAAGGATACCCTAGTCATGTTTGCATAGAAATACATACTACATTGAACACAATAATTGTTTTATTGATCTATAATAAAAAACACTAGAATATCCACTGGATGTATTGTTTATAAATTAAGTAATATATTGTTCATATAATAAAATGATTCCCTGCCCCACATGATTTCATCACCAGTGTCTCTTCCTAAGTGTGACAATTTTAGTCATTGTCTTCTATTTACCTCTTTAACATTAAATATTTTACATTTACTTCTAGATTAATAAACTGTAAGCCCTACCAATTGTCTCTATAGAAGATGACCAATTTGCTCATTTATATAATACTCATATCCCCCTTTCATGTACCTTCCTTAAATTTTAATAGTTGCATTTATCCTTCCGAGTAGCATTCAAACTTTAAATGTAAACACATCTCCATCACTTCTTCCCTCATTTACACAATACTTCCTAATTATTTACTACATAAGACAGTGGTCTTATAACTCTATATTTTTCTCTATATCTTTGTATCAAGTTTCAAACTGGAATTTTTGACGGATACCACTTCTATGTATAGATGTACAGGACCTGCTAATGCTGAGAGACAAAAAAGAGAACTGAAAGGACCACTCTTGCTGAGACAAAAAAGAGAACTGGGAGGACAACACTTGCAGGCATGTGGACATTCGTAGAAAATGCAGCCTTCACCCTCCAAGACTTAGGGCAGGAAAGCAGAGCAGAAAAAGATAAACATAAAATGAAAGGACTAGGATGGGAGAACAAACTGTATAGAAAAGCTGACAGGTTCTAAAGCACTGTGATATCTCCTAGTGTTTATAAAACAGGCATATGGACTTTAAACCAGGAGCAAATCTCTGAAATATCTTGGGTTATCAGATTTCAAATTTTGATAAAAAGAAGACTCCGATTCCATTCTCAAATAATTTCAAGACAGTAGTGAACTAAATTTAGCTAACAAAAATGCATATTCCCCTTCTACAGAGATAACTGTCTCAGAAATACTTGCTCAATACTAGAAGCCTGACAAAAAGAAAAGCATGTATTTTGAGGGTATATATATATATCATTTAATACAGTTTCTACTATTTTCTGCACAAAGTTCAGGATAACCTTTGAAAAATGCAATAAAAACAAGCAAGAAAATATAACCAATGGTCAAGAGAGAAAACAGTTAATAGAAAACAAGCAAAAGATGGCCAAGATGTTGGTTTTTATCAGGCTTACAAATAAAAATATCTATTAAAAAGTCAAAAGATATATATATATATGTGTGTGTGTGTATATATATGTGTGTATATATATACATGTGTGTGTGTATTTGAAGAATCTCAACAAAGATGGAAAATATGAAAAAACCTCAAATAGACATTTTATACCTGGAAAATGTAGTATTAGAAATAAATAGCCATAGCAGAGAAACTTGAAGAAAAGACAAGAGAAATTATTCAAACTGAATTAAAAATTAGAAAAATACAGTGATCTCTAGGACTGTGCCCAATGTTCTAACAGATGCATAATTAAATTTGCAAAAGATGAGAAATAAAAAGTATGTAAAGAATTAAAGCCAGGTGTTGTGGCATGTGCTTCTCAGGAGGCTGAGCCAGGAGCATCACTGGATCCTAGGAGTTTGAGACCAGCCTAGGAAACATAATGAGACCCTGTCTCAAATGAATAAATAAATAAATAAATAAATAAATAAATAAATAAATAAAGAGAGAGAGAGAGAATATTTAAAATTTTCTAAAGTGAAAGACATACTGTAACCACCAGAAACATAAAACCCAGTGAATTTCAGAAAGCATAAGTAGAAAGAAAAACACACTTAAATGTATAATGGACAAACTAGTAAAAAAAACCAAGGATAAAGAATGGATCTTAAAAAGTCACCACAGGGTAAAGGACATTTCATCAGATCAATGGAGGTAAGAAGACAATAGAACACATTTTTTTTTTTTCCCCCTAGATGGAGTCTCACTCTGTAGCCTAGGCTGGAGTGCAGTTGTGCAATCTCGGCTCACTGCAACCTCCACCTCCCGGGTTCAAGCGATTATCCTGCCTCAGCCTCCTGAGTAGCTGGGATTACAGTCACACACCACCAGACCTGGCTAATTTTTGTACTTTTAGTAGAGATGGGGTTTTGCCATTTTAATCAGGCTGGTCTCGAACTCCTGACTTTGTGATCCGCCTGACTCGGCCTCCCAAAGTGCAGGGATTCCAGGTGTGAGCCACAGCGCCTGGCCAAATAGAATACATTTTTTAAGGGGCTGCAAAAATATTACCATGTGGAATTACTTCATATTCAGTAAAATATGTGTTTTCCATATGAAGGCAAATTAAAGTCGTTTTGATGAAGAAAAGACGTGAGAATTCGTATCCAATCGATTTGAACATCAAGGTATATTTTTAAAAATGATTTTTGATGATAAAAAATTAAAGCACATAATAAGAAAGGCAAGTCTTCAGGAATGAATGAAGAAACCAGAAAGGATAAATATAAAAATAAAACTTTAAAGTTCAACCTACTAAAATTTTCATAACATAGTATTGACTATATGAAGTAAAATTATCGATGTCGCACAATTGATGCCATATTCAGATGTGAATTATGTGTTATTAGACCAAAAAAGCAGAAGGATGATAAGAAAACCATATTACATAGGGATCTTACATTACTAAAATATGCTTTTCAATAAAGATAGTAATAGGATGAAAATGGACATTATAATCTCTAAAATAATTCACAAAAAGTAATAATGCAAGGAGGCATAATAAAGCATCCAAAAAGAAAAGAAATAGAAGATAAAAGTACATGATTTACTAAAAAAAGAAGGCACAAAAGTGGAAACAAAAAGAACAAATTAATCAAAGAGAAAATAAATGCCAATGTGTTAGACTTAAATTTAACAATAGTTACATAAAAAATTAAAATGCAGTGACTGTCAGACTGAATAAGAATGCGAAGCTCAACTGTACACTGTTTACAAGAAAAACATTTTAAATACAAATAGACAAGAGGTTTTTAAAAAGGCTTAAAAAGGCATACCAAATTAAATAGACACATAAGAAAGCTTGTATGCTATATTGGTGTCAGACAAATTGAACTGTAAGACAACAGTAATACCAAAAACAAAAGGGACATTTCATAATTATGTAATAGTTTATCAAGAGGCTGCAGCAAAAGAAGTCATAACATGAAAATTTGTAATATATATTAGGAAACAGGTAGAACATCAATGATATTTCCACATGAAAATTAGAAAGCAAATAACAAATTATAATCAACATAAGTAGAAGACAGAAAATATAGAAATAAAAATAAAAAATAAAACAGTAGATGAACAAAGAACAGAGAATATCAGCAACATTTAAAAAATTCGGTTTTGGAAATAATGAATTAATAAGAATAATCAAGAAAAAATAGAAGAAAACAAATTATCAATATCAAGAATAATAATGGAGACTTCACTACAGAATCTGTAGATATTAAATAGACACTAGCAGTATATAATTAATGACTTTACGCTAGCAAATTTTACAACTTATATAAAATAAAATAATTATTTAAAATCACAACCTTCAAATCATGACAACAAAAGGAGTTGAAAACCTAAAAATTTCTAAAACTATTAAGCACAATCACGCACCACATAACACCCTTTTCACCAACAATGGACCGTGTACATGATAATGGTCCCACAAGACTATGATGGATCTGAAAAATTTCTATTGTTTAGGGATATTGTAGCCATCATAATATCACAGGGCAATGTATTACTCACATGTTTGTGGTGATGTTGGTGTAAACAAGTATACTGTGCCACCAGTCATATGAAAGTATAGCACAGACAATTATGTATACTATATTATATTTTATAAAGATAATAAATGATTATGTTACTGATTTATACACTTACTATACTATACTACACTTTTTATTGTTTTTTTAAAGTATACTACTCTACTTACATTTAAAATTTTTTTTAATGTAAAACAGCCTGAGGTAGGTCCTTCAGGAGGTGTTCTGGAAGAAGGCACTATTATTACAGGAGATGACAGATCCATACATGTTTTTGCCCATGAAGACCATTTAGTGGGACAAGATGTGGAGGTAAATCAGTGATATTGATGATCCTAGCCCTGTTTGAGCCTACCCTAATGTGTATGTTTGTGTCTTGGTTTTTATTGTTTTATTTTTATTTTTATGTTTTTTTCAGACAGGGTCTTGCTCTGTCACCCAGGGCCTAAAGTGCAGTGGCATGAACATAGCTCACTGCAGCTTGAACCTCCTGGGCTCAAGCGATCCTCCTGTCTCAGGTGGGAAAACAGGTGCACACCACCACAACTGGCTTTTTTTTTTTTTTTTTTTTTTTTTTTTACGTTTTGTAGAGAGGAGGTTTAACTATACTGCCCAGGCTGGTCTTGAAGTCTTAGACTAAAGTGATCCTCCTACCTCAGCCTCCCAAAGTGCAAGGATTAAGCCACTGCACCCGGCTGTATATTGATTTTTAACAAAAAAAAATTTAAGAGGTAAAAATAAAATAAAAAATAAAAATGTTAAAAATATAAAAAATGTATAAAATAAGGATATAGAGAAAGAAAATATTTTTCTACAAGTGTACAATGTATTTGTGTTTTAAACTAAGTGTCATTGCA
Source organism: Rhinopithecus roxellana (assembly GCF_007565055.1). Lineage (NCBI taxonomy): Eukaryota > Metazoa > Chordata > Mammalia > Primates > Cercopithecidae > Rhinopithecus > Rhinopithecus roxellana. The sequence goes on from NC_044552.1 coordinate 80,082,981, forward strand.
AGGGCCAAAAAGTTAAAAAAAAGTATTAAGTTTACAAAATACAGAAGTTTCAATAAGCTAAGGTTAATGTATTGCTAGAAAGAAATTTAATAAATTTATGATAGCCTAAGTGTATGGCATTTATATAGTCTACACTAGTGTTCGGTAATGTACTAGGCCTTCACATTCACTTACCCCTCACTCACTGACTCATCAAGAGTAACTTCCAGTGTTGCAAACTCCATTTATCATAAGTGCCCCCAGCAGGTGGGTAACGTTTTTAATCTTTTATGCCATATGTTTACTGTACTCTTTGTATGTTTAAATGTGCTTAGATATACAAATACCATTGTGTTACAATTGCCTACATTATTCAGTACTTTGACTCATGGTACAGATTTGTAGCCTAGGAGCACTAGGCTCTACCAGATCCAGATAGCCTAGGTACATAGTAGAGTATACCATGGAGATTTGTGTAAGTACACTCGGTGATGTGAGAATGACAAAATTTTACCTAACAACATACTTCTCAGAATGTATTTCCATTGTTAAGCAACACACGACTGTAGGAAAACTAATTAAAAGTCTTTACACACACTGTGCACACAAACACACACACTTTTATATACTCCAGACCCAGACACCCTCAATGGTAAATTATTTTAAGCCATTTGCTGAATAAATAATGTCAATATTACACAAACACTTAACAAAAACAGGGGAAACACTCCATACTCCCATACTCAATTCAGGAGAGTAGCATGAACCTGATAAGAAACTTAAAAAACATATAACCCCCTTCTCCAAAGTACTAACATACCTATAAACACAAATGCAAGTGTATTTAAGAAGTACTAGTAAATTGAATCCAGTAGTATGTTGAGAAATAATGTCTCATGACAAAATATATTAAACTTCATGAGAATTTAAAACACACTAAAAAGTCATTAGGAAAATAAATACAAAAGCCACAGTAGGATAATGTATTTGCAATACGTAGAACTAAGGTCTTTTAGTGCTAAAACTTTGATATTTAAATCTATTTGCCTCTCTCTCCATCTGTCATCTTCTGCAGCTCAATAATAAAAAGACAAGCAATAAAATAAAACTATGAGCAAAACCCTTGTATAGACATTTCACAAAGAAAGATGTAAAAATGGCCAATAAGCAAGTGAAAAGATGATCAAAACTATCAGTTATCAGGTAAATGAAAATAACCACCACAATATACATATATAGTTGGTGGGAGAGCAATATCATATCAACATTTGGAAAATTTTTTGGTGTTTTTTTTTTTTTTTTAATTAAGCACATTTATACCATTAAGACACAAAAGATTTCAGCCCTAGGTATTTACCTGAAATAAGTAAAAATCTATATTCATAAGGAAAAAATATGGACAATAAATGTACACAGAAACTTTATTCATTATAATTTAAAAGTGAAATGTACCCATTAACAGGTGACTGCAAAACAAATTACGCATTCATACATTGGAATACTATTAGCAATAAAAAGGAACCAGCTAATAATACCACAACATATATAAATCTCAAAAATATTTTACTCAAAGGTACATATAGCATGGTATTTTAAAAATAAATCTCTAAGGCAAATTTAAAATATGACAGATTTTTATCAAAGATGGTAGAAATCAGAGCAGTAGCTGCCTAGGGTTGGGGCACAGCTCAAGAGTTGCTGGGAAGGTACACAAGATAACTATCTAGGGCAATTAAAATGTTCTACATCATGAAAGGGATGTGGATTATATGCATACATATGTACATTTTCAAAACTCATATGACTTACACTTAAGATCTGTACATACATCTTATGTAAATTATGCCTCAATAAAAGGGAAATAAATAAATGATTTGTTTGTGATTGTATAAATATTGTTTACTATAGAATAATTTGCATACTTCATTCTACTGGGTTGATATGGGTTGATATGACCGCTCTAGAATAATAATTCTAGCAAAAACGAGATACGTTTATTCTTTTCTATTCAGTTAGTTGATCAAAATAAGAATAGATTTTGGTTTGCTTCATATTTGAATCAGAAATGCATAATTTATTATTGAAACCACAACATTTTTCTATATTTTAGTCTTTCATATTTTACTAAGTAATGAAATTTCTTTTCAGCTAGGCACAGTGGCTCACACTGTAATCCCAGCACTCTAGGAGGCTGAGGCAGGCAGATTGCTTGAGCTTAGATGTTTAAGACCAGGCTGGACAACATGGCCAAACCCAGTTTCGATAAAAAATACAAAAATTAGCCAGATGTGATGCTGTGTGCTTGTAGTTCCAGGTACTCAGCAGGCTGAAGCGAGAGGTTTACTTGAGCCTGGGAGGCAGAGGTTGCGGTGAGCTGTGATCCTGCCATTGCACTCCAGCTTGGGCAGCAGAGCAAGACCCTGTCTCAAAGAAGAAAAGAAGAATAAGAAAAGAAAAATAAGAATAAAAAAACCCCAACACATTATTTTCAAAACTTAACTGTCCTAAGTTGGGCTGATCACTTCCAAAGCCAGCTGCACAGTGATCATTCTAAAACACTTTCACACTTAACTGCATTGCATGCTCTCACTTTACTAATATGTTCTCTTGGAAACTGCTCTAGTTATGTACATGTGCATTGGACGCAAATTTATTGAGATTTCTTTTTAGAGTCCAGTGTTAACAATAATCTGAAGCTATTTATTTCTAAGTCACCCATGTTTTATCTACCACCACCCTCATCCTAATTTGAATAATTTTAGTTTTTCCTTATTATCCTGTGCATTCAAAATATTTACATGAGGTCTGGATGTGAATTTTAAAATATACATTCCCTATGTCATTTGGCAGGCTCTTTAATCTAGACTTGTGTCTTTCTTAAGCATGAGTGATTCATTTCTTCTCCTCCATCTCCCTTCCTCTTTCCCTCTCCCTCCGGCTCCTTTTTTTTTTTTTTCTGATGAATTTGTTCTTCAGTTATCCTTGCCTAGAACATCATAGTAAGATGTCACTTATTCTAGATCAATCATTTTTCTAGTTTATATTTTTTCATACTCTCTAGCCTATGCCCTATATTTTAAGAGATATTTTCACCCTGAATACTCATAAAACTGTATCTTCTGGCTTCCTCCTGGTCCATTACTTTGTTTTTTATTTGCTTTGTTCTTTCATACTAAATTTCCTCATATACCAGTTGTTTCCTAAGGCTTTTTTCATACTTAAGGAGGTTGCTTTGCTTTTTTTAAGTTCAGGTTAAGAGTCCTCTGCTATTGCTCTGCTTTGCTAGGGGTTTCTACCGTAAAGGAAATAGTGACTGGAATTCTGAATAAAATTGACACGTTTGCCAGGCTTGCTGCATTATAAACTTTGTTTAAACATCAGAGTGTGGGCCAGACACAGTGACTCATACCTGTAATCCCAGCACTTTGGGAGGCCGACGTGGACAGATCACGAGGTCAGCAGTTCAAGACTAGCCTGGCCAGCATGGCGAAACCCTGTCTTTACTAAAAATACAAAAATCATCTGGGTGTGGTGGCAGGTGCCTGTAATCCCAGCTACTTGGGAGGTGGGAGAATCTCTTGAACCTGGGAGGTGGAGGTTGCAGTGATCTGAGATGGAGCCATTGCACTGCAGGCTGGGTGGCAGAGTGAGACTCTGTCTCAAAAAAAAAAAAAAAAAAAAAATCAGAGTGCTCGTCTGCATGGAGTCCAAAAGTATGCCAAAATAAGTTGACCCACATTGTGATTAATTGACTTGTTTTTAAAAAGGACCCCAAGTAATTTTGGTTTTCTTCCATTTTTGGTTATAAGTACCTGACTGCTTGGCTCTTTTGGTGAAGGGCTGAGAGGCAACTGAAGAAATCTCTCTAGAGATAAACTTTCAATTACTTCATTTCATTTCTCATACTCCCTACCTAACTCTTAACCTGTTCTCTATCCTGATTTGCATCAGGAAGATCACCACAAATTATAATGTAGCCGCCTCCTGTTCACAATGCAGGCTATAGTTATCTCTGCTTTATGTTTTCTGTAGATCTGTTTTCCACTATTTTTCACTTCAAAAAATTGCTAAAATACAGGTCTATCTTGCGATTCACTACACCATCACTTGAATAAGAGATGTTGAGAGTAACATATGTGCTCAGTCCACAGTTTTAAGAGAAAAACAAAAAGCCTAGCCTACAGGAGTTAATAAACTGTATGACTTCATTTACTCTCATCAGAGTACATGTGACTGCAGCAGTCTTACAACTATAAACAAAACAATTTTTCTATCTAATGAAACTGAATCAAAACTGATTGAAATTATGCTGTTGGACAAATTATTTTACTTCTCTAAGCCAATTTTAACGTTTTCTAAACTAGATAGAAATCATACAGAGTGGTTGATAGGATTAGATTAAATGAGGCGTATAAAGGAATTTAGCTTTCTGCCTGGCATTTACTACCCTTTCAATAAATTTTTAGTGTAAATGTTATTACCCGTTACCTCCCCCATCCCTTTGCAAAATTCTGTGATGCAACACACTTTGAAAAGAACACTGTCTTTCCCTTAATGTCTTCCTACCCTAACTTTTGCATGTGAGCAATAGTTCATTCATTCATCATATTGTTGACTATCCCTCTTTCCTCTGTTCTAAACTTAAAGTCAATTATTACTTTAAAAATAGTTTCATCTCAATTTAGTTGAAATTCATTGTTTTGTACAGATACGTTGTGATGATTTGCCTAATACTCTATTTCTGGCTTGTTGCTGTTCAAAAAGTGAAGTGAAATGTGTTAGTATAAAACATTGAACTCTCCAAATATATCCCATTTGTCTCATCCTAAATGTGTATAAAACTCCCTGCTACATAATAAGAATGCTTTTCCATGCCATATGCAACCTGAAACAGAATAACATTTTCAATGTTGATTGATTCTCAATTGACAATAGTACTTAAGCTATAATTGAAATCATTCTCCACACCACATTTGGCTGATTTGTTTGTTCCTGAGCATAATTTATAAGTTAATTCCTTGCTCTACTCTGTTCCTGTAGTATAATCAAGATGCTAATCTGTTGCCAGTAACTGTATCAAATGGAAAGAATTAAATGAATGTTAAATGGCAAGGACTATGCTAAGTTTTGTGGTTAAAATGGCTTTGATACTTAAAATACAAAGGTTTTCCTTTAATTTTTCATAATCTGAATTCTGAATTGCTCAAGCTGCCGCCATCTGAGAACTTATGTAATGCTTGAACTAGAAAACACCCTAGAGATTTTCTAATGAGACTTTACCTTTTAATATAATATATATTTGTTAAACAAAATGTTGAAAATCAAAGAAAAATCACTTATAGCCCATCACTGGAGGACTTACAAACTTTAAATGAATCAACTGAGAAAAAAACAGAGTTAATGAAAGTTCAAAATCGCTTTTTAGTAATAATTTCAAAAGAGTAAGAGAAAAAAGTGATTCAATTCACAGTAGATAGAAGCCCATGAATTATCTATTATAAGAACGTAAGTGTAGAATACTTTCATGACAAGAGAAAACAATGATTAAATGTACTAAAAGTCATAAATAACTTACTGAATAGAAAGTGTTGCCAGTTAGTTTGTCTTTCCATTCTGGCATAAAGTCACAGTTTTATGAAATCATACTAGCCACTTATGCTTCATTTTGATTTCAATGAGATTTCACCAAATATTTTCCACTTGAAGTGTGCTGTAATTTTTTGATATAAAAAAACCTTTTTAATAATGCTAAACAACATCGACTAATATTTGAAACAATATTTGGTGGTATACTTGTTGTTTTGGTTTTATATCAGGGACGGTGTAGCAGATTGTATTATAGTTCCCAGGTATAATTTCCATGCCCTGTAGGAAGATTCACCCCAGCTCAGTGTCACATCTTATTCATTGCCTTGTAAGGGGAGTATATTCTGTCCCATTAATGATAGTCATGGATTTGTGATGTACTTGGTAAGTGGTATTTCAGAAAACATGGTATATGTTATATATGAGCACAAGCTTAAAAAGCACTAAAATTTCTACCAGTTCTCTTTCTTTTTTCCCTCTGATAAGAAAATAATATGTCCAAAATAGGGCTGCTCCTTTAGCCTGGATTCTGGAGAAAGCAGACCTATAGAGCAGATCAAAGTAACCTGTATTTGATTACATACTACATGAACAGGACATAGATGTTTGTCATTATAAACCAATACTATTTCTGTGTTGTTAGCTATTAGCAATGTAGTCTTGAATTTTATTGTAAACTTTTACTATAAATGAAGACAAGCATAATTTTGTTTCTTACTTAAGCAACGACCAGAATAATAACATTTCTGAAATCAAACCATATTCATATTCCAAGATTACATCACACTATGTCTTGATAAGATATTCTTGTAAGTCAAAATTGTAACTAAAGTTTATAATACTGTGTTTTATTTAGTTTTTTTTTCCCCCCATAATGTTCTATAGCCCAAAGAAGTTTCCACCTCCTGGCAAATATGTATTAATGAAAATTTGAAAATGGTCCTCTTAAACAATCTTTGCTTTCATGAAATTTCTTAATTTTACTTAAACATTTAAAAATTCAAAAGTTTAAGTGTAACATAATGAAAACATGTTATAAAAAGATATTTTCTAATTTTTATGTAATCTCACTAAATTATATCCTCTAGGTTGTCTTATCGTGCTCAACTCTACCTCTCATTGGCACCCCACTATCCATGTAGATCATTGTCATCTAACTTTCTTTGTCTATTACTTCCTTCAGCTATTTCTCCTGGTGCAAAAATATGTTGATAACACCTATATGCAATTGCCCCTTCTCTAATACTCCGATTTTTTTTTTTGAGGGGGAGGTGGAAATATATATATGTGTGTGTATGTGTGTGTGTATATATATATTTTTTTCATTCTTTTCTTATAATTTTTCCAAGTTTCATGTAGGATTGTAAAAGGTAAACACATGTATTTGATTTGCCATGTTTACTATAATGCCTTTAATATATTCATATTCTTTCCTTTCAAGGCTTAGATTAAATGGTGAATTCTCTGTGCTAGATACCTTGAAATTCCAAAATGGAATAATTACTCCTTCCTCCATGTTCTCCTAGCACTTTGATTATCATGCTAACATAGCAATCATTATATTATATTTTGGCTACATTTGGATATAGTTATCTAGCTTTGTAAATTGTATTTTACTTTATAAAAATATAAAAGTAATAAAGCTTGGTTAAATGTAACTCGGATTTGAGAAATCAGAGATGGTCCTAAGTACATAATAAGATCACAGAAAAATAGCGGGAGTTGCAGCAATCTGTAGAAGATGGTAATGTCCTTCATTCAGTCAAGAAATATTTATCAAGCACCAAGTATAAGTCAGGTACTGTGCTAGGGCATTAGAGATAAAGCAGTGAACAAGACAGACATGGTTCCAATTTACAATTTACTCATGGAGGCTTAATATCTATTTTTTTTTTCCCAATTTCCAAAGTATTTGATATCAGTTGAACCCATGAGCCAGTATGCTGCTCTCATTGTTATTGCTATGGCTTTAGCAAGGAAAGGCAAAGGCAACAGAAATTGTGCCTTACAAGTCATAAAGTATGCGATTGAATTTTAAAATAAGGAATCTTGCCAAACCCCTGTAACCACAGATTTATGTGCCACTTACAATAAATGCCTATCAATAAAACTAATCATTTTACTTCCTTTTGGAACCAACATTTATATTGGAGTTGTTCTCATGATAGTTATGGCAAACACCTGCTGACCTCACTCTGTGAACCACCATCACCTATCCAAGCCCTATATCTGCCTCAATGCCAGCTCTCCAGAGCTTAAAAGGTGCTAGTCATGACCAACATTCACTATTGAGGCACAACATGCATTAAACATAACACATGAAATATGTGAGGGAAGAAAATTTAAAAGAAAACTTTAAAGAGCATAGGAAGAAACTTTAAAACATTCATGAAAAATACATATTACAAAAAAACTAGGCATGGATTTCAAAATTATTTTTTCATCAAAGTAAACTCATACTACCTTCTAATAACATGTCTCAACAGGATCTAGTTTGAAACATTAAGAAGGATAAGACACCAGTTTGAAAACAGTCCCTATTAGAGCAACATAAATTCTGCTAAAATTGTGAAAACAAACATCAAATTTATGGTGAAGCTTGGATGAAAGAATGGTGAAATCATATATGCTTTGTGAAAATTTTATTGGGACAGTCTCCAAATAAATAGGCAGTTTACAAATGCATTTCAAAGAAGGAATAAGATGGTGATGAGGATGAAGCTTCCAGTGGCAGACCATCCACATCAACTTGCAAGGAAAAATTCAATCTTGTTTATGCCCTAATTGAAGAGCACTGATGATTGACAGCACAAACAATAGCCAATACAATAGACATCTCAGTTAGTTCAACTTACAAAATTCTGACCAAAAAAATTAAGGGAGAACACGTTTTCTACTTGATGGGTGCCAAAATGGTTACACCCAGATCAGCAGCTGAGAAGAACAGAGCTTTTGATGGAACTTTCGAACAAGTCAATCAAGGTCCTGAAGCATTGTTTTGAATAATTGTATAGTAAAACAAGATGAAACGTAGCTTTCCCAATATATTCCTGAAGACACAGCACAATCAAAGCAATGTTTACCAAGACCTGGAAGTGGTCCAGTGACAGCAAACCCAGGGTGGCCAAGAGCAAAGGTGATGAAGACAGTTATTTTTTGATGCTCAAGGCATTTTGCTGCTTGACTTTCTGGAGGGCCAAAAAATGCTAACATCTGCTTATTATCACAGTGTTTTGAGCAAGTTAGACAAAGCTTTAGCAGAAAAATGCTCAAGACAGCTCGATTAGAGAGTCCCTTTCCACCGTGACAATGTTTCTGCTCATTTCTTTGATCAAACAGTGGCAATTTTGTGGGACTTTTGATGGGAGATCATTAGGCATTCCCCTAACCATTCTGATTTGGCTCTTTCTAAGTTATTTTTGTTTTCTAATCATAACAAATCTGTAAAGGGTATCCATTTTTCATCAGTTAACAATGTATTAGGTTGGTGCAAAATTAACTATGGTTTTTCCATTACTTTTTGGGGATTTTTTAGACAGAGCCTCACTCACTCACCCAGGAGTGCAGTGGCGCGATCTCGGCTCACTACAACCTCCACCTCCCCGGTTCAAGTGATTCTTCTGTCTCAGCCTTCCAAGTAGCTGAGATTACAGGCGTGTGCCACCACGCCATGCTAATTTTTGTATTTTTAGTGGAGTCAGGTTTTCAACTAGTTGGTCAGGCTGGTCACAAACTCCTGACCTCAAGTGATCCGCCCTCCTAGGCCTCCCAAATTGCTGGGATTACAAGTGTGAGCCACCCCACCCGACCTTGCCATTTCGTTTTGAAAGGCAAAACCACAATTACTTTTGCACTAATCTAATAAAAAATGACTGCATTGATATTAAATTCCAAAGACTGTCAGTTCTTTAGGGATGGATTAAATGGCTGATATAATCTCTCGCAATGTGTGTTGTAACTTGATGGCCCTTATGTTGAGAAATAAAGTTTGAAGTTTACATTATTTTTTAAATTTTTGTCTTTCAATTCAATTTTTCCACAAACATTTTAGTTTCCTTGTATTTGGAGTGAGGAATTTCCCATGAGATTTATTATACAGAAAGGAAGAGAGATACAGTAAAAGACACACAGAGAGTGGGAAAGAGTAGGAAGGAAAGAGGAAGAATAAGCAATATTAGTACAACTATAAAGTATAACATATAAACTAAGGAAAGCATTGTAAATCAGAATGAAAGAAAAATACTTTTTTGTTTTCCATTTTTTTTTTTTTTTTTTTGACCTAGTTTCGCTCTGTCGTTCAGACTGGTGTGCAGTGGTACAATCTGAGCAAACTACAACCTCCGCCTCCCAGGTTCAAATAATTCTCTCTGCCTCAGCCTCCCAAGTAGCTGGGATTACATGTGTCCCCCACCATGCCCAGTTAATATTTGTATTTTTTAGTAGAGATGGGGTTTAACCATGTTGGCCAGACTGGTCTCGACCTCCTGGCTTCAAGAAATACACCTGCCTCGCGAGGCCCCCCAAAGTGCTGGGTTACAGGTGTGGAAGCCACTATGCCAGGCCTAATTTTTTGTTTGTTTTACATTTCCTTTGTGTAAAAATCCAAGTGATAAACTCTAACAGTATTAGTTTACAATAAATTCACTAAGATACTTATGACCCTTCCTCTACCTTCTGGATAGGCACACACACAGTTGAATTGAGTTACCCATTGTTATACTTTTAATTGTAAGCCCTGAAAATATATTTCTCTCTTCAGCTAAAGGTTCTCCATGACATCTGACTTATCACCATGTTCAAACTTCCAAGTTCTTTCCAATTCAATTAAAATGAAAACAGTGAGGAAATTTCTGTAACTCCATAAAATTACTGATTCAACACCTTGGTGTTTTACCATATGTAACAGAGACTAAAAATGGAGATAATCCAGAGAGAGAAGGACAGAATGACTCAGGATAGTACCTTTCACTTTCATATCAGTAGTTAAAATTCAGTAGAAGGCTGTAGTTACTAAATCTGCTCCCAAGTGTTCCACAGAGGCATATAGGAAAATGATGAAAGGGAATTTCTCATGGTTTGACAATTCTGGTTGACTGGCAAATTCCCATGACATAAATGGAAAAAAATAATGGTTGATGTGCTAAAGATTCCAAGGAGTGACTAATGAGGCACTGGTATGGCCTTCTTTTAGGTTCTCTTTCTGCCAGAAACAAAGGACTCTATTTCTATTTTTTGACACCTGATATGTGAATAGTCTCTTATATTATTTGACAAGATTAAAAATTATTTCACTCTTAAAAATAACTTAGAACATTCTTGAAATATAAATAATGAGTTTGAAAAAAAGGTTCAATGGATAGTAATTCTGTTTACATTGTCCATAGGCTATAAAACTTAGGTAATTAACATGCTTAACTTCTTCTATCTGAAAGTCAGTACACATGTGCATTCTGCACATTTGAAATATCTTTAAAATAAGACAGCTCTCATTAACTGAGATTCAAGTTATGGTTCAGAGCTCCTCTCTTCTTATATTTATAGGCACAAGGCAAATTCACAAACCATTCATTTTCTTTATTAAAAGATATGTGGTATAGTGGAGAGAAAAGATTTCATTTAAATTTTCTAACTTTACATATGAAATTGTTTCTGTTATTTTTTTTTTCTTTCTACAAAATTTTATTAGGGTTTCTTTAAATGGGAGAATATAACCTACTCCTTGTGGGTTTTGCTGCTTCAACCAATGACATATTTATAAATACATACAGTACCATCCCATTATTCACAATTTTACTTTCCATAGTTTTAATTACTCATTGTCAACTGCAGGCCCAAAATAGGTGAGTACAGTACAATAAGATATTTTAAGAGAGACCACAATCTCATAATTTTTTCTACAGGAATTGTTATATTTTATTATTAGTTATTGTTATTAATCTTTCACTACACCTAGCTTAAACTAAACTTTATAATTACTGTGTATATACAGGAAAAAAACATGGTATGCACAGGGTTCAGCACCATGCATGGTTTTAGGTATCCACTGGAAGTCTTAGAACATATCCCCTGAGAACAAGGAAAAGCTACTGTTATACATATCACTTATATATGCATATATATACACACATGCAAACATAGAATATAGTGAACATAAACAAATAAATGCAGTTTTATAGTTCATATTTCCTACCCAGCCCCTTAGTGAATCAGCACCTCTTGGTGTGTCATAGTAACCTGTCTTTTAAATGAGCACTCCTAGAGAATATAAGAGAAGTAAGAGATAACCAAGCTCACCTGAAATGTCAGAATATTAAGGGTCAGATGGCTTCAGTGAGTGAGACACCCAGGACACACACACACACACAGAGGCACGGAGAGAGAGGAAAAAAAGATAGACCACAATTTATATGCAGAGATAGAGATTTTTCTTGTAATTCCTACTTATGTGTATTTTCACCTCATAGGGCTGCCTGATTCTGTTTTCCAAGGTTCTTCTGGTCAAAATCGGCACCAGAAGGTAAAGCAAAATAAACTTATTGGAATAAGCTTATTCCAAAATAAATTTATTTCTTTGGGCAGCTCAGGAATCAAAAGCAAAGTGAAATATGTGGATTTTTTTTCCTACTCTGGATGCAGAGCAACCCTGAAAACTGAAAACTCAGCCACAATAATTCACAAAAATGATCTCTGAGTTGCCAACATATCCCTAAGGTCTTAGGTTTCATGGTTCCTAGTATCTGTGTCTTTGTTCGAGTTTTAAATTCTGGAAAAGAAGATCTGATTTTCCTAAGTTGGATCATGTTATGTTCCCTAGATTAGAAACCCTAGTGAAAAAAAAAAAAAACAGTTCCTATAGCATAACTATGACTTCAGGGGTAACCCATGAGTAGTAAAACCTTTTCCAGGAAAGGGGGGATCATTTTGAGATGTAGTACCCAATGCCAATACTGTGGACAGAATTTTGGATCTAGAAGGACAGTTTAGATAGCTAGACTATCCCACCTTTTGTAGCCAATGAGAAAGATCCAGTAAGGAGGTTAGGTCAGATATTGTTAAAGGACAGATTAATACAATTAAATGGAGAAAACCAAATTCAAATTTCTTTGGACAAGAGCATAAAATAGGAGTGAGGCCAAATGTCTTACAAGTTCAAGGTTCAGGATCTGATTAGGATAAAAATGGAAGGGCAATTAAACACAATGTAGGAATAATGCACAAGGATTACTGCTATAGTCAGAGGGAAAGTATCTTTGGTTTGCATTTATTAGACATAATTGTCTCACTGTCTGAATGGATCCTGTTTGTTTATATGTAGATGGAACCACGTTTCTTAACAAATTGAATTGTGCATGTAATTTAGTAGCCTTAATAATGACTAGAGTTTTGAGTTCAGTGAATATGCACAATGCTTGTAAAAAAGCTTTTCACTATGACTTCCTTCTGAAGCTTCAGATTTTCATTCCCTTTAACTTTCTTATGGTCTTATGATTCCAAAAGATCAAAAATTAAAATATGGTATTTCTCCCCAATTTTTTCTTTTCCTTCTCACATTCATAGTTCATTAATAACACTGAGCTTTTTGTCACTTAAGTTCAAATGTAATGGCTGATGATATTATAGATCAGTTACACATTAATTAGATTAAAAATATTTCTACATACAGTTCATCTCATTAGCATCCTACAGATAATCTAGGGCTTTCTTTTATAGTTTATCACCACAATTTAGGCAGATAAAAATCTAAATGCACATCCTTTCTCTTAGACTGTATCTTATTACTAAACCTTGTATAAATAGTCAAGTTCTCAGTACAGTTAATATTTCATCAGGTCTATTGCCCAGCTCATTTCTCTTTTGACTGCTGTGTGTGCCTTGGAGCTCTCATTTTATATGCTTCACTCTAAAGAGTCTCCTTGTATGTTACTGCAAGATGAGTCCAAGTACTCTTTCCCTCGCTTTGATGATGCTCAACAGTGTGCTCTCAAAGAGTATCTGACAAATTATCCTCCTTAAAAGCAACTTTGCCTCAGGATAAATATTAATTCTTCCCCAAAGATACGTGTTGTATTGAATACAACAGTGGTAAACAAGACTATTTTTTAAAACTTGTTTCTGAGTTTTCCAGTGAAAAAGCAGCAAGAGACATAGAATTGTATAACTGAAATGCCTTTTATACATTATACATCTTTCATTTTGCAAATGAGGAAGTCTAAGACCCAGAGCAGTTCTTTGGTGTTCCCAAAGATACACAACTAACTGATAAGAGAAATGAAATGTCTTTCTTAGGGTTTCCAGTATATTGCTGTTTTTTGTTATTCTTGTCTCTCACTATAGCACAGCTCATATAAACCTGTGACATCTTAATATGTACTTAATTTAACGATTGTTCAAACTGTCACATAATTTGCACCTATAATGGATTAATAAAAGCTTATAGCAATTGACCAATCTTTTTCTCAAAATAAAGTCAGTTAAGCAAAAATTTTAATGCCAAAATTATATTATTTTCTTGAGTAATATTTCAAAATAAGATTTTACAGTTAAAAAATTAACATTTTAAGACTTAGATATACAAATTTTGTTTCCAATATAGCATCAATACACTCCTGCATAATAATTTTATTAGAAAGACATTCTTAACACACCCTGGCCAACATTTTGACCTTTGCTAATTTTATGAGAAAATGAAAAGAGAAATTATTTTAATAAATAATATAATTAATTTCATGATAATATCACTAAATCCTCTAAGGGTGTACTGAAAAATACTGTAGTCACCAGCCACATATAACTATTTACATTTAAATTAACTAAAATCGGCCAGGCGTGGTGGCTCACACCTATAATCCTAGTACTTTGGGAGGCTGAGGCAGGTGGGTCACTTGAAATCAGGATTTCAAGACCAGCCTGGCCAATATGGTGAAACCCCACCTCTACTAAATATACAAAAATTAGCCGGACATGGTGGCACACACCTGTACCCAGCTACTCAGGAGGCTGAGGCAGGAGAAACCCTTGAACCAGGAAAGGAGGTTACAGTGAACTGATATTGCACCACTACAGTCCAGCCTGTGCAACAGAGTAATATGCAGTCTAAAAATAAATAAAATTAATAAAATTAATTAATTAATTAACTAAAATTAAGAATTCAGTTTTTCAGTAGCACTAGTCTTATCCCAAGTGTCCAATAATCACATGTGCTTAGTGGCTATTGTATCAGACAGAGCTGATATAGGATATTTTCTTCATCATAGAAAGCTCTATTGATAATGCAGGTCCAAGTTATTAACACTAATTTATGGGGGAAGGAACTTAGGCTTACTTATATGCTCATCCTCATACATGTAATAAGAGAAAAAGTCAGAATTGAATAAAATTTCCAAATAATCTATGTTATTTAACACTATTTACCATTGAATTTTTCTACTAATAGGATAAACATAGAATTTTATTTTATTCATTAATACTTTCTGTGTTTTGAATTGCTTATTCATGTAGAATAAACATCTACTGAATTAAATAAACCCTTGTTATATTTCTCTTATTGTATAATCTTGGCATTTTGTTTTTAAATTAAATCCCCATTAATCCAAACCAAATATATTATCAATATTAAATGTAGTATTGTATAGTTGAAATAAAAGTACATTAACATATTGCTTCTACTGGTTTCCTTACATTTCCAATGAGGAGGGTTCTCTGTTGACCCATTCATTTCTTTTCTTCAGTAAGATTCTTCCTTGACAAACCATCTTTTGAACATCTGGGAAAAAAAATGGAGAAATAACATGAGAGAAGAAAATGTAAAGAAGACATTAAGTAAAACTGCATGAGAGGTTTTAATTTAAGGTTCACAATAAAATATATACCAGAGCAGTAGAAGAGCTGTTGTATTCAAAGATACTCGAAGGGGAATAAAATGTGAAGCATTCGGAAGATCTGTCCTAGCTTACATGTCCATTTTCAAAGTTGCCTTCAGGAAATGTATGGTAATAAACATAAACTGAGTTATACTGAAATTAGCATTCAAGTGCTGAATTGTGCTGGATAAAAGACTAATACAGGTTCTTCCATGGAAAATGATATTTTAATTGCTATATGTAGTAATAATATACTTTGATGATGAAAAGTTTAACAAATATGTTATACTGCCACATATACGTCATACTTAACTGAGGGAGTAAAGAAGTACTTTCTTAAACACTTTGCTAGTTTTAATACCTTAACTAACAAGAGCATTTATTCTTTTTTTATTTCTAAGAAATACATACACATTAGGAATTTAGAACCTAACAGAGTTTTTTTGTTTGTTTGTTTTTTTCTTCCCTCTTGGAAAATTCCAAGTATTGTTGATTATTAATATTTGTGAAATAATTATATATACTTTATGTTTATGTAAAAGTAATGATTGAGAGTTAGTCAAAAGAATGGCAAAATTTGATTTTTTTTCTTGTCTCCCTAGCATGTTATTCTGAATTAAATGGGGCATTCCACATTATAATAGTAATAACAAATACAAACAAGCTTCATAAAGACTCTCTTTTAACTTAAGAAATGGTCCATTTTAAAAAACAAACTCCCAGTAACTATTTATACAAGATAGATTATATTTTTGGTCTTTTTCCCATATTTTACTTGGTTGTGCTTGGAGCTGTGTTACAGCCTTGGCCAGAAAATTATTCAGAGAGTAACTGCTAAATGTCATCATCTGTATTAAAGTGACATTCTTCACCTTGTTTTAAAACATCAAGAAGTTTTTGGAGTTTTGCTTCTCACTTCTTAATAAATGGAAATGGAATTTGTCTTCTTGATTATCACACAACGTTCCCTCATCTTCCTGGCATGCCTCTTTTCCAGCCCAGACTTTGTATTTAAATGCACTAAAACAGAATTTATAAACAGAATTTATTAGAACACAATCTCTAAAGTTAGATGCAGCTCAAGACAAAGTTGTAGTGTATGTTGATAATTTAGTCCTCAAGCAAAACCATGTTGTACATTTGTGTTTCTAAAACCAGCAAAAACTCATTTTTTTGTTTGAACAGAAGAGTAGAGACACAACAAATTCCTATCTTCCTTTTTAGAAACTATATTGAAAATCTCTTTTTGACTTGCAAGGTTGATGCAGACTTTAGGCAGGTATGCTTCCACATTGAAATCCTCCGGAGATTAACAGCAACAGCAACTGCCTCAAGGTGTACTTGGTTCCATTTCACCACTTCACCATCTGGTAGACATATGAGGATCAGTTCAACAGATTTAGGAAATGGTTATTATGGAGGTTATTCTTTTAGCAGATGATTTTTTTTTTGTTTTGCCACTCCCACATAAATGCAAAACAGAAAATATATTCTAAGCAGAGACTACTATAGAGCTTACCTATTTGAAATTCCCCCTCCAGCAAATAAAACCACTGCAAACTGAGCTTAACAATGTCCAGTCATAGCATGAAGGGCAAATTTTAAACTGAAAGTGCATTAGTATGATGTATAGTTCTCTTTGGCCCCCAAAATAAATTACCCTCTTTAAAGATAAATGTAAATATAAGAACAAGCTGCAATGTTACTTTATAATTTTATTCTCCTCAATGTGTCCTTCAAACTTCTACAAAGCAGACAGTGTTTTAGGAGAATTTAATGCAGAAAGTATCAAAGTACTGCAAGATTCCAATAGGTTTTCAAAATTAGACAAGCATTGATTTTAAAACATTTATAACTTCATATTCATTGTTAATATTTTCTTTGTATATAGAAGTAATTTTATGTAAGGTACAGATGCCTCTAGCCTTTAACATTGTAATACAGTGTGTAGAGTTTATTGTTATGTAATTTACACACTTCTTTACAGACAATTAATAACCCTATATTTATTACAGCCTTTGTGAATTTAAGAAGAATTTTTAAGTAGAAGTGTATGATAATAGCTTTGACCTTATTCTTTTATATAGATTTTAATAAATAAATGATCATACTTCTCAAATGTGACTTAGCCAAAGAATGAAGTATGATATTTAAAGAACAGAGTAATATAAAAAATTGAAATTACATATTTACACAGGATCTGTGTATGCTGAGAAAGAGTTTCTGTGTCTTTTATTGTTCATTTTTCTCTAGGCAGTAGTTGTTAACTGGGATGATTTCACCTCCTTTTCCATGAAACATCTGGAAATATCTAGAGAAATATTTGGTTGTCAAAACTAGGGCATGGCTACTACTACCATCTACTTGATAGAGACTGGGGATGCTGCTAACTTTCTACAATGTTCAAGACAGCCTCATTCTGACAGCAAATATCTATGCATTCCAAAATGTCAACAGACCCAAAGCCGAAAATCTCTACTCCAAAGCTTATATTAATATATACAAAATAAAGTTTGGCAAATAAACTATTCACAAGTAAATTGGAAACTCCGAATCTTAGAATGAGACAATCTTCTGTGACTTGTTAACACATGTGAACACACACATATACATTTTCACACACAGATTAAACACACATATATATATTTATACGTTATATAAACAAATACATATATTCCCATATACCAACTCATACTCAATTTTTAGTATTTGATTCTCAATACTCTTTTGAAGCAATTGATTTTTTCCCTCAGTCTCCTGAATACAGCAGACTGATGGGTCTTGACTCTTTATCCAGTTTGCCAGTCTGTGTCTTTTAATTGGAGCATTTAGTCCATTTACATTTAAGGTTAATATTGTTATGTGTGAACTTGATCCTGTCATTATGATATTAACTGGTTATTTTGCTCGTTAGTTGATGCAGTTTCTTCCTAGCCTCGATGGTCTTTATATTTTGGCATGTTTTTGCAATGGCTGGTACCGGTTGTTCCTCTCCATGTTTAGGGCTTCCTTCAGGGTCTCTTGTAAGGCAGGCCTGGTGGTGACAAAATCTCTAAGCATTTGCTTATCTGTAAAGGATTTTATTTCTCCTTCACTGATGAAACTTAGTTTGGCTGGATATGAAATTCTGGGTTTAAAATTCTTTTCTTTAAGAACGTTGAATATTGGCCCCCACTCTCTTCTGGCTTGTAGAGTTTCTGCGGAGAGATCTGCTGTTAGTCTGATGGGCTTCCGTTTGTGGGTAACCCGACCTTTCTCTCTGGCTGCCCTTAAGATTTTTTCCTTCATTTCAACTTTGGTGAATCTGGCAATTATGTGTCTTGGAGTTGCTCTTCTCGAGGAGTATCTTTGTCGTGTTCTCTGTATTTCCTGAATTTGAATGTTGGCCTGCCCTACTAGGTTGGGGAAGTTCTCCTGGATGATATCCTGAAGAGTGTTTTCCAACTTGGTTCCATTTTCCCCCTCACTTTCAGGCACCCCAATCAGACGTAGATTTGGTCTTTTTACATAATCCCATACTTCTTGCAGGCTTTGTTCATTTCTTTTTCTTCTTTTTTCTTTTGGTTTCTCTTCTCACTTCATTTCATTCATTTGATCCTCAATCGCTGATACTCTTTCTTCCAGTTGATCCAGTCGGTTACTGAAGCTTGTGCATTTGTCACATATTTCTCGTGTCATGGTTTTCATCTCTGTCATTTGGTTTATGACCTTCTCTGCATTAATTAGTCTAGCTGTCCATTCTTCCACTCTTTTTTCAAGATTTTTAGTTTCTTTGCGCTGGGTTCGTAATTCCTCCTTTAGCTCTGAGAAGTTTGATGGACTGAAGCCTTCTTCTCTCATCTCGTCAAAGTCATTCTCTGACCAGCTTCGATCCGTTGCTGGCGATGGGCTGCGCTCCTTTGCAGGGGGAGATGCGCTCTTATTTTTTGAATTTCCAGCTTTTCTGCCCTGCTTCCTCCCCATCTTTGTCGTTTTATCTGTCTCTGGTCTTTGATGATGGTGACGTACTGATGGGGTTTTGGTATAGGTGTCCTTCCTGTTTGATAGTTTTCCTTCTGACAGTCAGGACCCTCAGCTATAGGTCTGTTGGAGATTGCTTGAGGTCCACTCCAGACCCTGTTTGCCTGGGTATCAGCAGCAGAGGTTGCCGAAGATAGAATATTGCTGAACAGCGAGTGTACCTGTCTGATTCTTCCTTTGGAAGTTTTCTCTCAGGGGTGTACTCCACCCTGTGAGGTGTGGGGTGTCAGACTGCCCCTAGTGGGGGATGTCTCCCAGCTAGGCTACTCAGGGGTCAGGGACCCACCTGAGCAGGCAGTCTGTCAGTTCTCAGATCTCAACCTCCATGTTGGGAGATCCACGGCTCTCCCCAAAGCTGTCAGACAGAGTCGTTCACGTCTGCACCGGCCCCTGCTGCTTCCCCTGTTGGTCTTCAGCTGTGCGCTGTCCCCAGGGGTGGAGACTACAGAGACAGGCAGGCTTCCTTGAGCTGCTGTGAGCTCCACCCAGTTCGAGCTTCCCAGCGGCTTTGTTTACCTACTTAAGCCTCAGCAATGGCGGGCGCCCCTCCCCCAGCCTCGCTGCTGCCTTGAGGATAGATCGCGGTAGACTGCTGTGTTAGCAGTGAGGGAGGCTCCATGGGCGTGGGACCCTCCCGGCCAGGTGTGGGATATATTCTCCTGGTGTGCCTGTTTGCTTAAAGCTCAGTATTGGGGTGGGAGTTACCCGATTTTCCAGGTGTTGTGTGTCTCAGTTCCCCTGGCTAGGAAAACGGATTCCCTTCCCCCTTGAGCTTCCAGGTGAGGCGATGCCTCGCCCTGCTTCAGCTCTCGCTGGTCAGGCTGCAGCAGCTGACCAGCACCGATTGTCCGGCACTCCCTAGTGAGATGACCCCAGTACCTCAGTTGAAAATGCAGAAATCACCGGTCTTCTGTGTCGCTCGCGCTGGGAGTTGGAGACTGTAGCTATTCCTATTCGGCCATCTTGCCAATTTAATTTCTCAATTGAGCATAACCTGTTTCTGGTAAAGGAAATATAAAAAAAAACCTGTAGACAAATTTTATTCATCAGTATGAAAACAAGCATTCTAAGCAAATATTAGGAAATCAAATCCAGATGATTATCAAAAATGATTAAAGAATATTCCAGAAAAGTAATAACAGTTCTTTATTATAATTCATTTACTCAGTAAATTAAAGAAAAACAATATGAGTACATCAACAGCAGCTTTAAAGGACAAATAGGCTGCACATGGCGGTTCACGCCTGTAATTCTAGCACTTTGGGAGGCCAAGGAAGGCAGATCACTTGAGGTCAAGAGTTCGAGACCAGCCTGGCCAACATGGTGAAACTCATCTCTACTAAAAAAAAAAAAAAAAAAAAAAAAAAAAAAAGAACAAAAAAAATTAGCCAGGCATGGTGGCAGGCACCTGTAATCCCAGCTACTCGGGAGGCTGAGGCAGGAGAATTACTTGAACCTAGGAGGGGGAGTTTGCAGTGAGCCGAGATCATGCCACTGCACTCCAGCCTGGGTGACAGAGTAAGACTCCATTCTCAAAATAATAATAATAATAATAATTCAAGGAAGCTTACAGTCTCTGCTCCATTAGAAAGCCTCTGCTTTTTGAGTAAACATTGTATTCTCACCATCTTTCCTCAATCTAAACATCTGGGCTCCTTGATTTGATAGATTATTTGTCTTAATATTATAGATTCTACCCTATGTATACTATCTTTACCTACAACTTATATTTACTAATTTTATATATAATCAACGTCTTTGCCATAATCTTAGGTTATCTAAGCTTTTGAATCTGTACTACATATGCTCTTTCTAATAGTATCTTTTTAAAAACGTGCTTTTAAAAACAGTATTGCTGGATCACTACTATGCTGGAGGTGACATCATTAGGAGTTGTAAACAGAAAAAACAAGAGGTATGGATGAGTGTACAAGTTCTCCAAAACTTGGAAAATTTATTTTATCTTAATTCTGTTACATTAGAAAATTTTAATTTAACATATTAAATTGTTTTTGAGTATGTATTAATTAGTGTAGGAAGAGAGAAACAAAGTGCTACTGTATTTGTCTGTTCTCATGCTACTAATAAAGACATACCCAAGACTGGGTAATTTAAACCATAAAAAAGTGGTTTAATGGACTCACAGTTCCACATGAGTGGGGAGGCCTCACAGTTACAGCAGAAGGCAAAAGAGGAGCAAAAGTATGTCTTACATGGTGGTAGGGAAGAGAGTATGTGCAGGCAAAACTGCCCTTTATAAAACCATCAGAAATCATGAGACTTATTCAGTATCACAAAAACAACATGGGAAAAACCTGGCCCCATGATTCTATTACCTCCAACCAGATCACTCCCAGGACAAGTGGGGATTATGGGAGCTACAATTCAAGACGAGATTTGTGTGGGGACACAGCCAAACCATATCATTCCGTGCCTGGCCCCTCCCAGGTCTCCAAAGACTCATCTGAGACAAAGCAAGTCCCTTCTTCCTATGCCTGTAAAATCAAAAGCAAGTTAGTTACTTCCTAGATACAATGGGGGTACAGGCATTGGCCAAATACATCCACTCCAAATAGGAGAAATTGGCCAAAACAAAGGGCTAGAGGTCTCACGCAAATCTGAAATCCAATAGTGCAGTCATTAAACCTTAAAGTTCCAAAACAATCTCGTTTGACTACATGTATTACATCCAGGTCATGCTGATGCAAGTGGTGGATTCCCATGGTCTCAGGCAGCTCTACCCTTAAGGCTTTGCAAAGTGTAGCCCCTCTCCCGCCCCACCCCGCCCCACCCCGCCCCACCCCGCCCCACACAGCCCCACACTGCCCCAGCTGCTTTGACAGGTTAGCATTCAGTATCTGCTCTGCTACTTTTCCAGGTGCACAGTGGAAGCTGTCAGTGGATCTACCATTCTGGGTTCTAGAGAATGGCAGCCGTCTTCTCACAGCTCCGTGGGGACTCTGTATGGAGGCTCCAATTCCACATTTCCCTTCCACACTTCCCTAGCAGAAGTTCTCCATGATGGCTCCATCCCTGAAGCAGCCTTTTGCTTGGACATCCAGACATTTCCACACATTCTCTGAAATCTAGGCAGAGGTTTCCAAACTTTAGTACTTTACTTCTGCACACCCACAGGGACAGCACCACATGTAAGCTGCCAAGGCTTGGGGCTTTCAGTCTGTGAAGCCACAGCCCAAGCTATACTTTGGCCTCTTTTAGTCATGGCTGGGATGAGTAGAACCAAAATCTGAGACTGCACAAAGCACCAAGGCCCCGGGGCCAGCCTACAGAACAATTTTTTTTTCTTGGCCTCTGAGCCTATAATGGGAGGGGCTGCCATGAAGACCACTGACATGCCCTGGAGACATTTTTCCCATTGTCTTGGTGATTATCATTTGGCTCCTTATTATTTATGCAAATGTCTGCAGCCAGCTTGAATTTCTCTTCAGAAAACGGGTTTTCTTTTTCTATTGTATTGTCAGGCTGCAAATTTTCTGAACTTTAATGCTTTGCTTCCCTTTTAAACATAAGTTCCAATTCCAAACCATACTTTGTGATGAACAAAACTGAATACTTTAAAGAGCACCCTAGTTACCTCTTGAATGCATTATTGCATAGAAATTTCCTCTGCCAGGTATCCTACGTCATCTATCTCAAGTTCAAAGTTCCACAGATCTCTAGGGAAGGAGCAAAATGTTATCAGTCTTTTTGCTAAAACATAACATGAGTCACCTTTATTCCAGTTCCCAACAAGTTCCTCATCTAAGATTACAGCAGCCTGGACTTCATTGTCTACATCACTATCAGCGTTTTGGTCAAAGCCATTCCCAACAAGTCTCTAAAAAGTTGCAAACTTTCCCACATCCTCTTGTTTTCTGAGGCCTCTAGGAAATTTCAAACAAGTCTCTAGGAAATTTCAAACTTTCCCACATGTTTCTGTCTTCTTTTGAGCCCTCCAAGCTATTCTTACCTTTTCCTGTTATTCAGTTCCAAAGTTGCTTCCATGCTTTTGGGTATCTTTACAGCAGCACCCCACCACCCAGTACCAATTAACTGTATTTGTATGTTCTCATGCTGCTAACAAAGATATACCTGAGACTGATTAATTTATAAAGAAAAAGGTTTAATAGAGTCACAGTTCCACATGGCTGGAGAGGCCTCACAATCATGGTGGAAGGCAAAGAGGGAGCAAAGGCGTGTCTTACATGGCAGCAGGCAAGACAGCATGTGGAGAGGAACTTCCCTTTATAAAGCCATCACATCTTGTGAGGCTTATTCACTATTACAAGAACAGCAGAGGAACCCCCCTCCCAACCCCAGGATTAAATTACTTCCCACCACGTCCCTCCCAGGACATATGGGAATTATGGGAGTTACAATTCAAGATGAGATTTGGGTGGGGTCAAAGCCAAACCTTATCAGCTACCTATTAAATAGAAACCATTCTAGATCAAAAGTTGGCAAACTATGGCTTGTGAGCCAAATCTAGCTCATTGCACTTTTTCATAAGTAAAGATTTATTGTAACTCAACCATCATTCATTTACATATTATTTATTAATTTACATATTGTCATCACTGAACTTTACATCTGAGCAGGAAATAAATGTCATTCAGGTTTATTCTATTTATTTTATTGATGAGGAATGTGAGGTTTAAGTAATTACATGGCTAGTCTAGGATCACACATGTAGCCTATTAAAGAATAAGAAACCACACCAATTCACAGCTTCTTTTTAACCTTCTGTTTACATCTGCTCCTCTCATTTTCTAATGGTAGCAGAGATAGGCAGAAACAGTATTTTCTTGAGCTAATGGACTGGGTTGGTGATGACATGTGTCACCTGCTGATGAAGTAGAGCAAAACTCCACCTGACTCTTCTTCAGTTATTGTGACCGGGGAGACCAGAGAATAAACAGACAATTACAAATTAGTTTTTATAAAGCTACTGAGAAATAAACCAACACAAAACACTTTGTATAAAATCACTGGGATTTGAGGAAGTTTCCTACATCAAACTTTGTCTATTGTAACCAATACTCTGTCTCTCAAAAACAATAAATTCTGGATTCATAAATGTTTTTGAATATAAAGCTAATTCTAATATTGTAAATAAACTGGTTGACTTATCACAGAATATACTGTAACACATTATTCTGCATAGGGCATGCCCTCTAATGTTATTATATACATTTTAATATAGATCATATTATTGTGCATTTACACTAGGTAGCTTCTGATGGTGTGTGTTTCAGGTTGGAGGGAATATACATAAAATATGTTAAAAGTGCCTTAAAAATAAAACTCTGCAAAGGAAATAAAAGTAAAGTTTATAATGTGAATCATATTCTATATTTGCAACATCTTGTTTAAAATTTCAATTTATTTGAAGAAAAATTATGAAACACAATGCTTGTGAACCACTGCACATTCTACAGCAAAATTATATATTATGAAGCTTTGCAGTTTAATCCTTTTTTGAACTACCCATGCATTTTTTGTCTTTTTTTTTTTTACTTATATATTCTTTTCTTTTAATTATTTGGATTTTATCAAGTTAAAATGTATAAAATGACTTTTATTTATGTATTGCCTAATCTATATATTTTATAACATTTTTACTACTTTTAAAATAAATTAATTAATGATTTTAGGCTACAGAAAGATTATTTTAGGTAAGAGCTCATAAGCCTTCTTGTAATTATTTTTATTAAATACTTTACTGTTAGTTTTATCTTTCTTTATAAATAGGCGCAAAGACTGGCATATCAGCAAATAAACAGCTGATTGTATAGATACTGAAGTAATCCTTAGTTTTAGAAAATACTACTTCATTTTCGCTTTATATTTTAATTCACTATTAAAATTGAATATCTATGTTATTTACCAATTACTCATTTTGGTTATCATTTGTTTATTTTTATTTTTCTCAAGTTAGGCTCATTTTCTAAAGTTTGTTAGCATGTATCCATTGCAATAAATGTGTGCAAATAAATGTATTTACTGTGTAAATAATTTTGCTTAAATATCTATAAAATTTGTAAATAAGTAATTTTATTGAATTCTCATGGACTATTATTTTTATTTCTCAGTCATTGGGAAATAGAAATTTTAATTTGATAAATCAAAATTTCTATTAACAGATCTATATTAGATTATAAAGTATAATTAAGAGCCTTTATCTTTTCTCAATCTGATCATCCTTTGCCATAACCAAAAATGATCATACATCAAAATTTTGTTTGGGATAGGCTTAGTTTACAACTCTTTTTCTGTCATTTTGATTACTAACACTCCCTTTTTACTGTCAAATATTGGAACTTAGTCAATAAATTCTATGATCACTCTGCCTATAATTACTCTGCTAATATTTTTCTTCTGCATACAGCATACAATAGAACAAATGATAAGATGATATTCTACCCTTGATATCCTATGTTTAAAAAAGAACATAAGAAGAAATAGGCATCAGAATGGATACATTAGGAATCATTATCCCCAGAATTTCTACAGCTAAGGAAATGTCCTAGAATGAAAGTGATTTTAAATCTTGTCTCCAGTTTTTCACTGACACACTTTTTCTCATATTCTCATACTCTTATCCCTTTCCACCCAGTGCAAACATAGAAGTCAATGATGAAAGAGAAGCCTCTGAAAGGTGTTACAGCTGTCATTAACAGTAAAGACTGATATTTTCTGTTGTTCACTTTAAAATATTCAACATAAACAGATTCATAAGTGTGTGTAAATGAATCGGAATCTGTAGCCTAGAAGCAGATAAATAACATCTAATTTATCACAATTAACAATCCATAATCTAGACATGTCAGCTTGTATTTTAATGACTGTAATTAAAAATCCACCATCCAAAGGAGAATTCTACAGTCTTCAATTGTCACTGTCTAAATATACACCATAAACTTTGTTAATAATAATAAAAGATGAAAAAAAATTTGAAATGTATGGCAATATATGTGAGTTATCTAGGTATATTGAATAGACATCTCCAGCTTTGCCTGAGTGTTACATCAAAATCAGATGAACCAATGAGTTAGTTTCTTTCACATAATTATTTAGGTTGACTCAGTGAATTCCTGTGTCTTATTTTTTTCTTAGGGATTTCATTTCATGGCATCTTATTCTGAAATTAAACTAATATTCCAACTGCCTAGAATATACTTTGCATGCATTGAGCTCACAGTAAGAGTTTTTATAACTATTATTCTACCTATTTGTGAATAAATAATATATAAATAACAAATGTATATATTAATATATAATAAATATATATAAAATAGTTATTTTAATTAAAATACTTAACATATTTTAGATAAAAATAAATATTTATTTAGTTACTTTAATTAAAACATGAGTCCCAGTAACAAAGTTGTTGGTGAAAAAGCCAGTAGCTTTCCCATACTTGTATTCATTGGGAACAACATTGTTAATGGCCAGATTTAGTTAGGATGGGAGCACACACCTATATGGTTGCTGTTTATTTCCATGGTCAGTTGAACAATGACTTCTTTTCTTTCAAGGATCACGTCTTTTGACTCTGGGTAGGCCTTGAATGCCATGACTATCTTCCCAGGGCATCAAGTTAACTTGAAGTCCATTTAGTATTTACATATGCTTTTACATCCTGGCATTTAAATGCTAGTAAGCGGTGAATTGGATAAAAGCAAACAGACTAGTGATTATAAAATTGAATAATCAGTATCTGGGTAATCAGGTTACTATAAGAAGATTTCATTTTGAACTGATGCTGTTTCTCCTAATTTTCTCTTAGTGCAAATTTTGTTAAACCCTTATATTCTCTGACCTTTAAAAATCATTTTATGCTAAATGTTTCTACTGTCCTTGAGACTTAGTTAAATGAGTTGCCTGACAGATCATTTAGCACATTTCCACTGCTTTGTGAACCTGTCAAGTAGGGAGTTTACCTCACACTGATTCCGTTATTTTATTATAAACTCGGTCTTCAACAATTCTTATTCTAAAATTATAAAGGGACTGCTCTAATAGGGTTCACTTCCTATTTGAAGGTTCTCACTGGATTCACATGGAAAGGAATGGGAGAAACCTCCATCTGTGCATTTTCACGGGAAACAAAGTAACACCTAGTGTTAATACACTTGTTTCTAAGCCATAATTAACTGTGTGCACAAAAGTATAGACATCAATGCACCTAATCCAATGTAAGTATTTTGGTGTAGCAGACTGCTACCAAATATAACAGAATTAGTTCATTGGGTTTCTAAATTTATTCATAATAGCTAGAAAGGCATTTCTAGTTGGTTAGGGCATAGCAATAATAATGAAACTAATTCTCACTCTGTAGATTTATGTAGATGGCAGTCTGAATATTCAAATGCATCCATCTTCTCAAGCTCTGTCTTTCCAGCCTGCTTCATGTAACAAATATGTGCTGTGCTCTAGGTGCAAAGGCATACCGACATTTTTCAATGGTTGAAATATATGCACTCTGAAAAATCCCAGTATCAGTTATGAAACATGCCAGTCCCACAGCTTAGAAACTCTATGGGTCAGTGGAAAGACAGTTTTTATTTCATTTCTTTATATATTGTTAAAAATGTACAAATAAATATTATAAAAATTGCTTTCATATTTTGCTATATATGATGTTTATTATAATATTTTAATAATTTAGGGAGGTAGTGGTTATAGTTTTTATAACTTCATGAGGCCTTTAATCTTGCCCTATAATTTAAAAAAGAAATTAATGAGGTGACATTCAAATAACATAAAATTAGCTATTTTAAATTGAACAAGTCAGTGACATTTAATACATTCATAATGTTGCACAATCACCAGCTCTATCTAGTTCCAAGACATTCAAACACTCTAAAATAAAACAAAATAAAAATCTTACTGATTAAATAATTTCTATCCATTCACTCCTCCTCCTAGCCCCTGGAATAACTGAAACTTCATTCTGTATATTGATTTACCTATATTCTATATTAATAAAATTATATATTATGTGATATTTTATGTTTTTCTTCTTTCAAATAAGACAATGTTTTAAAGTTTCATCTATATTGTAGCATATATTAATATTCCATGTCTTTTTACAGTTGAATAATATTCCATTGTTGTATACCATGATTTGTTTATATATTCATCATTTTATGAACATTTGAACTGTCTTCACCTTTTGGCTATTATAAATTGTGTTGCTATGAATATGCACTTACATTTAATTGTTACAGTAATTGTTTTCAATTATTTCATGTGTATACCTCGGCATGTAGATGCCAGGTCACATGATAATTCTATGTTTCACTTTTTGAGGAACTGTCAAAATTTTTCTATAACAGCTGAACCATTGTGCATGTACACCAGAAATCTACAAGAGTTCCAATTTCTCCATGTTCTTATCAATATTTTTTGCTTTCTGTTTTTGTTTGTTTGTTTAACATTAGGTCAATTCTAGTATATGTGAAGTAATATGTCATCGACGGTTTGATTGGCATTCTTATCATAAATTTTCTTAGTGCCTTCATCTTGAATGAGTGTTGGAAATTGTCAAATACTCTTCCTGCATCAATTGAGATGGCCATGTAGGTTCCCTTTCCCTTTTTTAAAAATTAATATGGAGTACAACATTGATTGATTTTTATGTTAAACCATCCTTGCATTGCTGGAGTAAATTCCACTTGACACTAATGTATAATACTTACATTAATAGTATGCTGTTGAATTTAGCTTGCTCATGTTTTGTTGAGGATTTTAGCATCCACATTTATAAGAAATAATGTTCTGTATGTTTCTTTCCTTGTGATGTATTTTTAAAACTTTTATGTTTGGGGGTACATGTGAAGGTTTATTATATAGGTAAATACATGTCATGGGAGTTTGTTGTACAGATTATTTAGTAAATCATGTAATAAACCTAGTACTCAATATTTTTTCTGCTCCTGTTTCTCCTCCCAATATCTGCCGTTAAGTAGACCCCAGTGTCTGTTGTTCTCTTCTTAGTGTTCATGAGTTCTCATTATTCAACTCATAAGCGAGAACATGCAGTATTTGGTTTTACGTTTCTGCATAGATTTGCTAAGGATAATAAAACCTCTAGCCTCACTGAGGTTCACACAAAAGAGATTTGCTTATCTGTAAGGGATTTTATTTATCCTTCACTTAGGAAGGCCTCTATTCTCTTCTGCTTTGTAGGGTTTCAGCTGAGAGGTCCACTGTAGCCTGATGGAGTTCCCTCTGAAGGTGAACTGCCCCTTGTCTCTAGCTGCCTTTAACATTTTGTTGTTGTTGTTGTTGTTGTTTGTTTGTTTGTTTTTTTCTTATTTAAACCTTTGAAAATCTGATCATTATATGTCTTGGGGATGATCTTCTTGTGTAGACTCTTGCAGTAGTCTGTATTTTCTGAATTTGACTGTTGGCCTCTCTAGCAAGTGTGGAGAACTTTTCATAGATGATGTCCTGAATTGTGTTTTCCAAGTTGTTTGCTATCTCCCCTTCCCTTTCAGGGATGCCAATGATTCACAGATTTGGCCTCTTTACATAATTTAATATTTCTTGGGGGATTCATTCTTTTGTTTTATTCTTTTATTTTTTATTTTTGTCTGACTGTCTTATTTCAGAAAGCCAGTCTTCTAGTTCTGAGGCTCTTTTTGTTGCTTGATTTATTTTATTGTTAATATTTGTGATCACATTGTGAAATTATTGTATGTGGTTATTCTGATCTGTGAGATCCATTAGGATTTTGTTTTAATACTATTTCATCCTTCAACTCCTGTATCATTTTATAGTAATTCTTAGTTTTTTCAGATTGGGTTTTGCCATTCTCCTGAATCTTGATGGTCCTTTTATATCCTATTCTGAATTCTATTTCTGTCATTTCAGCTAGCTCAACCTGGCTCAGAACTCTTGATGGAGAACTGATGCGGTCATTTGGAGGACGTACAACACTCTGACCATTTAAGTTACTGGAGTTCTTGAACTGAGTCACATATCTGCATGTGGGTGTTTCTTTAACTGCAGGGCAAACGGAGTACAGTCAATAGACTACTGAATGTTTTCACAGGGCTGATGCATTGTGCAGGGTCTTTATTTGAAGCTAACTTCTTGGTTTTGGTTTCAGAGGGGAGTACGTTAGTGAGTTTTTTTTTTTTTTTTTTTTTTTTTTTGGTGTTGAAGCTGTGGGGTGTGATCCAGTAATTTGCACTTGGGCATATTGGTCAGTTGGTAGACTCTTGCTCAGTTGTGTGGCTCCTCTATGCTTTTTCACAGTTTCAGCAGTGTTTCCTCTCAATGTTCTGAAAGTGTGGGTATTTCTCCCCTTTGGGTGTTGGCTATAGATTTTGACTCCTGGGCTGCCCACTGGAGATCTGGGATGGTCTCCCAGTTTATGTTTCTTTCTGAACATGGGGATGGCAGATGAAAGAAGTCCAGTAATGATTGTAGTCAAGGGTTTTTGCTTGTCTCCTGGGGGCTCCACCCCAGAGAGATGCATGTCATCAATTTCTCAGTGCAATCATCTTAGGATGGAGGGTCTGAACTGTGGGCCCAAGACAGGGGTTCCCTATCTGGTGATGCATGGGTGGGTGGTGAGACATATGGGAGATGGACTGGCCTCCTCTTCTTAGGTTGACTGCAGTTTTTTTGGAGGTGTGGATAAGGCACTTAGAATCTTTGCTCATTTGTTAGTCCAGGGGTAGCAAGGGCAGATCCACTGCAAAGACAGTGGCAGAGAGGCGTTCAGTTGTCCCTCGGAGCTCTGTCCAGCGAGTTGCAAACCTGCTACTGGCTGAAATGACCAAATGACTTCCTTAAACATTTCTTATAGAGCACATCCATTAATAAAACAGTCTCTGTCACATTGTGTCTATGTGCAAGTATCTTAACTCACCTTTATTTTGACCAGATATAGAATTCTTTGTTGTTAGTATTTTTATCTTATTACTTTAAATATGTCATCCTACTTCCTTCTGTCCTCTGTGGTTTTTTATGAGAAGTCAGCTATAAATTATTTCAAGAATTTCTCGTACCTGATGAGCACTTTTCTCTTGTTGCTTTCAAGATTTTCTGTTTTTGTCTTTTGTTTGATCTATAATGTATTTTGAGGTGGATCTGAGTTCATGAAGTTTGGAGACTATTGCGCTTCTTTGATGTGCAAATTTTTGTCTATTATCAAGTTTCTGAAGTTTTTTCTTTTTTTTTGTCATTATTTAGTCAAATTTTTTTTTCACCCTTTTCTCAGTCTCTTTTTCTTCTGGACCTCCCATATGAGTATATCGTTCAATTTGAAGGCACTTCACTTAGTCCCTTAAGTGAAGTCCCCACTAAGTCTAGTGGGGACTAGTGAAGTCTAGTCCCCACTAAGGGACTAGAGGTCCCTTAGTATCTGTTCACTTTTCTTCATTCTGTTTTACTTTCTGTTCTTCAGGCTAAATTATTTCAGTTATGTTGTCTTGAAGTAAAAGTATTACCTTCCTTCTTCTTGTTGCAACATGCTGTAGAATCTCTATAGTAAAATTTTCATTTTAATGTTAGTGTGTTCAACTACAGAACTTTTATTTTATTCCTTTTTTAATTTATTTCTCCTTATTAGTAGTCTTAGTTTGTGAATACATTGTTTTTTTCTTTCTTTTACTTCTTGTGTATTGGTTTTCTTTAGGTCTTTGAACATATTAAAGACAAATGATTCTTCCTGTCCCCTAGAATTTGCTATGTTTTGTTGCTGTAGTATGCAGTTGTCTATTTAATGACTTCTCCAAACTACTTTTGTAAAGATTATAATCCATGTTATATGTGGTTTTTGAAGTTTCTACTAAAGTTTTGATTTCTTTAGCTTGTGTTCAACTACTTTCTTGATAAAGATTTTTTTTTAAATACCAACAAAATAATATATACCTCTCCCAGTTTTTGACAATTGGTTCTGTGCTTAGATACTCTTAGCACCTGTCCAAATGATTTATACTAATGCTTCATGTTTCATTTCCTGCTTGCATTGAACATAGAGATCAGCTAATTATAAAAACTTAGATTTTTAATTTTTTTTTTTTATTTTCTGGCAATACTTCCTGTCCCAATAGAGGTACAGATTTTTAAAATCACTAGTATACACAGGTGCTTTTGAATGTCCTGATATTCCAAAGAAACTCCACAGCTTTGCCTTCCAAGCTTTACGTGGTCTGTTACATAACTCAACTATAATCTTCTGCTCCTGATCACTATAAGTTTTTATTAACCTTACAATGTTTTTATGAAATAACTACTGCTTTTCTACCGTAAGGGTGTTCATACTAGGTGAAACAAAGAAAAGTATCCTTCATTAAAATTTCAGGTAGTTTCTTAACAGGTTAGAAAAGACAAACATAATAAATTGTGAACAGTTTGCTATGCTCCCTCCAGAACCTCAGACCAAGGTCCCACACCCAAAACATGGGCAGCTATCTTCAAAACAACTGATGATCTGTGAAGCCATTAATACAAGGGGATGTAAAAATGCCACAAAGCTTTCCTATCTTTTTATTATTATTATTATTTTATTTAATTATTTATTTATTTATTTATTTATTTATTTATTTATTATTTATTGAGATGGAGTCTCACTCTGTCACACATGCTGGAGTACAGTGGCATCTTGGCTCACTGCAAGCTCTGCCTCCTGGGTTCTCGCCATTCTCCTGCCTCAGCTTACTGAGTAGCTGGCACTACAGGCGCCCACCACCACGCCTGACTAATTTTTTGTGTTTTTATTAGAGATGGTATTTCACCATGTTAGCCAGGATGGTCTTCATCTCCTGACCTTGTGATATGCCCGCCTGGGCCTACCAAAGTGCTGAGACTGCAGGCATAAGCCATCGCACCCAACCTTTTCTATAATTTTTAAGCTAGCTTTTCCTTGATTTAGCATTTGCTTGGGCATAAATATTTGATTGTTTTCAGAGCTTTCATAATGTTGGTTCTGACTGTTTCTACCTTTTTTAAATGTTGATGTGGAGGGGTGGATGTTTGAAGTCACCTACTCTGCACATTTTTCTCTTTCTATAATTTTATTATGTCTCATTTTACTAATCTAAAGTGGATCTCTATCTGTTTATATTATTTGAATTACCATACATTTTTGTACCTTTACATTGCCCTTACCACAATGTAGTTTGCTGTATAGCTAGATATGCACCCAGAGAATAGATTGAAAGCTCTTTAGTAACACTGATGATTTCTAATTAATTACATTCTTACACATAACCTTGGTATAGTAAAGCTACAAGTAGTGTTGAAGGTGGATTTAGAATTTATACCCTTATGTATGTTAGCAATTAATATAAATTTATAACATAAGATAAAGATGAGTTTTAGAGAATCTGACAAAAAATGATATTTAAAAAATGTGTATCATTGGGATACCCAAATTACCCTACTGTCTAATCTGATCTATTTCCTCATCAAGACAAAATCAAAATGACTGGTGTATTATAATACTAAAACTTTAAAAAATATTTTCATGTACTAAATTTTTATTTTTAATTTATGTGAGAACATAGTAGGTATATATCATATATTTATGGTGTACATGGGATGGTTTCACACAGACTTGCCATACATAATCATTTCATCATGGAGAGTGGGATATTTAACCCCTCAGGCATTTATCTTTTGTATTATAAACAATCCAATTACACTCTCTAAATTATTTCAAAATGTGCAATTAAGTTATTATTGACTATAGTCACCCTGTTGTGCTATCAAACACTAGGTCTTATTCACTCTTTCTACTTATGTATATTGTACCTATTAAACATTCCCACATCCCCACATCCCCACTACCCTTGCCAGTTTGTGGTCACCATCCTTCTACTCACTATCACCATAAGTTCAATTATTTTGATTTGTAAATCTCACAAATAAATGAGAGCATGTGATGCTTGTATTTCTGGGCCTGGCTTACTTCTCTTAACATAATAATCTTCAATTACATCAATGTTGTTGAAAATGATAAGATCTCATGATTTTGTGGCTGATAGTACTTCAGTATCTATATGTATCATATTTGCTCTATCCATTCATCTGTTGATGGACACATGGCTTGCTTCTAAATCTTGTGTATTGTGAATGATGCTGACACAAACATGGGAGTGCAGATCTCTCTTTGATACACTGATTTATTTTATTTTGGATATATACTCAGGGATGGGATTGCTGGACCGTATTGTAGCTGTATTTTCAGTTGTTTGCTGTATCTCCAAACTTCTCTCCACAGTGGTTGTATTAATTTACGTTCCCCCCAATATTGTACAAGGATTATTTTTTCACCACATCCTCACCAACATTTGTTATTGCCTGTCTTTTGGGTATAAGCCATTTTAAATGAGGTGAGATGATATCCCATTGTAGTTTTTATTTAAATTTCTCTGATGATCAGTGATGCTGCGCACCTTTTCATATGCCTGTTTGCCCTTTGTATGTCTTCTAATGAGAAATGTCTATTCAATCTTTTTCCCATGTTTGATCAGAATATTAGATTTTTTTGAGCTCCTTATGTGTTATAGTTATTAATCTCTCATCAGATGGGTAGTTTCCAAATATTTTCTCCAATTTTTTGGGTTGCCTCTTCACTTTGTTGAATGTTTGCTTTGTTGTGCAGAATCTTTCTTACTTGATGTGATCCCATTTGTCCATGTTTGCTTTGGTTGCCTGTGCTTGTGGGGTATTATTCAGGAAATCTTTGCCCAGGCCAATGTCCTGGAGAGTTTCCCCAGTGTTTTCCTGTGGTAGTTTCATAGCTCAAGGTTTAATATTTAAGTGTTTAATCCATTTTGGTTTGATTTTTGTAAATGGCAAGAGACAGTGGTCTAGTTTCATTTTTCTACAAATGGATGTTCAGTTTTCCCAGCATCATTTATTAAAAGTACTTATTCCCCAGTGTGTGATCTTGGCATCTTTGTCAAAAATGAGTACCCTTTCAGTGTGTGGATGTGTTTGTGTCTTCTTTATTCTATTTCACTGGTCTATGTGTTTGTTTTTATGTCAAGACCATGCTGTTTTGATTACATTATCCTTAGGTTCCCTTCTGGCCCAGGTGTGTCTGAAAGTGTAATTGGAGAGTTAGGATCTAGAAACAGTGTCTTATGACTCTGATCGGTGCCCTATCCTGCAGTGGCTAAGCTGGTATGCAAGATGCAAGACAAAATTATCTCCTCTCTTTCCTAACCTCTCCTTAAGCATAAATAAGTTTCTTCTGGAGTTGCAAACTGTGCAATTTGGGATTAGGAAAGGGTTGATGCCAATAATCCCTTAGCTACCCCAGCTGGTGTCTATGTAAGTCATTTGCCACCCCCTACCCCAGTCTACTGGCTTTGGATCCATTTAAGCACTAGGACTCACCTAGGACTTGCAGTCCTTTTGGCCTACACTGCCTTTCAAGTTTATTTAGAGCCCCAGAGCACTGTCACTCCAATGACAAGGCTTACAGGAACTCAGATTCTAACTGCTGTGATCAATGATTCCTGTCTGGTTAGAGCTGGTTTAAATGTTCCCTCTATGGGTGGGTGTCAGCTGAGTTTGGTCTGGTTTTTCTTTCTGCTAGCAAGTTCTTTCAGCAGCAAGTTCAATGCCTCACAATTGCTCTCTGTGCTCTCCAACCCCCAGTGCATGGAAATGCTCTCTGAACCATACCTCTGCTTCTGGGGCATGAAAGGGGGTGGGGTTGCTACTCAAGATGGGGTGTTCTACCTCTTTATTTCTTCTTTAAGTGATATAAAGTTAAAACTAGGTACTGTGAGGGCCTACCTTATTTTTGGTTCTTATGAAGTTGTTCTGCTGTTTGTGTGAACAACAGTTGGATCCTCCATTTTGTTTATAATGAAATTTATAGATTTCCTGCCTGCCCGCCTAATCTCAAATGTTTCATTTCTTGCAATTAACCATGTGCGTCACAAGCTCTGTAATATTTCACTGTTACTTTTTGCAAGTTGTATGGTTTTGTGGTTTGTACTGAAGACCTCTTGTCTCAAACTGTTAACTCCACCTTATTCTTACGACTACATATTCTTTGATTGTCAGAAACAATGTCAAATTTCCCCTTTAGCAGAAACCATGTCAAACTTCCTCTTCATCAGGGAATGTCTGTAGACTCAATTAATTGTCCTCTTATTTGAGCCACCATAGAATCCATTCAACTTTACATGCCCACAGTTTATATTCTATTTTAT
This sequence comes from Rhinopithecus roxellana, assembly GCF_007565055.1. NCBI lineage: Eukaryota > Metazoa > Chordata > Mammalia > Primates > Cercopithecidae > Rhinopithecus > Rhinopithecus roxellana. The sequence continues at coordinate 80,119,621 of NC_044552.1, forward strand.
TTTATTTGTTTTCATTTATTAAATTATTAAGAGGATGAAGTCTGGTACCAGACTTTCAATGTTGAATTCTGACTTTGCCACACACTGGTTGTATAATATTTGGAAAGTGATCTGTCTATGCTTCAATTCTCTCTGCTGTAAAAGAGGGTAGTCTTAGTGCTTATATTATACATATTTTAGGGAGATTAAGTGAGTTAATCTACATTAATAGTGATTTAAATGTTATCCATATAATAATAATACTATATATGTAAAAAAAAATAATGATAGTATCATCAATTATCATCATTATCATTATTCTGAGAGGCCCTTGAGGACAATTATTATGTTTTCATCTCTGTAGATTTGAAAATGAATCAAAACTCCTGCACAAAATAGTTTCTCAATAAATATTCTCAAAGTGCTAAATAATTGACGTTTGTCACCAAAACTCTGACCCTTTACTTACAGTCTGAATCAGTTAATGACACAACTACCAATCCTTCCCATACAATATGAACAAAAACTTGGAAGATGGTAGTAAGTGTCCTTTCTCATTAGGACAAACATTTATTTCATTGCGAATCCTGAGATTAAATCTTAATGTTCTCCCAAACTATTTTATTACTCTTGTCTTGAGTATCACCCTAACCAAAGATCTCCTTATTATGTGGACTCTTGCAAAGTCTTTTCTGTTTTGCTGTCTCTCCAATCTCATTCTAATTTGCATGCCTTCCATACATAATCTACTGGCTTCCAAATCTTTCCAACTTGCTGAAGTTTTTTGTCCCTCCTTTGCATTCCTTTTACTCCTTTCTGTTCTCTTGCATTCTTTGCACTGTTAGTTGATCTGTGTATTTCTTACTAGTCTGTGGATGTTTTGAGAGTAAGAGGTAGACAGATAGATAATAGATAGATAAATATATAGGTGCATAGATAGATCTTGAAATATGTATAATTTATCTCTGTTTTACCAGAATTTAGAATATGTTTGACCTAATGTATGCAAAGTACATGTTCATTGAATTAAATTATCGAGAAACAAACTAATGTCCCTCTTGATGATAAGTCAGTAATTCCTGCCTCCTTATTTAAATACATATTATTGTAGAACTTAAAATCTCATGCTCGATAAGAAAGCATTTGTATATTCATTTTTATTTTCTGGTTTGCAAGGAAAATAGAAAACGGCTACTTATCTAAGTGTATTACATTATTTTCAACTGTTATTGTCTTGGTTTGGTTTTTGGCTTCAGTGTACAATTTTCATAAAGTCAGAAATGGAATTTAATAATACAATGTACTTAATTTTTGGGAAAAAACAGTGTTTTCTTAAATATATTTTATTATTATACCATTGGAACAGTGCCTGCCAGATAGTTTTCTGAGACATTTGTACATACAGAATATATCACTCCTGAGAATAACTGCACATTTTACAAGCATTATAAGATATTTTTATAAAATACATGGCTGCATTTTTAAATATGATCTTACAACTTTAAGACATTTATATCATATTGAACTTGACATCTTTGAGCCATTATATCATGTTTTACATCCTTTTATTATAAAAAAATAAATTTAACCTCTAAAATCCTAAGACGTTCTTCCTAAGTGATGAAGCAGATATATTGATAAAACAAAAACATAAGCTTAAAATCATGAACTTAAAAGCACATGTCTTAGCTAATGATAAGAAATGTATTTCAGCATAAAAATGACTTTTAGTTTCTTATCTTCTTTATTTAGAAATAACACATTTAATCTAAACAAACTTTGATTTGTTTTTTTCAAATTTCTTGCCTTATACATTTTTAATATAACCCTGAATCCTGAATTCTACTTAAAAATTAGTTATTTTTAAAGTTTCAGCTAACTTAAGACTACTATTTCTATGTTAGAAATAAAAATTATAAATATAAAAAATAAGGATTCGCATTAAAAAGAAGATTGTTTTTTATTGGGGAAGATCTAAATGTCCACTATATTTTAACAGTTTAAAGGCATTAGCAAAACATTTTAAAGGCACTTAAATGTATTTATTTGTTTCTCAGAGCTCATTAGACTGTTTTATATATGTGTATATATGAAAGCTAGTACCTGTGGCCTTTTGTCTATTTATTTTAAAGAAGCAAGCACTTGTGATATTAGGCAAACATAAATTTAAAGATGAAAAGCTTAGTTATACCATTTGTTAATCTGGTTGTTTGGTTGAAGAAAAAAAATGATGGTAAAAGAGAATGACTTAATATGCTTCCATCATCATTTCAACCATTCAGGAATATTTTCTGAAACTTTTAAATAAAGATAAAAGAGGTAATAACTCTGTATCCCTATTCTCACTTTTCATATCTAAAAATTCTATAAAAAGAAAAAAATCCTAAAGATAATTTATTGTAGTACACAACAATTATTACAAAAAGGAAACTATGAATAATCTTTTAATATAGTTGTATTTAAAACAAAACAATGGAAGATATTGAAAACATGTGTATACCTCCTTAGATCTTGGCAAAATACAAATATCTCCAAAAGTTTAAGACTCATGAAAAGTACATTGACCAATTAGAGAAATTTAATCTAAGCATTTTAGTAAACTACTGGAGGATAGAAAATGTTCTTATTCGGACAACTACCTATGTCACAACAGGTAGGGAAGTTAAAGAAAAAATCATGCAAACTCGTCAACTTTATCGACTATGGCATACCTCTAACTGGAAGAAAATTGCTAAAAGTAAACTGCAGCCAAAGATGGGCATTAGTAAAAAGAAGTACACAGATGATCAATAACACAGGTGGATGATGGTGCAGATGCTGAAAATACAGGGGAACCCAATGTGAGGACAGAGAACATGAGTATTTTTCACAAGGTTTGGAGATGACAAACTCACAGTAAAAATACTGAATGCCCTATCTCCTCTCATCCGACCTCATTCACACTCTCAAATCCAGAAAAGATAAGGAAAAACAAAACTAAAAACAAAACAAGAGAGTAACTCATTTAAAATTGAATAACTACCTATTAATTGACAGAAGTTCTTTGGAGTAGGAAAAAATGTCTGTATTGTTTAATCTCTCAAATGAACAGTCAAATATATAAAATTCAAATAAATATATTGTTATTTAATAGAGGTAGAACTTGGAGTGATTTCAAAGTAATTTTTATACTTTTTTTCATCACAATAGAAGAAAAAGAACAGTAAAATTCCTCTCCAGATTTAAACTTGATAGAGCCATTTTCTCCCCATATAGTCTTCATTTTTGACAATTCCCTTCTGTCATTTAAAACTCAGATCTTCCTTCATGCTTCCCATAAGATTTTTCACTGACTATAAGGAGCTCCTCAATTTTACCAAGTTGCTTTGCTCGTATTTCCTCTGCTTCCTTTACACCAACACATCTCCCAAGGTTCATAAATGCTCTCTCATGTAACAATGAAAAGTAAAGAACACAGGAGAAAGACAGGGAATACTGGAGAATACCCACTATAGCCAAGGAGGTAATTAAGAAATACATGAAAATAGGCCTACCATCTGGAGGGGTAACAAAAAATCTTGTGAGGAACAGGAAGATTTATCAGGTCAGATCCTTGAGATATAGGCCCAATGTGCACTATAAAGCCTGAGACTTAATCAGAAGACTAAATACCCATGTCCACAGTCTACCACCAAGTTAATAAGCATCCTGTAATAATAACAGTGGATTGTAGCATAGAAAACTATGAGACGGTACAAAGGGAAGTTCCAAAACTAATATGTTTTTAAATCTGGAGCTAAAAACAAGGTCACTTGAGGCATTTGAAATGTCTGATGTTCATAGTTTCAGAAACATCAAGCACAGTCCAACCCAACTCCAGGACATTTTAACATTCTCACACTGAAGCCCATATCTATTGCTATATGGATGCATGTTTATCAACAAAAAAAAAAGCATGCTGAAACAGTCTTATATATAAAATAATCATCAGAAGCATATTTAGATATGACACAGGAGTTAGAACTATCAGAAAAAAAATTAAAGTAACTATGATTGATATATTAAAGGTTCTAATTGAGAATGTATAAAACATGCAACATCAAATGTAGAATATATATCTACTGAGAGATTAAAATAATACAGAAGAATATAAAAGGAATCTGTAAATAAAAAAATAGTAAAAGAAAAGAAGAATGTCTTGAAAGTTCTCATCAGTAGACTCAACACAGCCAAGGAAATAATTCAATGCACTTCAATATATCAGTAGAAATTGCTAAACAGAAACACAAAGAGAAAAATTATGACAAAATAGAAAATGTAAGAATTGCAGAACAATATCAAGTAGTGTACATACATGTAATTAGAATATCAGATGACAAAAAATGGAATGAGACAGAAGAAATATTTGATGTCGTAATTGAAATACTAATGACAGAAACTAAATCAGAAATTTAGGAAATTCAGAGAACAACAAGTAGGACAAATGTCAACTAAACTAAATAAACAACAAGAAAAGCACATCAATACCTTTCAACCCTCAGGACAAAGAGAAATTGTTGAAGGCAGCCAGAAGAGGAAAATCAAACCCACACCTACAGAGCAAAATGAATAAAAATTATAATGAATTTCTCAGAAATCATGCAAATTAGAGAAAAGTAAAACCTAATATTTTTGAAGAAAAATAAAAATTCTGCTAACCCAGAATTTCTCATTCAGTGAAAATATCTACAAAAAAATAAAGGAGACATTTCCAGTGTATTAAATTCTTGTTTCTACTATAACAAATATAGTAGTTAAAACAGCACACATCTATTCTTACAGTTCTGAAGTTCAGAAGTGTAAAAGCAAGGTGTCAACAGGGCTACATTCCTTCTGAGTGTTTGAGAGGAAACCCCATTATTTTGCCTTTCCAACTCTTAGACACCGCCTGCATTCTTTGGTTCATGATCTATTATTTATGTTCAAAGCCAGCAGTCCAATGTCTTCAATCCTCTGTGACTTCCTGTCTTCCTTTTATAAGGACACTTAAGATTACGTAGGGTCCAGGCACCCTTGGGAGACCGAGGTGGGCAGATCACCTGAGGTCAGGAGTTCATGACCAGCCTGGTCAACATGGTGAAACCCCATCTCTACTAAAAATACAAAAATTAGCTGGGTGTGGTGCCTGGTACCTGTAATCCCAGCTACTCGGGAGGTTGAGGTAGGAGAATTGCTTGAATTGGGGAGGTGGAGGTTGCAGTGAGTTGAGATCATGCCATTGCACTCCAACCTGAGCAACAAGGAAGAACCTCCGTCTCAAAAAAAAAAAAAAAATTACATAGGGCTCACACAGATAATCCAGGATAAACCTCCCTCCCCCCATCTCAAGAATCTTAACTTAATTGCATTTGCTAAGTTATTTCTCTATTCAGGGTAACATATTTACAGGCCTGGGAATTAGAACACAGACATACTTGAGAGAGGTATTTTTCAGTCTACTGTATTCAGCACACAAAAATTAAGAAAACACATTGCCAGCAAACTTGACCTAGAATAAACGTTAAAAGATCTTCAGGCAAAACAGTTTTCTAGGTAGCCTTAAACCAGCCCTGCTCTCCTGCCATTCTGTCATGTTGTTTTCAAGAATAACTGTAGAATGTGTAGAAAATGCAAATGTTTTTAAATTTCTTATTATTATTATTATACTTTAAGTTTTGGGATACATGTTTAGAGCATGCAGGTTTGTTACATAGGTATACATGTGGCATGGTAGTTTGCTGCACCCATCAACCTGACATCTACAATAGGTATTTTTCCTAATACTACCCCTCTTCAACCCCTACACCCCCAACAGGCCCCAGTGTGTGATGTTCCCCTCCCTGCGTCTATCTGTTCTCATTGTTCAACTCCCACTTATGAGTGAGAACTTGCAGTGTTTGGTTTTCTGTTCTTGTGTTAGTTTGCTGAGAATGATGGTTTTCAGCTTCATCCATGTTCTTCCAAAGGACATGAACGAATCCTTTTTTTATGGTTGCATAGTGTTCCATGGTATGTATGTGCTACATTTTCTTTATCCAGACTATCATTGATGGGCATTTGGGTTGTTTCCAAGTCACTGCTGTTGTGAACAGTGCTGCAATAAACATACAAGTGCATGTGTCTTTCTTTCTTTCTTTCTGAGAGGAGAATTTCACTCTTGTTGCCCAGGCTGGAGTGCAATGGCGTAATCTTGGCTCACCACAACCTCTGCCTCCCAGGTTCAAGCGATTCTCCTGCCTCAGCCTCCCGAGTAGCTGGGACTACAGGCATGCACCACCATGCCTGACTAATTTTTGTACTTTTAGTAAAGACGGGGTTTTGCCATGTTGGCCAGGTTGGTCTCAAACTCCTTATCTCGTGATCTGCCCACCTCAGCCTCCCAAAGTGCTAGGATTACAGGTGTGAGCCACCACATCTGGCCATGTGTCTTTATAGTATAATGATTTATAATCCTTTGAGTATATACCCAGCAATGGGATTGCTGGGTCAAGTGGTATTTCTGGTTCTAGATCCTTGAGGTATCACCACACTGTCTTCCACAAGCGTTGAACTAATTTACATTACCACTAATAGTGTAAAAGCGAAATCCTGAGATAAGGAGTAATTAACCGGTTGGAACAGCCTGGGCTCTGTTTCAGTCTCTTCTAGAAAAAGGATATCCTGCAGTATTTTAGCCTGAAGTATTAGGGCGTCCCTTAGGAATAGAATTCAGGGTGGGCTGCTTTTCAGGGTTCTTCAGCTGCAATACAAGTGGTGTATGCACAGGCAAAAAACAAGACAGAGCTTGATATTGTCTATGAGAACTTCATTTTAAATCATTAGAACTCATGTAAGTTAAAAATAAAAGAGTGAAGAAATGTACATCATAAAAGCACTACTCAAAATAAATGTTCTGTAGCTATATTAATTTCAGATAAGTCAGACTTTGGATCAAGAATGATTACCATGGACAAAAAGGAACATTACATATTAAATAACAATAAAGTGTTCCATTCTCTGGGAAGATATAGCAATCAAAACACACACTACATTAGGAAAATACTTATATGAAACAAATATTTGAGAATAAAGCTTTCTTTATATTTATGAAATAGCCCTATGGAAGATATGTTGATTAATTCATTAACTTAATATTTACTGAGAAATCTTTGTGGACTTGATAACATTGTTAGACATACTGAAAATGTATGGTAGCATACAGGAGAAACAAAGAAACATAAATGATGAAAATGTAACTTAACAGGTATAGTAATAAAAGTGTGTCAAGATTCTTTAGGAGTATATTTTGATCATAAAGCATGACTTGCTAAATCTTCTTTTAGAGGGTGCCATACTTGTTCTACTTGATACTCTGCATCTAAAATTCTAAAAAGGAAAAAAGACACAAAAAGGCTCTACATCCTAATTAGTTAATCTACTTTAATCCTTCACTGGCTGCTGTGATCTGGGAAAATCTATTTTTGGCCTAAGAACATCCAAAATAAAGGTTCTATCCAAGATAGTATCATATTCATCCACAGTAGGGTGATTTCTCTCTGCCTCAAATTGAACCATAAACACAGGTTACTCTGTTTTACATGCCAGTAATACCTGGGAGAACAAGTGATTTTTAAAATAGAAAATAACTTGATAACGTAGGTGTCTGGGGTCAAAATAATGTGTTTTAGTGATTCATATTTTCCTACTGCCATGCATAGGGTGTATATAACTCCTATTAAACATGACATTATACTTTTAAATAGAAATAACCATTTAATATTCTAGTGTCTTTTCCAAATTAAAAAAAAGTTTTTTATTATTTTTAAACAATTTTTGTGGATACATAGTAGGTGTATATAGTTATGGGGTACATGAGCTGTTTTGATACAGACATGCAATATAAAATAATTACATCATGGTGGTAGAAATTTAGGTATTGTATTCTTCCCAATTGTTGAATTACGTGACACTAGGTATTTTTACCTTCTTGTATTTGAAAAGAATATCCCAATTGACAGTATGGTAAATCAAATTTCAATTTAGTTAATTCTATGTTAGTAGGCCTTTTATTCCCTCCTGAATATTAAACTTTAGAGATGTATTATTTCCAATACAAACATGTTTCTGTTTTCCTGGGTATCATAGGCAGCCTCTAATATGGCCGCCAATCATGGTCCCACCTAGTGTTATTTACCCTGTGCAACCTCCTCTGCTTCAATGTGTGCTGAATTTAGTGACTCACCCCTAAAGAATAGAATACCACAAAAGTGTTGAAATATCACTTGACATTCTTACAAAAAGAATGTGGCTTTTGTTTTAAGTACCTTCTCAGGCATTTCAGTAGATCATTGTGAAGGAAGCCATGTTGGAAGCTTCTCAATTGTGAAACTCCAAATTCAAAAAAGCCCATGAAGAACTGAGGCCCTCAGCTCAGCAGCTTCTTAAGAACTGAGTTCTTAAAATAACCATGTAATTGAATTTGGAACTAGATACTCTGCCAGTTGACTATACAGATGAGACGCACGCTAAAAGCATGAATGTAGCATTGTGAGAGACCTGTAGCCAGAGGCACCCAACTTAGTCCTGACCCACCAAAACTGTAAGATAGTAAATATTTGTTGTTAAAGTGACTACATTTTTGGTTATTTTGGTATGCAGCAATAGATAACTAGTATAATCAAATGAATAATCTGGATGGGAAATCAAACACTGAGCAAACCACTGCAGATAGTCCCCATTTTACAGTGGTTAGTATGATTTTAAACTTTATGAGTATGTCAAAGTAATATATATTCAGTAGACAGAATACTTTGAATACTCTTACAACTATTGTCTTTCACTATCAGTGCAGTATTCAGTAAATTACATGAGATATTTGACACTTTATTATGAAATAATCTTTGTGTTAGATGATTTTGCCCAAGTCTAGGCTAATGTACGTGTTCTGAGCACATTTAATGTAGGCTAGGCTAAGGTATAGTGTTCATTCAGAAGATTAGAAAATGCATTTTCGACTTACAATATTTTCAGCCTAAAATGGGCTAATCAGAATGTAGGCCCATCATAAGTTGAAGAGCATCTGATGTGGTGGAAAGCCAATAATTTTACCTACCATGGTCAGTAATGACAAGAAACTGGTCTTTAATTTGGGTTTTATAACAATTTTGGTAGGATTCCAAGAACTCTGATAAAATTGATACCTAACAATTAACATAATGGAGCAAAGTAGATACAATAACTCCATTCATGTTTGAAGTTCATGGAGTGATATAATGACTGACATAAAGAAAAAAGATAAAAAATTCTCAGCAGAGAGTATAACTTAAAAATTTCACTCCATATATAAAGTCACCATTTGGCCCCAGATGAGTGAAAACCAGATGTTAACTAGAATTTATCTTCCTATTTAAATGTGATTCAAAACATCTGGTTCAAAGTTCTGTGCACGAGTTCTGTGAATTTCCAGGAAGTTTACAGTGTCATGATCACCTCTGACTCTGAGTCCTCTTTCAGGATCTATTGTCTGTGTATATGTCACTGACTCAGTCATAAATCTCAAAGTTGCCCATACAATATATTTGCATAATGAATTAAGTAAAATAAATTATAGTAAAAATAGGCAGCCAGGCCAGTCATGGTGGCTCACGCCTGTAATCCCAGCACTTGAGAGGCCAAGGCAATGCAGGAAGATCACTTGAGGTCAGGAGTTCAACCAGCCTGGCTAAAATGATGAAACCCTGTCTCTACTAGAAATACAAAATGTTAGCTGGGCATGGTAGCATGTGCCTGTGGTCCCAGCTACTAGGGAGGCTGAGGCACAAGAATCACTTGAACTCGAGAGGTGGAGGGTGCAGTGAGCTTGAACTTGGGAGGTGGAAGTGCAGTGAGCTGAAATTCAGCCACTTCACTCTAGCCTAGGTGTCAGAGCAAGACTATATCTCAGAAAATAAAAAAAAATTTAAAAAGCAGGAAAAATGGGGTAATAAAATAGATATATTCTTGTCAAAATAATATGATTTCAAATTAAACACTAGGTATACTCATTCTTAACATGTACCTTGGCCACACAACCACCATCTTTTATTTTGAGCCATCATTTTACAAGACCACCACCCATATACAATCTCTTTGGTTTCACTGTCTTTTCCTGTGGGACTTTGTTTAATTGTTCAACAATTAAGCAATATCTGTTCACCATCTCAGATGTAAAAGTTAAATCCACTGATGGGATTGTTTATGTTTCTGATGATATTTATTCTTGTGATATCTAATAGTCTATTTGCAACATATTTCTGAAGGCTTTTCCTCAAGGAAACTTACTAATCTAAAGGGATCCTGGAGCAGTTTGAATACACATAGACACACATGTCTGACTTCAGGAATGGTTTCTACACATGCTTCTATGACAAATAGTAATATTCTCTATTTCTCCACCAATGGCTTCAAAATAAATTTAAATTAATAAATTCTCAATAGACAAGTTGCATAATTCCACTAAACATTGAAGTTCAACTTTTCATGTCAACCTCTTATATCTTATATCACGTGATTATCTCCTACCTACACAGAAATTTTTTTTTAAAAAAAACTGTCATGCTATAAGAAGAACAAAATAAAGGAAATACATGAGGCAAGAATTTGTCGTAGAAATTTAGAGAGAAATCACAGTTGAGAAGGATAGATCACTCAGTGAAGAACAAGGTCATCTATTAATAAGAGGATCCTGAACCCGCACTCTCTGCCCAGAACTAGAATAAAGGCATCGAACAATGTTTAACTTTTATTTTAGATTCAAGGGGAAATGAAACACATGGAAAGGGGAAAGTGGTGAAAGCTGCTTCAATGGTAGCTTAAAGAATAGTACAAAAGTAAAGCCAAGCCAAGTCTAAATTTGTAAGATATTGAAAGACTAGTCAGTCATGAATGGACAAGCTTAATGATAGATAGGCTAGTAGAGGGAAATTGGAGGCTCAAACTTGTTTAGGATTATTTTCTGTCTCTATAGTTCTGGGACAAATACACAAGTTTTGAAAATTTAAGTTATTATGGATAGGGTATGCTCTGAAAGTACAAACATTGTAACCTAATAAGGTTGTTAATGATCAATAAATGACTATGGTGATGAAGAATTCCTTAACATAAGTGAAGTAAATTTTCAAGCATGCAGTGATGGTCTACTAACTTTAGAACTTTGTAGGAAATATCCAGATGGGGAAGTTAGAAGAAAAAGTGTGATTCTCCAATCTTGTCAATGAAAAAGAAAACTTTGTGGTTATAAATCACAGGTGGCTTTAGACTTCGTAGACATGACTACTGTTGTTAAGAAATAGTGTTTCAAATACGTTTAAAGTGTTCTCTTAATGCTTTCACTGCTGCTTTTATTATTAAAAAATCCAATTTGTCTGTGACCTGTGGGTAGTCAAAGCACCTGCTTGCTAATCTCACATCCATTCTACTAAGGTCAAGGAGCCTTTATGGTCTAGTTTAGTGGTCACTGCATTGAGTATGTTTCAGTCTTAAGCTCTTTGGGGGACAAATGCAGTATGGATGAAGATGGATAATGTGCACTTTCAAAGTTCCTCCCAGCCCCTCTCTATGGACCTGTTGATATGGTTTGGCTGTGTCCCCACCCACACCTCATCTTGAATTCCCACATGTTGTGGGAGGGACCCAGTGGGCGGTAACTTAAACATTGGGACAAGCCTTTCCCATACTGTTCTCATGATAGTGAATAAGTCTCACAAGATCTGGTGGTTTTAAAAATGAGAGTGTCCCTATTATCTTGTCTACTGCTATTTGAGACATGCCTTTCACCTTCTGCTGTGATTGTGAGGCCTCCGCAGCCATGTGGAATTGTAGGTCCATTAAACCTCTTCTTTTGTAAATTGCCCAGTCTTGGATATTTCTTTATCAGCAGCATTAAAATGGACTAATACAGAAAATTCATATAGTAGAGTGGGGCACTGCTGAAAAGATACCCGAAAATGTGGAAGCGACATTGGAACTGGGTAACAGGCTGAGGCTGGAACAGTTTTAAGGGCTCAGAGGAAGACAAGAAAATGTGGGAAAGTGTGGTATTTCCTAGAGATTTGTTGAATGGCTTTGCCCAAGGTGGTGATGGCAATATGGACAATAAAGCCCAGGCTGAGGTGATCTCAGACAGAAATGAGGAACTTGTGGGAAAGTGGAGCAAAGGTAACTCTTGTTATATTTTAGCAAAGACACTGGCAGCATTTTGCCCCTGCCCTTGAGATTTTTGGAACTTTGAACTTGAGAGAGATGATTTAGGGTGTCTGTCAGAAGAAATTTCTAAGCAGCAAAGCATTAAAAGATGACTTGGGTGTGTTAAAGGCATTCAGTTTTATAAGGGTAGCAGAGCATAAAAGTTCAAAAAATTTGCAGCCTGACAATATGATAGAAAGGAAAATCTCATTTTCTGAGAAAAAAATGCAAGCCAGCTGAATAAATTTGCATAACTAATGAGGAACCCAATGTTAATCACCAAGACAATGGGGAAAATGTCCCCAGGGCATGTCAGAGGTCTTCATAGCAGCCCCTCCCATCACAGGCCTGGAGACCTAAGAGGAAAAAGTGGTTTTGTTGGCTGAATCCAGGGTCCCTGTACTGTGTGCAGCCTAGGGACTTGGTGCCTTGCCCCCCAGTCACTCCAGCCCTGGCTAAAAGGGGCCAATGTAGAGTTCAGGCCATGGTTTCAGAGGGTGCAAGCCCCAAGTCTTTGCAGCTTACACATGGTGTTGAGCCTATAAGTGCACAGAAGTCAGGAATTAATGTTTGGGAACTCTGCCTAGATTTCAGAGGATGTGTGGAAATGTCTGTATGTCCAGGCAGAAGTTTGCTGCAGGGGTGGGGCCCTCATGGAGAACCTCTGCTAGGGCAGTGCAGAAGGGAAATGTAAGGTGGAAGACCCCACACAGAGTGCCTACTGGGGCACTTGCATGTGGAGCTGTAAGAAGAGCGCCACCATCCTCCAGGCCCCAGAATGGTAGACCCACTTACAGCTTGCACTGTGTGAATGGAAAAGTTGTGGACACTCAACACCACTCCATGAAGGCAGCCATGAGAGAGGCTGTACTCTGCAAAACCATAGGAGTAGAACTGCTCAAGACCATGAGGACCCACCTCTTGCATAAGCATGACCTGGATGTGAGACGTGGAGTTAAAGGAGATCATTTTGGAGTTTTAAGATTTGACTACCCCACTGGATTTTGAATTTGCATGGGGCTTGTACCCCCTTTGTTTTGGCCAATGTCTCCCATTCGAAATGGCTATATTTATCCAATGACTGTACCCCCATTGTATCTAGGAAGTAACTAACTTGCTTTTGATTTTACAGGATCATAGACAGAAGAAATTTGCCTTTTCTCAGATAGGAATTTGAACTGTGGACTTTTCAGTTAATGCTGAAATGAATTAAGACAGGGGGGATTGCTGGAAAGGCATGATTGGTTTTGACATGTGAGGACATGATATTTGGGAGAGTACAGGGGTGGCATGACATGGTTTGTCTGTGTCCCCACCCAAATCCCATCTTGAATTCCCATGTGTTGTTGGAGGGATCCAGTGGGAGGTAATTGAATCATGGGGTCAGGTTTTTCCTGTGCTGTTCTCATCATAGTGAATAAGTCTCACATGATCTGATGGTTTTAAAAATGGGAGTTTTACTGCACAAGCTCTCGTCTTTTCTACTGTCATGTGAGACGTGCCTTTTACCTTCTACCAGGATTTTGAGGCCTCCACAGACGCATAGAACAGTAAGTCCATTGAACCTCGTTCTTTGTAAATTGCCCAGTCTCAGGTATGTCTTTCTCAGTAGTGTGAAAACAGACTAAAACACCTATCTATTGAGTGTTAGGTGTAATATAAGCAGGCTAAAAGCAAGAGAGGGGAGAGCTTCTCCTCACTCTTCATGCTCTCATCTACCACCACAGAGCTTGAGGCTGCTTGTGTTTTGGGGTTCAGGCCTCAATGTCTTTCTTATCATCTTTTATAGGTGCCAAAATTCTACAAACATACACACAAATACACATAATCTGAATATATGTGTGTGTATACATTTATATATATTGTGTGTGTATCTATATATGATGTTTACTTTGAGAATTTATAATTAAACTATTTTGCAATATATTTTAGGAGTATTAGGTCATTTAGACAAGTACACTACTTTACAAACTCATAAAACCACCTTTACAGACAGCTTAAATGTCCTGAATTAGAAAGCATTTTGAAAACTTAAATTATTAATTTTCTTAAATATAAGCAGTTACCCTTACTAAATAGAGTTCTTTTTTAAATAGCTACCACTTACTGAAGGCTTGCTATATCAGACGTTTAATTATTTTTTTCATCTTCTAAACTGCATAACATTAATACAATTTTTCCTGTTTTGAAGTTTGAGGAAACTGAGGCTCAATAAAGTTATTCACTAAAATTATAAAGTTAATTAGAAAATTAGAATTCACAACCAGATTTATTCATTCTAAAGCCTGAAACATTTCCTCAATAGCACTGAAAACAGAATAAAACAAAGCAAAATAGTAAATAAAGATACGGTTTATAGTTTCAGAATTCATTATCTTATAATTCTACATTAAAACATGAAATATAGAGGATACAGCTAAGCTATTTACTCATTTGAAAGATGTCTGTGTTTAACTCAGGAATTTAACGAACCTCAGTATGTTTAATATTCCCCTTTATTTTATTTTTTATTATTTTTTATTTTTTTATTATACTTTAAGTTCTGGGATACATGCGCAGAACGTGGTTTGTTACATAGGTATACATGCGCCACGATGGTTTGCTGCACCCATCAACCTGTCACCTACATTAGATATTTCTCCTAATGCCATCCTTCCTCAATATTCCCTTTTAAAGGGACATCTGTATGTGATGGTAGATAAGAGGATTATCCCTGAATCAAACACAAAGCCCAGAAGGCATGAGAACTAGATTGCATGTATGTATTACCCTTCCAAAGTTCCCCATGGGTTGGTAGCTGCCACTTCAGAATAAATGGCCATACCCCTTATATATGAAATTCATCTGACTCATTAAAATGGCTATTGCTCATCTGGCCTGGTCTACTGAATGGAATTGGTGCTAGTTTTCTTTTTGGTGGTGGTGATGTTATTTTTCTGGGAGGGGTTGTGGATGAATGGTAATAGTGCCTATACTTAGCCTACATTTCACCTAATACTAGATTTTCAATGAAATTGGACTTTGGCTGCAAAACCATAAAAATTCAGCAGCATAAAGCATAAAATATATTCAATCTTAAATAATATAAATTATACCAGCAGAAGGATGTGTATATGCAATCAACAGCCATATATTTTTTCAAAAAGGTAATCTTTAAATAAATCCTTAGTTATGATATAATAAATGAGGTTCCAATGCACTTTTCAAACAAAACAACTGAAATATCTATTAATTTTCTAAGCTTTATGTTTCATTTGTTGAACCACAGATCTGTTATTTTCATTTCATCTGCCCTTGGAAGATTTTCGGGATATTACTATCCTTGCCTATTTCATACCCCGTGAATAAATTTTAAAATTATGAAAACAAAACAACATTAAAACTTCATTTACACTTGCTTTTAAAGTAAAAAAATCATCATGCTAAGAATATAGTTAACATAACAAATTTAACTTTTGCCAATGTTGGTGCTAGCCTTCCTTGATATATAGTAATTATTTTCTTCGTCATTATATTACCAGTCTATCATTCATCATTACTTTTTTGTTTGTTTGTTTGTTTTGTTTTTGAGACGGAGTCTCACTCTGTCTGCCAGGCTGGAGTACAGTGGTGCAATCTGGGCTCACTGCAAGCTCCGCCTCCTGGGTTCTCGGCATTCTCCTGCCTCAGTCTCCCGAGTAGCTGGGACTACAGGCACCCGCCACCACGCCCGGCTAATTTTGTTTTTGTTTAGTAGAGACAAGGTTTCACCATGTTAGCCAGGATGGACTCGATGTCCTGACCTTGTGACCCGCTTACCTTGGCCTCCCAAAGTGCTGGGATTATAGGCATGAGCCACTGTGCCCGGCCTATCATTCATCATTTCTAAAGAACACTAATTCCCAGGATTTTTACTCCTAGTGTTATTGCTGTTTCTAACCTTCCCTGAATTAATAATTTATGTAAAATGTAATAATTCTGGTTTGATATACTATACTGAAAATAAAATTTCCTAAATTCACCTATGATGCTCAATCCTGCTAATAGGATGTCCTAGAAGAAAAAAAGTATCTTCTATCTAATGAATAGTCTGCAATCAAAAAGACCTTTCCATATTTTACTTTGGCACAACCACTAAAACCTTTTCCCATTGTAATCAGAACTGTATCAAGTCTCTGTTATTCTTTTGACTTTGTTTTCTCAATGTACATTATGTCTATCCTAATCTTATAGGCTTTTCAGCATTCAGCAAGTGCTAGTGCTAATGTGTAGTTCATGCCATCTCAAAGAAAATGGTCTATAGTTTCTTTCTCGCATGCCAATCTAATTAAACAGTACCCGTAGAAAATGAAAGTGACATGCAGCAGAGCATAGAGATGTTTACATAGCAGTTTACAGGTGTAGAACAACACTGATTGAAGTGCTAGATTGTTTATTTACTCATTTTGAAGCAGCTGGACTCAGTTCAATGTAAAGCAAAGATACAATTTTTGTTCAAATTACTCTTATGGGAGTTAAGTATCATTCAATAATGAGTGATGGAAGGAACAACTTAAACAATCCAGCTGCAAATTAAACAGTTCAATTATCTTGTACAATGGCTCCGACAAGACCAGATTCTAAGGTGATCGAAACAAGATGATTTTTCAGGGATCGCTCATTATGTGTGAATGCTCAGGCATTTTCCCACTATGGGAGAACAGAATTATGCCCTACTGTATATCATTTATCTGAAACAAAAACTCTTATTGTAGTTGATTTATAAAGAGGTACTGATATGGAATGGTCTCTTTTTAGATGTTATTATTATTATTTTTTAATCTAAAGGGGGTAGATGCATGTTTTCCCAAATGTTTGTCTCTTTTCCTTCCATTTAATCTAAACATCATTACACTAGAGCAAATAAGTCAAGTATGGAATTAAGAATGCATAAACTGTCTAACAAGAGTAATTCTGAAATTCAGATTAACTAGGCTTTTCCAAAATGTATTAGGGAAGGAGTAAGGGACATTCATGCTGTATGAATCCATCTCTACATGTAAGGTACCTAATGGATGTCCAATAAATATTTATTGGTGATGGTGAATAAGGCTGTCTGGCCATCTTTGGAGAAGCAAGCAAACAAGAACACTGGGTGTAGCTATAGTATCACATTACTGGGTCATCAATCTCCTTTTACAATATGTTACCAAAATTTCATGGTCCTGCTTTCCACTTCTTCTTGGATATGACAATATACTTGCACTTAAACATTATATTTTTATGGTCTAACAACCACCTCTAGTGTTTGCACCTTTTCCTGACTTTTTCGTGCTGACAGTATTTGAATACAAATTTAAAATGAATAGAACCTTCTTAGAAAAAAATGTATTAACTACATTGTGACAAACACTAGACAAAAGGCACTCCTCTAAAAGCAGTATCTGAACTGTCCTGACTTTGCATATTAGTTTGTTAATAGTGATGCCACTTGAACTGTTCTTGTGGTCATGCATTGTTGGTGTGATTGTTCTAGAAAAGCAAAATTAGAAGAGGAAATTATAGAGTAGAGAAGGTCCATCATAAAAGAAAAGAATGTTATTCATCCCTTACATAGTTTAATAGTTTTCCTTTTACACTAATAAGTGCCAGTGATAACAAACTCTTTTGCAGCATACCAATATTCCTCATCTTTTTAATCAATCTGTCAATCAAACAGTCAGCAACTGTTTATTCTCTGTATGTCAGACACTCTACAGGGCCCTCAGAGAATACAAAGTAACATAAGATCCAGTCTCCACCTTGTGAGCTGAGGAAATAAGCTGTTTAAAGCTAGAAAAAGTAAAATCATTACCAAGTAACATATATCAGAAATGACAGAAACAGAGAAGAGAGGTTTTGTCATCTAAATGAAAATGGAATTAGAGGGTAATAAACCAGAAACTTAAGACAAATGTTTTTTACAATGCTTTTAGTTTGGTTTAAGGAAACACTATTAGGGAAAAAGTGTGAAAAGTATGAAGTGGGCAAAATTCAAAAGCTTTCTTCGTGTCTCGCTAGTTTCATTTTTCTTTGGTGTTCATCAAAATTCACAGGCAATCCAAGATGTCTTGACAAGATTTCTGAGGAAAGTGACTTTGATAATCAAGTTCAAGAGTATTCCAAGACTGGAAACTGTCCTACAGAAATGTTACTGGTGCAGCTGCTCTTTATTTAGCTGCCTGCCATGTCTCTAGTACCTATCCTGGGTCTTCTTGGGCCTCCAGTTAATCAGCAATTCTGTATTGTGCCTTTGGTCTCTCTCTCTCAAGGGTAATGGTGTGGTTGTGGTATTTTTGAAATGGAAGTGGAAAATGTAGAGAGTGTATTCTCTGGCTGCCTCTGGCGCTTCAATGCTATACTTGCATTTCACAAAGCCTTTGTTTTCAGTGCAATACTGTCTATTGCTCTGTGAGTCTCTCATAACGATCAAGCATGAAGGTATCTTGACTGACACCTGACTGGAGTTTCACTTAATGGATATCTTCAGTTTTTGGTTGCTTAGACTGCATTAAAATGTGTACTTTGGGTGAAAACTTTCTGACCTTTTCTTCTCTTTTCCCCCTTTGAATTGGTTTATTGAAAAAATAGTTTGAAGAATGTAAAATCACAAGAGACAAAAATTGTCAAAGTGAAAGAGGAGAAAAAATAAGAAAGAAAAAAAGCTGTTAGGTAGTTTCACGTGCGTACCTGTTAGGGATGTCCCAGGCTTGGTGTTTTGAGCGAGGAATCTCTTTGCTAGAATTTTAGGAAGAGCACACATTCCTGAAAGAGATCATTTATACAGTCAAGCTAACCTAAATACCAATAAGCACTAATTGAATAGGAGTAAGAATAAGTAGATTGACCTTTAAAGAAAATTACTTTACATCCATTATAACCTTGCTAATGTAAATTCTTCATTTTTACTATGAGTCAATTAATGGCTCATCATTTAAAAAGAATAACATCTGTTTGTTTCTGATTATTTTTGGACTTTGAAATTATTCAGTTTTTATTGTATAAAATCAGGAAAAATAGAACTAAAACATCAATAAATTAATCATTCTAAGATAATTAATTTTTAAGAAAGTTATATTTCTTTTATACATATATACATAAAATGACTGTTTTTATGTATACAAATTTATATACATATAATTCTTCGCTATTTTTATAGAGTTTTAAAAATTTAACCTATGACTCATTCAAGAGCTCATTGTGTATTCAAAATATTTCTGACACGTAACATATATTTGAGTTTCAGTTTGGTTCATAATAAATAATTGTTTGACTTTCAGATATTTAAAACTTGTTGTGCTATTAAATCTGTCAATGTTTTCCTTACTGTTTCCTTCTTTTACATTTTTTTGTTTTATTTATTTATTTTTAAATTTATTTATTTATTTTAATTTTTCTGCCATAATTTGCTTTGTTTCTTCCACGGGTACATATAACTTCCAAATGTATTTATTTTCTTGTTTCACAATACATAGTTCATTTCTCACATAGCTTCCATTATTGCATTACTCTCAATTACATTTTTGGATATGGTCTTAACTACTGATTTGTTGGATTAGAGTCAAGTGTAGTTCTTAGTACTTCCAATATAGGCTCAGTTCTTACCTCTTTAGTCTTCTTATACCTTTCCTATGTCTGATATGTCTTTATTAATCTCAGTCCATTTCATTCTTATGAGATTTTAGTTTCTACTTATTTCTTAACTTTTTTTTAGAATGTGGAGCAATCCTCAGTCATAGTACTCTTCAGCCTTAAGTAAATTGTTTTAAAAGTATAACCATCTTTAGAAACACTTAGATGTTTTTCTCATACTCTTGTTTCACAATAATTATATAGACAAGATGATTTAGAAAATATTTTCTGCTTGTTTTCACATCAATTAAGATATATAGTTAAATGCTATATTTTCTAACCTACCTGAAAGTTAGAAACTCTTGACCTGGGAACTCACCCTTTTTAACTCACTCTTGACCTGGGAAATAGTTCAGATTTTTCAGATATTTGGGTCCATGACTGTCAAAGTACACATCTTTTAGCCATGAGAACTGTCCTGAGAAAATGTTCTTAAATTCAGTTCAGCAAACTATATTGTTAGTAGTCATTCCTTGAAGATTCTGTTATAATTGGAAAATGAGAGAAGCTGAATTTCAACTAGACATTTCTTACAGCTTATCTAAAAAATTTCAGAAGTTTTTCAGATAGTTAGTAGTTGGTTAGATTCTGGTCACATCTTGTTCCAGCAGAACCCAAGAATAGTGAGACAGCAGGGAAAGAATTATAACTGCACAATGTAAATTAGAAATAAGGACAGAGGTCCACTTTGCAAAGCAACATTTATTCTCCTATCTTATAACAATAGAGTGGGGTTTGCAACCATTTTTTTTTTTTTTTTTTTTTTTGCAATAGAAAACAAATTGTTCTTGTTTGTTTTTAAAGTGTCTTTTCATTTTCTATCATAACATATAAACAGTTTAAAAAAAGGAAGAGGGTAAAGGTTGGTACCTGTAGTTATCCTTCAGTTGCATAATTCATAAGAAAAATAATTGAAGAAAAACATTATATGTGTAGATTAACCATAAGCTATGAGAAATTCTAACTTTGATGTGATTTTATCTCTGGCATTTGCTCCATTCTCTTGATCTAAGTTTCCCTATTAATGAAATGAGAACTTAACCCAAAATATACCAAAAAATATTAATTTATATTCTTAATGTGCTTTTCTGATATAGAAATCATATTATGCAAGTAAAAATAATGTTCTTCAATGTACATAAAACTTTAAGGTACTTTAATTCCCAATGGAGAAATGTCTCAAAAGTTACTGAAGCTTCAAACTTTGCATTTCAAATATGGCAGCTCCCTGTGAGTAATAGGATGTCTACTAATGCAAATCGAAAGTTATTAATGACTAAAATGTATCCCTGAGTCAAGCATTAACTCCAGTCAAATTTAGATTTTGAAGCTTTATTTCTTATAAGAAGTAAAATTAACCAAAATGACCAAATATAAATAAATAAAACTAAGCAGATTGACCTAACCAAAATATACAATTTGATTCACATCTTAACAGAAATCTCTATCTTCAACTTTTTAAAATCACTTTTACCAAATTATATCAGAGGTATGTTCAGACATTTGACTTGTTAATAATACTACAAGACATTTCAAAAACATGAAGGCTACTATTAGATATTATAGATAGTGTTATTGTTGAAGGCATTCTTTCTAATTTTTAAAAATTTTATTTTATTTTAGATTCAAGGAGTACATGTACAAGTTTGTTGCATGGGTATATTGTGTAAGGCTGGGGTTTGAGATTCTCTTGAATCTTGTTTAGCTCCAAGTTCTAAGTGAGAACATGTGGTATTTGATTTTCTATTTCTGCATTAATTCACTTACCCATGTTGAAGGCATTCTTGTTTGATATACTCCTTGTCACCCTTGATGTGAAGCATATTACTTAAATGTTGCAGGTTTATTCAATATTTGTATTCACTGAAGCTATGCTCAAGAACTTAAGAAGCAATGCACACCTCAGTTTTATATGCTGTCTCTGGGTCTATGGGGAGCTCTTTAAACTCAAGCTGTGATTCTGACCGAATGTCCAGTATTAGGAATCAGTATACATCAGTGATAATCACCCTGAAAGTTACAATGAAATCTGTATTATATATATGTTATATATATTTTTCTACCTTGAAATTCTTTTATAAATTTACATATTTGGGGCCCATATACGTATATGGCTAAGGTAAAAGTGTGCTTACCACCAAGTCAAAAGCAAACAGAAATCAATTCAAAATAATAAGAAAGTCAAGTCACTGGAATATCTATGACCTTAGTTTGGAGGCAGTGTCATCAGTATAAATTCTACAGCAGTTAATTACTAACAGTGTGAAAAATCCCAATTAATTTCTCATTACGATTACAACAAAATTTTGTGCATTACATTAATGTTTACAAGTTACAAATTGATTTTGTTGTAATCTCCATCCATGGATTATTATATGGGACTCAGACAATCAAATGACATAACCAATGTCACATTGACTTAAGCAACATCACATCTGACAGAGTCGTAACTCAAAGATAGCTTTCACATTAAATTCACGTATATTTTATTTTTGTACGCCTTCTACTCAATGGAAAGATCGTGGAATCAAGAATCAGTTAACCAGGTTGTAGTTCTGGATATGGCATTGTGTTTTGAACAAGCTATTTAAGTTATTTTAATGGTATTAAAGTAATTAAAGAAACTTGTAGATACTTTATCATTACTACAATTAATTCATCTTAGTGTATAGTAACTCATCTGTGCTTGTTAACACACAATTCTGCCCAGGTTAGAGATAGAAAGCTAATTATAGATAATTTAGTTTACAGGTATAGAAAATAAAATGAGCATAAAAGGCTTCATCAGGGACGAATGTAATTTATTTACTAGCTATGAATTTTTAGAATACAAGCAATCTGATCAGATGTGGAGAAATCAGAGACGGCCTTTTAAATAAATAATACCAGATAGAGATAAACTACTGTAATGTAAACTGCATAAAGACACAACCAGGAACAATGCTGGAACATAGTTGGTGCTAAAAAAAAATGTGTGAAATACATAATTAGATAACAACAACAACAACAAAACCCTGCAGACTTAGTTAACTCTTTCTTCAGTCTGAAACCAAAACAAGTCATTACTTGGATTTTATTCCAGTTTTTATAGCATAAAATAACATTGGCAGCTTTAGATATATGCACATACATTAACACACATGAACATATTCAAAAATGTGCATATGCATATACTCCTACACAGAATATGTTTAATTTGTTGGAAGATATCTTAGAACCACATCATAAACAAGTAGGCAGAAACAACAAAATATGAATTATTCTAAAAAGCAAGAGTCCCAATTGAGGGTCCTTATTCTATCTCTTGAAATTTTCCACTAATAGAAACTTTCCTTGTCAAGAGAGAGATTGTCAAATCCACACCAGGGTTTATAAAATCTGACATAAAATAAAATTTATAGAAAGATGAAAACGTGTAATTTCCTCTGACACTCATAAATTTTCAACATTACTTCTTAAAAAATTCACGTTTTTCTGCTAGACTTGTACAATTCTAGCTAAGGGCCTGCAGTGTAGAGCATGACAAAATCTTTTGAGCTAATAACTGCATCTGGCTTGATAAACAGAGCTGTACTATTTCTTTTTTTCAGTGAATATTATGCATTTGCCCAATTTTACATTTTTTAACGAAGTGCCCAAGGCCTATTATTTCAGAAAAATGTAAATTCACTTCATTTTACCAAAATATTTTTAAATTCATCCCCAAATTATTTGTGTTAGTCTAAAAATAGTTTACATACATAGCTAAATACACAAAGATAATAGCATATAGGAAGAACATTGTTCTTTCAAGTACTGTGTTTCTCTTCTGATTAGTTAGCAGTTTGTACAATTACACTTAAATGGATGCAATGCTGTTATCACTGCTTATTTTATTGCAGTAGTAAAACAGGTACAGTGTTGTCTGCCCTGCTTGTTTATAATATTACTCACAAACTATTATGTATATATTCTATTTCAATTTCTTAGCTTGATTAGCTAACAATCTGCACTGAAACATTCAAGGTAAAATGGAAAGCTAATTGCATAGAGATTTTTAAGCTCATTTGCACATAACAGGATTTCTCTCTTATCCTCACTAATTCCCTCTGCTAATTCAAAATGTCCACAGAGAAACCAAATGAGGTAGAACATAAAAATAGTATTTTTGGTAAGGCCAGTATTTGAAAAGAAGAAAACGTTTCTTAGGTCTATGTACAGGTGATGAATCACTTTTATTCTATTATATTGTGCAAATTTTAGAATGTTCCATCTAATGATGCAAAGAAAGCTAAAGATTCTTTGTAGAAATGGTTTTCATTCATTGCATTCTCCTGCAATTTTCTGTTAGGTATCTCTTTGTTACTCCTAGTAACTGAATGGTATCAATTACGGGATTGTAAAGAAGGAACCCAGGTGATAAAAGGCTCAACATATATAACACAGAGCAGTAGTATAAAAATTTATCTTCCTAGAATGGTAAATAGAAAAGTTTAAACTGAAATTTTAATAAAGAGTGTAAAGCCAGGTCAAAATGAGATTCTCTTAAATTTTAAAAGTATCAAAAAAAGATTATAAAAAATAGTATTTTAGCACAGTTAAAGTACTGTTGAATTACAAACTTTGAAAGATAGCAGTTGTAAATATATATGGACTTAGAGGTCAATAAATTCAAAGTACATTTTTTTTAAGAATAATAATTTTCTGATAGAAAGTCCATAAAAGGAGGTGTTATGGTTTGGATCTATGTTCCCACCAAATCTCATGTAAAATTATAATCTTTAGTGTTGAAGTGGGGACTGGTGGGAGGTCATTGGATCATAGGGGTGGAGTTCTCATGAATAGGTTAGCATTATCCTCTAGGCGCTGTTGTCGTGATAGTGAGAACATAAATGATTTATCATAAGATCTGGTTGTTTCAGAAGTCTGTAGCACCTCCCCCATCTCTCTTGCTCCTGTTCTGGCCTTGTAAGACATTCCTGCTTCCCCTTTACCTTCTACCATGATTTTATTTCCTGAGGCCTCTCTAGAAGCTGAGCCAATGCCAGCATCATGCTCCCTGTACGGCCTGTCGAAACAGGTTTTTATAAAAGAAACCCCTTTTCTTTATAAATTACCCAGACTCAGGTATTTATTTATAGCAGTGTGAGAACAGCCTAATATAAAGAGGTCTGAAAGTTTTGTTAATGATCTAGTTAAAAGCCAAAAGGAAAAAAAAGAAAAGTAAAAAAGAAAAATACTGGTGTTCATTCTTAGTCTGTTGTGGAATTAATAATTGTATTGTTTTTAAAATGAAAATGTTCACACCAGTCAGAATGGCAATTACTCAAAAATCAAAATAATAAAGATGTTGGTGAGGCTGTGGAGAAGAGGGAACGTTTATACACTGTTGGTGGGAATGTAAATTAGTTCAGCCACTGTGGAAAGCAGTTTGGAAGTTTTTCAACAAAACCTAAAAATAGAAACTTCCATTCTACTCAGGCATCTCATTACTGGGTATATATTCAAAGGAAAATCAATGGTTCTACACAGAAGACACCAATGTTCATTGCAGCACTACTCACAATAGTAAAAAGATGGAATCAACCTTAGTTCCTGTGAATGGTGGATTAGATAAAGATACTGTGGTACATATACACTATGGAATACTTTGCAGCCATAAAATAACAAAATCCTGTCCTTTGCAGTAACAGGGATGCAGCTGGAAGCCCTTACTCTCAGCAAATTGACACGGAAACAGAAAACTGTATATTTCATGTACTCACTTATAAGAGGGAGCTAAATCTTGGGTATCTTGGGTACACATGGCCACAAAGATGGGAATAGTAGACACTAGGGACTACAAAAGAAGGAAAAGAGTTGAAGAGGAAGGGCTGAAAAACTAATTATTGAGTGCTATGTTTACTATCTGTGTGATGAGATCAATAAAAACCCAACGTCAACATCATACAATATACCCTTGTAACAAACCTGCACATGTACCCACTGAATCTAAAATAAAAAGTGTGAAATTTTACCCAGTTTATTTGGTTAGAGGAAACAATAACACTTTTCTCCTCACCACTGCCCTACAAATACTTTCTCTGTATTCACTTTCCCCTTTCTCTAGATCAAATCTCAGTCTTTTATAATTTTTTTGAAATACATAAATTACTTTCTCCTAGTTATATCTAAAAAGATCCAGTCCAGCATAGCTTCAAACATTCAGACTTTTCTTCAACTTAATCGTTCTCTGGGCCCCAGTTCTCATCCTTTTCAGCATTGTGTGCTTGCAGGTGGGATGGGTGCTATGAGCCCTTCTCTCTCTCTCTCTCTCTTTTTTTTTCAGTCTCCTCCACTGAGGAGCTACAATATTTGTCCTGCCAATTCTGAAGCAGTGTTTGGAGAGGAAAGAAACAAGAAGTCATGAAGTTTTATTTGAACTGAAGGCTATGTATTCTGCGTTTGGCTCCCTCTGTGTGTGAGTGATTCCAGTATGTAATTTAATACAGTCTTGAGGCAAGAGCAGATATGTTTCTTAGATGACTTTTTTTTTTTTCTATTCCCTGGCTGCTCTCATCTATACTTCTTTGAAGTAAACCATGTCTCCTCTGACCTCTCATGCATTTTATCTCTGCTAACTGGTTTCAGACCTTCCTCTTTGATTCACCCTTTCCCTTACACTGTCCTCCTATGCATAATTCCAGTCAAGTTTGCCCCATCCACCTGCCTTCCCAGGAAATACATCACACCCATATTCTTTATGCTTGCAACCATGCACTGTCTTTTATTTTGAAAGTGAAGGCATTCACAAACAGTCCTCTTTACTTTGGTATTTAGTAGTGGCTTGTGAAGTGCTGTCTCTAAACTTCAGACTTTTCAGAATGTATCAGAAATCAGTCCCTCATACTTTAGGGACTATACATCAAGTTTTCCAGGTGATTTTTTTGCACTCTTGAGGTGAGGGAGAATTATCCATGCACACCCATCACCACCATCATGCAAGGTTTGGAAATTCAGCCCCCAAATATCTTCCTCCAGAGAAGAAACTTCTCTAGGCTCCTCAGCTGCCCTTCTCTTAAGTAGTCCCCAGGTCACTGATGAGTTAATGCTGGCTAAACCAAATTCACAATTGTTTATCAAGACTTACATGCACATTCTAGAGTATCATATCAGAATCTGCAGTACCTGGTTCCTATTGTATTATATTTAATCTTTGAAATTCAGCCATAACCATATGGAACATAAGAAAAGGTTATATTGTTGCATCTCTTTCTCTCTCTCACACACACATATTAACAAAAGAGATTCAGTTTATTTATTACTAGGTTCTTGAGCATTTGTAACTTACACAGAAAGGCAGTAGGGGATGAATTTCCATCTACTACTATTGATTTATATTTCAAAATTATTAATTGGTTTCACAATTTATTTTAAATTTCGTATAAGGGGGCCTGCTGCGTTAATTTGTTCTATAAAGTGCTAAAAACTCTAGTTCCTCTTCACATATCCCAACATAATCATGCATAAAATATGCCAATTTAAAGTATAACACAGGCACAGTGGCTCATGCCTGTAATACTAGCACTTTGGGAGACAAAGGAGGGAGAATCACTTGAGGCCAAGAGTCTGAGACCAGCCTGGCCAATATAGAGCGACCTCAACTCTATAAAAATAAAGATAAAGAAATCAGTCAGGTATGGTGGCATGCAACTTTAGTCTCAGATACTTGGGAGGCTAAGGCTGGAGGATTGCTTGAACTCAGGAATTTGAGGTTGCAGTGAGCTATTGTCATGCCACCATACTCCAGGCTGGCAATAGAGAGACTCTGCCTCTAAAATGCAAACAAATATATAATTATATACTACGTAACTTACTCATAAATTAGCAAATCACACAATTGTTCTCTCTGGATAGTTACCAAAAGTCTAGTGTTAGAAGGGAAGTTAGATTTTTGAGGGTGCTAAGATGATTTTGCAATGTAAAATTCTGCTCTGGCAATCACCCTTTCCCATTTTCCTGCAATTTTTCAAATAAGTCATCTCCAAGAAATAAACCTCTAATGATAATTAAAGCCCAACTTCACTAGGTGCTGCACAAGTTGAAGTTCATAATGCCACATTCAGAGCCATATTTGGCTTGGGTTGAAGATCTACTAGCCCTGATCCAAACTTGAAAATAATGTTTAAGTATACCTATGGGGACCATACACACCCACATCCACACAGTACATTCACTACATTAACTTTTATAGGATTGGTTATTCTACCATAACAAACATCCACACAATCTGAGTAACTTAATAAAAGAGGCGTACTTCTTGTTCATGCTACATTTCCAATGTGCATCAGTATGGTCATTGCCAACACTCAGGCATTCAAGACAGGAACAATAGAATACAAAAAATTGTATATTTTCTCCTAATTCCCAGAACACAACATGCACTTCTCAGACTCAATTTCATTAGCTAAAGCAAATTCTATATCTATACTTAACTTCAAAGGGAGTAGAAACATATAAAAGTCTACCTGCGCCTAAGTGGAAAAGAGAATAGAGATATTTGGAAACATCCCAAATGACTTACGTAAGTCCATTAACCAAAAAATTTACAAGGACTTAAAGAGATAGACTAATGCAATCATGCTTTCAAAGCAGGATTCCCTAAACTTCTGGCCAAGGTCCTTGGCCTGTTAGAAACTGGGCCACACAGCAGGAGGTAAACCATGGGCAAGGGAGCATTAGAGCATTACCACCTGAGCCCTGCCTACCGTCAGATCAGCAGCAGCCTTGGATTCTCCCCAAAGCACCAAACCTATTATGATTGTGCATGTGAGGGATCTAGATTGTGCTCTCCTTATGAGACACTAATGCCTGATGATCTGAGATGGGATAGTTTCATCTTGAAACCATTTCCACATTCCTCTCAAATTGTCTTCCATGAAACTGGTCCTTGGTGATAACAAGGTTGAGGACCACTGTTTTAAAGAATAGCAACTGCACTCGTTGCCAGAGCGTGGTCTGATGTAGAAGTTTTCAGTGTACGGGAGGAGACCACCCCTCATATCATCTTATGCCCAATTTCTGCCTCCAAAGAAAGAAGTAAAAACTAGAAGGCAGAAATGAAATACACAGGCAGACAGCCCGGCACCGCACCCTGGGCCTGGTAGTTAAAGATTAACCCTTGACTTAATGGGTTATGTTATCTATAGATTACAGACATTGTATAGAAATGCACTGTGAAAATCCCTATCTTGTTACTGGTGCATGCAGCCCCCAGTCACATACCCCCTGCTTGCTCAATCAATCACAACCCTCTCACATGCACCCCCTTAGAGATATGAACCCTTAAAAGGGACAGGAATTGTTAACTCAGGGAGCTCAGCTCTTGAGACAGGAGTCTTGCTGATGCTCCCGGCCGAATAAACCCCTTCCTTCTTTAATTCTGTGTCTGAGAATTTTTGTCTGCCACTCGTCCTGCTACAAATGCATGGTCCATGGACTGCTGGGTGTCTCAAACGCCCAAAACATTTTCTTGATAATATTGGGATGTTCCTTGCCTTTTTCACTCCTCTTCTCTCACTAGTTTATGGTGGGAATTTCCGCAAGCCACATGCCATGTCATATTTGCAACAGAGTTTATCTAGCTCCTCTCTATGAAACCAGGAATTTTTAAAAAATATTTAAAATGTAAAGCAATGCCATTCCTCATTAATTTTTTGTCTGCAAAATATAGCCATTGTTCATGAAAATGCATTGTTTAACATATAATGAATTTATTATCATTTTAATTAATTAATATTTACTTGACTTGAAACAATTTAGAACACCTCCTAGGGCAATTCTGACTTGAGACTTCCTCATGGGATCAGCTGAGACCTTTATCATTGCTGCATAAAAGTTAAATTTCTTCTTCTGCCTAGTCTTCCTTCCTTCAATCCCCCATAGGTGTTGTTTCTAAGAACACTCTCCAGTAAACTTCTTGTATGCCAATCTGTGTCTTAGTACCTGTTTACCCAGAGAAGTCATGTAAGATAGTTGATACAAGAAGTGATCCAAGGAAGCAGTTATGAAAACTGAATTTTAGAGCTCCATTACCCTCTGGCCAGTGGACAGGGAGGGGCCCATCACCAGTGGTAAATGAAGTACTGATAGCACCTCATTAAGTGGTAATAGTGCATTTTAACACTTTCACTAATGGTGAATTGGGATGGAATGCCAAGAATGCACTGGTGGGTCCTGTGTAGCAGATATTTAGAAACTGTGGTGTAAATAATATGAGAATTGTAGATTTAAATGGCTCTTTCTGGGACTGATGAATGATATGGAAAGAGACTAACAGTGATCAATCACCAATTAATGGTAAACAGTGAAGGCAAGAGGGCCTTAGAGCATGCGGAAATGATGAATTCCTAAGTTAGGAAGCCAGAAAAAGCTGATGATCAGTCCAGGGCACAATCATAAGAGTAGAAGAGCTCTGGAAAAGGTGAAATTTTATAGTCCATAGCTTGTTACCTTAATGTTAGGGTCCCTGAAGGAAGAAATTGGAGCCTTAGAAATGATACACCTGAAGACCCTAAATCCTCAGATTTTCCTTAACTGTCTTCTAGTAACCTAATTGCAGCTGTTGTAATAGATGTAGTATCATTACTATAGTAGATTAACATTATCACAGGAACATGACATGTGGTCATTGAGTTGACAAAAACATTCTTTTTTACTTCTATCAGAAAGGAGGATTAGCAACATTTTACATTAATTTGGAATAGGCTACATTGTACATTTATAATCTTGCTATATTAACTTTCCTATCCTCTGTTATAGTATAGTCCCTAGCAACCTGGATCATGGTGATATTTTATTTCAAAGATAATATATTCTTCCACACTACAAATATTAATAGGAGTAACTGGGCAAGAAGTTGAACAAGCTACAAAAGAGCAAGTTGAAAAATTAGAGCTCATAAAAATTAAAAATTGCTACTCTTCAAAAGTCAATGTTGAAAGAACGAAAAGACAAGCTATCAATTGGGAGAAAATATTTATAAATCACACAAACACACAAACACACATACACATATATATGTGTGTGATTTATAAATATATTTATATTATATATATATAAAATAAGGGACATATCTAGAATACATAAGGAACTCTTAATGTCAATAATGAGGTAAACAGAATTTTTTAAAGAAAATTGACAAACATCAGATTACATAACCAAAGAAGATATAGGGTATGGGACATAAGCACCATGAAAAGATATTCAACATCATTAGTAAATAGGAAAAGATAAATTTAAACCACAGTGAGATATCACTACACACCAATAGCTAGAATGGCTAAAACAATAACATTAACCATTCCAAGTACTGAAAAATAATGTGAGAGAACTGAAATTTGTATGGACTGCTAGTGGGGATACAGAAAGATTTAACTACTTCAGAAACAGCTAGGTTGTTTTGTAGCAGGACGAGCCACAGACAAGAACCTCTCAGACACTAAGTTGCAGAAGGAAAGGGCTTTATACACCTGGGAGCATCCGCGGACTCAAGTCTCTGAAAACCAAGCTCCCCAAGTGAGGAATTCCTGCCCCTTTTAAGGGCTTACAACTCTAAGGGGGTCCATGTGAGAGGGTCGTGATTGATTGAGCAAGCAGGGGGTATGTGACTGGGGGCGGCATGCACCGGTAATCAGAATGGAACAGAACAGGACAGGAATTTTCACGATGCTTGTCCATACAATGTCTGGAATCTACACAAAACACAAGCAGTCAGGTCAGGGATTGATTTTTAACTACCAGGCTCAGGGCACAGTGCTGGGCTGTCTGCCTGTGGATTCCATTTCTGCCTTTTAGTTTTTACTTCTTCTTTCTTTGGAGGCAGATATAGGGCATAAGACAATATGAGAGATGGTCTTCTCCCTTAGTTTCTTCAATAAAACATACACCCATGATATGATACAGGAAGTTTACATCAGGGTGTTTATTGAAGAAAGTTGAAAGTATATGTCAATACAAAATGTACATATAGGGACTTTGTTATGTCCCTATACATACACTTTGTAAGGAAATATATGTCTATATGTTGTGAGCATGTTTACCACAGCTTTTTGTATGAGTATTAGTGAAAAAATGGAAACAGCTCAAATGTCTGCCAACCAGAGAATGGATAAACAAATTGTGGTATATGCATAAAGTGGAGTACTACTCATCTATACAAAGGAACCAACTATTGAAACACACAACAGCATAGATGAACCTCAAGGTAATTATGCTGGACAAAAAGGGTACATTTTGTGCGATTCCATTTAGAATATTTAGAAATTGAAAACTCATATATAGTAACAGAGGCAGATTAGTTGTTGCCTGGTGAATGGGCAGGAGTCAAGGCGAGTGGTGAGAGATGGAGGGAAAGATGACGGAAACTTCCAGGGGTGGTGGATATGTTCATTATCTTCTTTCTCTGAACCTCCATAGATGCATATGTATGTCAAAACTTATTTAATTGTATACTTTAAATACGTGCAGTTTGTGGTATGACAATTATAGCTCAATGAAACTGTTAAAATATTGTCATCATTCATGCTGCCTTTTAACGACAATGTAAACTTGTGGCTTAAAAATTAAGATTTCAAATCACTTATGTCATTATGTCTTCATTAAAAAAGCAACACTCTTTTTACTCAATTAGGAATATTTCTCTTCTGGGACAAAAATCTTTCTCAACGGAAAGTTTTTATATGCTGCATACAATTAAACAATTATCAAAGAATAGTGTCTATTTATTATTCATTGAGGACTAACTCTATGCAAAACACAGTATATATCTGATGAGCAACATTTCACCAATCCTCCCAGCAACCTACGGAGATAGGCATTATTATCATCTCCATCCTTACAGTTTTAAAAACTGAAGCATGGAGCACTATCTTGCTTGCCATGTCTCACCCAGCAACAAAAGAGCTAGGATTCAAACCTAGATCTGACTCCAGAAAGGTGACTACCCCCACTACACTATGAAATACAGTAGAGGCAAAATAATCATTCAGCAATTTCTCAGTTTAGAGGGAGTTATTTTGAAATCAGCAACTGTTCCTTCACACACATTCATACACACAAAATCAATAAACTTCACTCCCACCAACTTTTTAAAAATTCATGGACTCATTAATAATTTTTCTCTAGTGTGTCTTTAAGTGCTCTTCAGTGTTTATTGAAGCCATGTGCTTCACTTAAAATTATATGAGGCAGTATTACATAGCAGTTAAGAGTTTAGGAGCTAGTTTTCCTACTACAAGTTCAAATAGATTGGGAAAAGGATCTGAGATTTCTCTATCTACCCTGGAAGACTCCCACTCACGAGCACACATCCACTTCATCTCTGGCTGTGAATTTCACTTTATTTCATAAACCATGCCATCATTATAATAGAATATTCAGGAAACAAATCATGTTATACCTATCAGTCTGTCAAAGCTACTAAAGTGTTTTATTTTTCAATTTTACCCGTCTAAATTTTATATTTTAGCACTATGTTCTGCCTTCTTCTGGACTTAATTCTGCATATCTTCTGATGGGTAAAGCATACAATTACTTTCATATGAACCAAAAAATGCTAGATAAATCTCTTTAATCTATTAAAAAAAAAATCCATTGTTTGGATTCATAACCAGAATCCCATGTAGGCACTTCCTATCTGTGAAATCTTAAGCAAATTTTAAAATTTCTCTAAACATTTGTTTGCTTAATTGTTAAATGAGAATATTTGAAAGTGTATTTCAGAATGTCATGAATTAAATTAGTTGAAGATAGTGGCACGCAAAACTCTCTATTTTAAAAATATGCAAACAAAATTTCTTTTTATGTAGCAATGGGAAAGATTTTTAATTCTAAAAGACTCCTTTTCAAGGTATGTGAATTAGTCATAAAAACTAGAAAAGGGAGATCATTCTGGGTCAATTGGGTATTTCAAAGGATTTAAGGTATGCAAATGTTGACTTTTTTGCTGGATATAGGAACTGGGGCTAAATGAAGTTGAATTGTTTGCAAAAAAAGGCAAGGACTAGGGAGGAGAAATTAGGGTGGCCTGAGAGCATTATATGGGGAGAAGGTCAGTGGCAACTGAAGATTAGAATTGGAAAATGAAAAAAGTTCTAGAGGCCTCTATAGATTGATATCAAAAAAAGTTAAAACTGCATTGTGAATGATAGCCTCAGTGGTAGGGTAGTCAAAAAGACTTTAAATAAATGTTTTTAACTATTTGAAACAAAATTTAAAAGAATTGAAAGAGTTATATAATATGTGCCATGTATGTGTGTGAGAGGGTAGTTTATCTGTTCTTTGTGATGAAGACTAGTAAGTATAAGTCTTTCCCCATGACCCTAGATCTTTAAGTATTAATTTACATTCTGTTCATATTACAGTCTTATCAAAGACTAGGAAATAGTTATGTCGATTTTGTGGAAAATCTATGGAACACCTATATGTATAGAAGTGTTTAGGGAGTTGTCACTGTTTGGATCAAATCTAAGATATAGATAAATAACGAGCAATAAGTCAGAACAAAGAATCAAAAGAAGCTTGAAGCCAACAAAGACAATGAGAATGATCCTCTGTCCAATCAGAGTTGTAATGGCCTGGGTTTTAAAACAGATTTAGGAGAGGTCTGACAATATGCCTGGTAGCTCCTATTCTTATGGAGTTTAGCAAGAGTGTGGTTTTTCTTGTAGGTATAGGAAATTATAAATTTTCCATGTCAGCCAGGCACTAAGCCCTTAAACCATGAGTAACTTTTGTTTCCTTAACCTTCAGATCTGTCTCAGTTGATAAAGGGGCAACTATTTTGGTCTGTCAAACCATGCACATAATGTACATATATTTGACACTTGAACACTTGAACAATGTAGAGGCTTAACTAATAATAGTCACTTAACAAATAAATGACTAGAAGCTTTTATCAATCATGTAAGGAGTTGATTAACACATATGATACGTGTTATATGTATTACATGTTGTATTCCCGCAGTAAAATAAGGCAGGGAAAAGAAAATGTTAAAAAAATCATAAGGAAGATAAAATATATTTACTATTTATGAAGTGGAAGTGGATTATCATGAAGGTCATTATTCTCATCATCTTTACATTGAACAGGCTGAAGTTTAGAAAGAGGAGTTGGTCTTGCTGTTTCAGGAGGTGAGAGAGGTGAAAGAAAATCCACCTTTAATTGGACCTGTGCAATTTAAGACCATGTTGTTCAAGGGTCAACCATATATTTCAAGCATATAGATTCATTTTACTATATGTACGCCCTTCTGTTATTTCTGTCTTGTACGTTTTGTCTATAATATTTGTACCTTTATATCTTTTTGCCTTTATATTTCATTTTCCACTAAAGACTTTAAGTCAGAAAATAATATCTAGATAATTAAAAATAAGATCTTTTCTCTAATGCTGAGTTTAAAAACAACTAAAAACCAAATGCGAGGGCGGAGGAAGATGGCCGAATAGGAACAGCTCCAGTCTCCAACTCCCAGTGCGAGCGACACAGAAGACCGGTGATTTCTGCATTTTCAACTGAGGTACTGGGGTCATCTCACTAGGGAGTGCCGGACAATCGGTGCTGGTCAGCTGCTGCAGCCCGACCAGTGAGAGATGAAGCAGGGCGAGGCATCGCCTCACCTGGGAAGCGCAAGGGGGAAGGGAATCCCTTTTCCTAGCCAGGGGAACTGAGACACACAACACCTGGAAAATCAGGTAACTCCCACCCCAGTACCGCGCTTTAAGAAAACGGGCACACCAGAAGAATATATCCCTCACCTGGCCGGGAGGGTCCCATGCCCACGGAGCCTCCCTCATTGCTAACACAGCAGTCTGCGGCGATCTAAC
This sequence comes from Rhinopithecus roxellana, assembly GCF_007565055.1. Classification (NCBI taxonomy): domain Eukaryota; kingdom Metazoa; phylum Chordata; class Mammalia; order Primates; family Cercopithecidae; genus Rhinopithecus; species Rhinopithecus roxellana. Next base: position 80,155,270 of record NC_044552.1, read on the forward strand.
CGCAAGGCAGCAGCAAGGCTGGGGGAGGGTCGCCCATCATTGCTGAGGCTTAAATAGGTAAACAAAGCCTCTGGGAAGCTCGAACTGGGTGGAGCTCACAGCAGCTCAAGGAAACCTGCCTGTCTCTATAGACTCCACCTCTGCGGACAGGGCACAGCTAAAAAACAACAGGGGAAGCAGCAGAGGCATGAGCAGATGTGAACGACTCTGTCTGACAGCTTTGAAGAGAGCAGTGGATCTCCCAACACGGAGGTTGAGATCTGAGAACGGACAGACTGCTCAAGTGGGTCCCTGACCCCTGAGTAGCCTAACTGGGAGACATCCCCCACTAGGGGCAGTCTGACACCCCACACCTCACAGGGTGGAGTACACACCTGAGCGGAAGCTTCCAAAGTAAGAATCAGACAGGTACACTCGCTGTTCAATATTCTATCTTCTGCAACCTCTGCTGCTGATACCCAGGCAAACAGGGTCTGGAGTGGACCTCAAGCAATCTCCAACAGACCTATAGCTGAGGGTCCTAACTGTCAGAAGGAAAAATATCAAACAGGAAGGACACCTATACCAAAACCCCATCAGTACGTCAACATCATCAAAGACCAGAGACAGATAAAACCACAAAGATGGGGAAAAAGCAGGGCAGAAAAGCTGGAAATTCAAAAAAGAAGAGCGCATGTCCCCCTGCAAAGGAGCGCAGCCCATCGCCAGCAACGGATCAAAACTGGTCAGAGAATGACTTTGACGAGATGAGAGAAGAAGGCTTCAGTCCATCAAACTTCTCAGAACTAAAGGAGGAATTACGTACCCAGCGCAAAGAAACTAAAAATCTTGAAAAAAGAGTGGAAGAATTGACAGCTAGACTAATTAATGTAGAGAAGGTCATAAACGAAATGACAGAGCTGAAAACCATGACACGAGAAATACGTGACAAATGCACAAGCTTCAGTAACCGACTCGATAAACTGGAAGAAAGAGTATCAGTGATTGAAGATCAAATGAATGAAATGAAGCGAGAAGAGAAACCAGAAGAAAAAAGAAGAAAAAGAAATGAACAAAGCCTGCAAGAAGTATGGAAATCTACGTCTGATTGGGGTGCCTGAAAGTGAGGGGGAAAATGGAACCAAGTTGGAAACCACTCTTCAGGATATCATCCAGGAGAACTTCCCCAACCTAGTAGGGCAGGCCAACGTTCAAATTCAGGAAATACAGAGAATGCCACAAAGATACTCCTCGAGAAGAGCAACTCCAAGACACATAATTACCAGATTCACCAAAGTTGAAATGAAGGAAAAAATCTTAAGGGCAGCCAGAGAGAAAGGTCGGATTACCCACAAAGAGAAGCCCATCAGGCTAACAGCAGATCTCTTGGCAGAAACTCTACAAGCCAGAAGAGAGTGGGGGCCAATATTCAACGTTCTTAAAGAGAAGAATTTTAAACCCAGAATTTCATATCCAGCCAAACTAAGTTTCATAAGTGAAGGAGAAATAAAATCCTTTACAGATAAGCAAATGCTTAGAGATTTTGTCACCACCAGGTCTGCCTTACAAGAGACCCTGAAGGAAGCCCTAAACATGGAAAGGAACAACCGGTACCAGCCATTGCAAAAACATGCCAAAATGTAAAGACCATCAAGGCTAGGAAGAAACTGCATCAACTAACGAGCAAAATAACCAGTTAATTTCATAATGGCAGGATCAAGTTCACACATAACAATATTAACCTTAAATGTAAATGGACTAAATGCTCCAATTAAAAGACACAGACTGGCAAACTGGATAAAGAGTCAAGACCCATCAGTCTGCTGTATTCAGGAGACCCATCTCACATGCAGAGACATACATAGGCTCAAAATAAAGGGATGGAGGAAGATCTACCAAGCAAATGGAGAACCAAAAAAAGCAGGGGTTGCAATCCTAATCTCTGATAAAACAGACTTTAAACCATCAAAGATCAAAAGAGACAAAGAAGGCCATTACATAATGGTAAAGGGATCAATTCAACAGGAAGAGCTAACTCTCCTAAATATATATGCACCCAATACAGGAGCACCCAAATTCATAAAGCAAGTCCTTAGAGACTTGCAAAGAGACTTAGACTCCCATACAGTAATAATGGAAGACTTCAACACTCCACTGTCAACATTAGACAGATCAACGAGACAGAAAGTTAACAAGGATATCCAGGAATTGAACTCATCTCTGCACCAAGCGGACCTAATAGACATCTATAGAACTCTCCACCCCAAATCAACAGAACATACATTCTTCTCAGCACCACATCGCACTTATTCCAAAATTGACCACATAATTGGAAGTAAAGCACTCCTTAGCAAATGTAAAGGAACAGAAATTATAACAAACTGTCTCTCAGACCACAGTGCAATCAAACTAGAACTCAGGACTAAGAATCTCAATCAAAACCGCTCAACTACATGGAAACTGAACAACCTGCTCCTGAATGACTACTGGGTAACATAACGAAATGAAGGCAGAAATAAAGATGTTCTTTGAAACCAATGAGAACAAAGATACAACATACCAGAATCACTGGGACACATTTAAAGCAGTGTGTAGAGGGAAATTTATAGCACTAAATGCCCACAAGAGAAAGCAGGAAAGATCTAAAATTGACACTCTAACATCACAATTAAAAGAACTAGAGAGGCAAGAGCAAACACATTCAAAAGCTAGCAGAAGGCAAGACATAACTAAGATCAAAGCAGAACTGAAGGAGATAGAGACACAAAAAACCCTCCAAAAAATCAATGAATCCAGGAGTTGGTTTTTTGAAAAGATCAACAAAATTGACAGACCACTAGCAAGACTAATAAAGAAGAAAAGAGAGAGGAATCAAATAGATGCAATAAAAAATGATAAAGGGGATATCACCACCGACCCCACAGAAGTACAAACTACCATCAGAGAATACTATAAACACCTCTACGCAAATCAACTAGAAAATCTAGAAGAAATGGATAATTTCCTGGACACTTACACTCTTCCAAGACTAAACCAGGAAGAAGTTGAATCCCTGAATAGACCAATAGCAGGCTCTGAAATTGAGGCAATAATTAATAACCTACCCACCAAAAAAAGTCCAGGACCAGATGGATTCACAGCTGAATTCTACCAGAGCTACAAGGAGGAGCTGGCACCGTTCCTTCTGAAACTATTCCAATCAATAGAAAAAGAGGGAATCCTCCCTAACTCATTTTATGAGGCCAACATCATCCTGATACCAAAGCCTGGCAGAGTCACAACAAAAAAAGAAAATTTTAGACCAATATCCCTGAAGAACACTGATGCAAAAATCCTCAATAAAATACTGGCAAACCGGATTCAGCAGCACATCAAAAAGCTTATCCACCATGATCAAGTGGGCTTCATCCCTGGGATGCAAGGCTGGTTCAACATTCGCAAATCAATAAACGTATTCCAGCATATAAACAGAACCAAAGTCAAGAACCACATGATTATCTCAATAGATGCAGAAAAGGCTTTTGACAAAATTCAACAGCCCTTCATGCTAAAAATGCTCAATAAATTCCGTATTGATGGAACGTACCTCAAAATAATAAGAGCTATTTATGACAAATCCACAGCTAATATCATAATGAATGGGCAAAAACTGGAAAAATTCCCTTTGAAAACTGGCACAAGACAGGGATGCCTTCTCTCACCACTCCTATTCAACATAGTGTTGGAAGTTCTGGCTAGGGCAATCAGGCAAGAGAAAGAAATCAAGGGTATTCAGTTAGGAAAAGAAGAAGTCAAATTGTACCTGTTTGCAGATGACATGATTGTATATTTAGAAAACCCCATTGTCTCAGCCCAAAATCTCCTTAAGCTGATAAGCAACTTCAGCAAAGTCTCAGGATACAAAATTAATGTGCAAAAATCACAAGCATTCTTATACACCAGTAACAGACAAGCAGAGAGCCAAATCAGGAATGAACTTCCATTCACAATTGCTTCAAGGAGAATAAAATACCTAGGAATCCAACTTACAAGGGATTTCAAGGACCTCTTCAAGGAGAACTACAAACCACTGCTCAGTGAAATGATAGAGGACACAAACAAATGTAGGAACATACCATGCTCATGGATAGGAAGAATCAATATCATGAAAATGGCCATACTGCCCAAGCTTATTTATAGATTCAATGCCATCCCCATTAAGCTACCAATGAGTTTCTTCACAGAATTGGAAAAAGCTGCTTTAAAGTTCATATGGAACCAAAAAAGAGCCCACTTAAGATTGCCAAGACAATCCTAAGTCAAAAGGACAAAGCTGGAGACGTCATGCTAGCTGACTTCAAACTATACTACAAGGCTACAGTAACCAAAACAGCATGGTACTGGTACCAAAACAGAGATATAGACCAATGGAACAGAACAGAGTCCTCAGAAATAATACCACACATCTACAGCCATCTGATCTTTGACAAACCTGAGAGAAACAAGAAATGGGGAAAGGATTCCCTATTTAATAAATGGTGCTGGGAAAATTGGCTAGCCATAAGTAGAAAGCTGAAACTGGATCCTTTCCTTACTCCTTATACGAAGATTAATTCAAGATGGATTAGAGACTTAAATGTTAGACCTAATACCATAAAAACCCTAGAAGAAAATCTAGGTAGTACCATTCAGGACATAGGCATGGGCAAGGACTTCATGTCTAAAACACCAAAAGCAATGGCAGCAAAAGCCAAAATTGACAAATGGGATCTAATTAAACTAAAGAGCTTCTGCACAGCAAAAGAAACTACCATCAGAGTGAACAGGCAACCTACAGAATGGGAGAAAATTTTTGCAATGTACTCATCTGACAAAGGGCTAATATCCAGAATCTACAAAGAACTCAAACAAATATACAAGAAAAAAACAAACAACCCCATCAAAACGTGGGCAAAGTATATGAACAGACATTTCTCAAAAGAAGACATTCATACAGCCAACAGACACATGAAAAAATGCTCCTCATCACTCGCCGTCAGAGAAATGCAAATCAAAACCACAATGAGATACCATCTGACACCAGTTAGAATGGCAATGATTAAAAAATCAGGAAACAACAGGTGTTGGAGAGAATGTGGAGTAATAGGAACACTTTTACACTGTTGGTGGGATTGTAAACTAGTTCAACCATTATGGAAAACAGTATGGCAATTCCTCAAGGATCTAGAACTAGATGTACCATATGACCCAGCCATCCCACTACTGGGTATGTACCCAAAGGATTATAAATTATTCTACTATAAAGACACATGCACACGTATGTTTATTGCAGCACTATTCACAATAGCAAAGACTTGGAATCAACGCAAATGTCCATCTGTGACAGACTGGATTAAGAAAATGTGGCACATATACACCATGGAATACTATGCAGCCATAAAAAAGGATGAGTTTGTGTACTTTGTAGGGACATGGATGCAGCTGGAAACCATCATTCTTAGCAAACTATCACAAAAAGAGAAAACCAAATACCGCATGTTCTCACTCATAGGTGGGAACTGTAAAATGAGATCACTTGGACTTGGGATGGGGAACATCACACACTGGGGCCTATCATGGGGAGGGGGGAGGAGGGAGGGATTGCATTGGGGAGTTATACCTGATATAAATGATGAATTGATGGGTGCTGACGAGTTGATGGGTGCAGCAGACCAACATGGCACAAATATACATATGTAACAAACCTGCACATTATGCACATGTACCCTAGAACTTAAAGTATAATAAAAATAAATAAATAAATTAAAAAAAAAAAAAACAAATGCATGTTACCCATGATAGGAATATTAAACTCAAAGATTTCCTGGGCCTCTTATCAAGGTCTAGTGTGATCCTTCTTTGGGATGATGCCCTTTCTTCCATCTACTTTTAAAATCCCAGTCAGAATGTGATCTCCAAAATCTTGTAGAATATATTGATTTCTACAAAAGCAAACCTTCTGTAGCCTTTGCAATATGGCTCCTTCACATGTAACTCAGGTTTGCTGAAAGCAAGCCGTCTGTTTCTTTCTACTTTCAGTCCAATACAGATTTTGTGTGTCAGTTTTTAAAACAATGCTTTTATCTCCTCACGTTTCTGCTGGGCTGCAGTTGTTTTATTAGTCCTCAGATGATTTATGTATTTTCAATGTACAAATGCCTAGAGGCTAAGATAAATAGAGTTATTTTTATAGTAAGATTTGAAAAATAGTTCAAGTATTGAAAAAGCAAAGCTTATTAGGTGCTCAAAATTAAAATGAATGTTTTCTCTGCCATGCTATTTTTGCAAAAGATACAAGAAGACACGTGAAGAGAAGATTTCTGATAAATATCCTACTTTGGCTCTTTATCCACAGCACATCAATTTCTAATATAAATACTAAGTCATTTACTATAACTATATTTTAGAAAAGAAGAATCGTGAAAGTTATAGCCCTCAAGCTGGGGTATATAAATCCTAGGATATCTAGACCTCTACTCTTTAAAAGTCGAAAATTAATATCAGCCAACATACACACCCACCCACCCACACACCACACCCTCCACACACACACATATAACTAATACACATACTTTCCTGTGATCTTTATTCTTTATGCAGAAAGATCAGATTTCTGTGATTCATTGATATATTAACCAATTTTAGTATGACTACTATCATTATGTTAAAAATAAATCTCTATACGTTGGTGTACTTCTTTGTTTTGATCAGTTATAAGAGGATTTGATATTTTAATGCTCCAGGAGGCATTTACTGCCTGTAGTGGCTGAAGAAGTAATTTCACACATGCAACATTACTATTAGGCAAAGGGTAGATAACACCTATTCTTCCTAAGACTTATTTCTGAATACATTAAAATATGATAAAATGTTACCGATATTTCCAATCTTCTCAGTTTTGTAGCTATAATATTAATCTCCTATTAAGCTTAAATAACTGCTCCAAATTTTTTGATGATGATTACGTTTATAAGGACTCATTATTATTTATGTAATGTTACATGTGGCACACTTAAACAAGTATATGTGAATTAGATCTGGTATAAATATCAAAGTTAAAATAATTTGAAGATAAAGTATTCTTATTTGGAACAGGCTAAAGATAATTACTACACTCTACTGGTTAAACTATTAATAGGTGAAGTCTGACAAAATGAGTGCCGCATAGCACTGAGTAGTGGAGAAGTGTTCTGGAAAGAACTAAGGTCAAACATGAGTTGCTGATGCACCTTATTACTTTCAGTAATAGGTACAGCTTCTAATAGTGGTTCATAACCTGTATGAAGGTGATTAAAATAAGCATTCAGGCAATCAGCATGAGTTCTGATGAAGTATTCAGGGGCAATGAATAGAAGAGGAAAAGGACAGGGTCATGGTTGGGCCCTGATGAACATGGATATGAAAGAGGTGAGTAGAAAAAAAAAATCCATTGAAAGTACCTTGATAGAAGCTAGATATGTAGCAGAAAAACAGAAGAAAATGTTTTAAAGAAGTAAAATAATGGGAAATTTTAGAGACAAGAAAGGCCATGGTGGAAAGGGCAGTTTTATAGAATGGTGTGGGCAGAAGCAAGAGCACAGTGGACTAAGGTGTAAATGGGAGGTGATGAAATGAACACAGGACTGATTAATCATTTTAAAAGCCTGCCTTAAGAAAACAAGTCACCAAACAGAAGGGAATGTAAGTCAGAAAAAAATTGTTTTGTTTTGTTTTTAATATTGAACGGACGTTTTTGCCTGCATCAAAAAAGAAAAAAAAAAAAAATACAATGAAGAACAAAGGCTGATGATGCAGCTTTGAGAAGATGTGATTGATGGAGCAAGGTATTTGAGTTGTGTAAAGGATGCAAACCAAAGCCTCTACATGCAGGGATTTGCCTTTGTATAGAAGACTGGCATACCACTTCCACCAATTAAGAAAGGGAGTTGGAAAATGAACAAGCTAATGGCTGCTCATTTGTAAAGATCAGGGAACATAATCAAGAAACCTCTTGATTTAATTATCTTAATGAGTTAGGCATCAAATTTGGCCTGAGGATGAGAAAGCAGCTTGCAGGGCAGGGGGTGTTGAAAGGAACTTCCAGTCTGAAAGAATTGTTTATGGCAATGAGAGAGAAATGTGGCTAAGCGATTTGTCAGAGGATCTGGGTAGTACTGACATTGCACATATGATTAGAGAGAAGGAATTCATATTGGCTTCCATATGCAATGGTGGGGGTGGGGTGAGATTTCTCTAGGCACACTCAGTGAACCAAGCGAAGATGGGACTAAGTCAGGGGAGGTTGCGTCAATTAAAAGTAGTTACAATGGAGCAGAAACGAGGTCAGAGTATTTAGGATACTAGAGACAAAGATTTTATTTTTCACAGTTGAGTGATTATATAATTTATCCAAACTGAGAATATTTGAGAGCGAAAAACGGTAATGGCCAAACAAGATGCTGGAAAACAGGAATAAACTTCTATCGCTAAGCAAACCAGGATAAATGGAAATCATGTTCATAGTAAATAAAATAAAATAAAATGTTTAAGAGACCATACAGATTGGAAGAAAATGTGTTGTAAATGGTCTACATCTAGGTAATATTGGAAAAAAGCTAGATTATAAATAAGGGAGTAAAAACCCTGAAAGTGTCCAGTACCATGCTAAAAAAAAAATAGACTGCAGGAGCTTAGATCTCAGAAGTTTAATAGATACTGTGACTCTAGTTAATGAAACAATTTAGTGTTACTGGAGTGAAGAAAGTGAGAAATTCACTGGGGTTCATAAAGTCACAGTGGTCTAAGGTTAAAGTGGGGATGTTTATTTTCCCACTCACTTTTAAATTGTTCTGGAAGATAGTGGAATTAATGGTGGAGAGAAAGTTTATAAGCCAGAGGCCATAGTCCTTAATGTGATGAGAGGACTTTGAGAGAGGTCAGCCTATAACAAGGAAAAGGTCTAGGTGGCAAGAGGCTCAATGAAGAGAGTTTTATAAGAGGGCACAAGAGGTTTGGTAATGGCTATTAAGAAAATGAACACATTTGGCTGTCATTGCTTCATGCTATTAAGTATTCAAATCACCTTTGCTCCATACTCATCTAAAAACTTTTATTATAATTTTACTTTCAGTGCCTAAGAAAGGTAATTCACTGTTTGTGCTAACAACATCATCAATGGTCTACATATCAGTTATAATCCTCATTTTAAGTTGGACTTCTTCATATTTTGATTTTGATTAATAAGAGTTCATCCATAGAGGATAATCTATTCTTGCTCTGCCAGTTAAAACAAAATGTGACGCCTACAAAAGTGTCATACTTCATACTTGGGGAGAAGTTTTCAGGCTCCACATCATGACACCCTGACTTACTTACATATTCATTTTAAATATCAATAGAAGTTAAAATTGAGGGCAAAGTATATTCACATTTTCTTTCCTGACATTACAAATATCTGATTTCTTCACTGTGTGTTTATGATTTTAATAGACAAAAATTAAATTGCACATAATCCTAAGTTTTACATTTCATTTCTTTCTACTATTACTGAAAGGAGTAAATAGCTACTAGCATTTACAAAATTCCTTAACATATCCCTAGTAAGATAAGGCTTTAACAAGAGAATATTGAATGTGAAAACACTACTTTCATCTTTCCATTTATCATACATTTTTTATTATGCTGAAATTGTAGTATGCATTAGGTAGTAGCCTTTTATGAAATCTTAGAAAACTTTGCTTGCATCAAATGTGATAACAAGTGACCTGCAAGTATAGTAATTATAATTAATTAGCCTATCCCAGATTTTAAATTAGGTTGATTATGTAAGACTGTGGAAATTATACCAAGTTATAGCAGACCAAAAATAACAAAACATGTTCTCTTAACTTTTAATAAACATACTAATTATTTAAATAATTGCTATAGCAATTTTGGCATTAATATCACTTTAATTATATAAAATATGTTGATACTTCATACAGTAGCAGAGTACATCTCCCCTTTATAGTTGTGTTTTCTCCTGAAGTAGGCATGAGAATTTTGGCTTTCTTCTTTCTCCTCTCTTCACTCTGAGGTCTTTCAGTAGATTTAAAAATTAACTTTTGAAACTTCTCTTCTGGAAATAGCATCAAGCTTCCAAATTTCATCACATTTACATAGTCTCTCTAAATTCATTTTACTAACCCTGGCAATCTGAAATTCTTCAGAAGTAGTCAACCACATGATTAGAAATTTATGAAGATGATATTGTATAATCTTAAAGATAAAAGCTAGCTTTAAACTGCATCCTCAGCAAATTTTGCCAAATATTATTTTCAATCACATGACACAAGTGTGTTATAGACGATTTTACCTGTTGAAGCACAGATCGTTAAGGGCAGCTTTAAAACATCAGGGTAATAAAGTCTGACTATACAGGTTTTACATGAAAAAGTTCAGTGCTTTCTCAGTCATGGAAAAGTACAGAACCCAAAACACACATCAGGAATCATAGGATCACACCAGTCTGTTATTTCATGCTAATGAGAAGTTGCAGCTGTTTGTTTGCTGATCCTTTAAATTACTGTGCTTAGTTTTAAAAAGGAGAGCATAACCTTTCCTGTAAACACAAGCTTGCTCAATTTTTGACAGTATAGATATCTATGAGAGAAAGGAAAAATGTTGATAAAAATGGTAGTACCTAAAAGGAACCAGTCAAGAGGAAAAGGAAAACTTTGACATATATTCTCCAACCTAATTTAGATATGTCTCTTATTTTAATCTGCTTACCCCCCCAGCTTCAGACATCACAAGGCTTTCAGTCTTAATTTTCTCTTATTTCTTTTAGATACCCTTTCCTTTCAAACTCGAGATGTCTCTGTGTTGGGTTGAAGTTTTCCTTCAAACTCGAGATGTCTCTGTGTTCACAAGCAAAGGGCAAAACAATGGTCATTTTATTATCTCTTTAGTAAATTGTGTTAATAAGTAGTTCTCTAAGTATGAGCTTTGGACTAGTAGCACTGACATCTCCTGGGAAATACAAATTCTAGATACCATCTCATGTGCATTGAATCAGAAATTCTGAGCATAGAGTCTGGGAGTCTATGCTTTAACGAGACTCCCAGGTGATGCTGGTGTATGCTAAAATTAAAAAAAAAAAAAAAAACCTGTTTAAAGAAATGTTACTAGTCATTGTTAGTTTCATATATAGAAGTTCTTATTTGCAGTTATAGGAAATTGTTAACAATTGTTACCTCTGGAGATAAGGATGTAAAAAGAAAGAATCATTCCCTTCCTTTACTTTTCAAATGTTCTAACAAGGTGCAATTAGTAGTTTTATATTTATTCCATCAGGACTTGTCTATATGAGATGATGGCTCATTTTCTTGTTTGCATTTTTGTAATTTCTTACATATATAAAAATACAAGTAATAAATATTATTTTATAAATGCATGAACTGAATTTTGCTCTTCTTGGAGCATTTCTTCATTCCAACAATCAATCTTGGTATATTTGTAAGTGCTTATATTGTGTCAGGAGCTACGCTGACTCCCTGAGTAAGAAAACAAAAACATAAATAAGATATAATGTTTTTTGCTAAGATACTCACTCCAAAATCTACTTGAGGAGAGAAATATAGATATTAGAACAATTGTCCAGAGTGAGAAAACCTAAATCCTGGTCTTCCACTCTTTGTTCATTAAAAGTCTGCATTGAAATTTAAATGTGTTTATTTCATCAATTTTCCCAAAGGGATTTGAGTTATGTTGGACATAAACAGTATTAATAAACTAAATGTCAGGACCATAGAAAGGAAGATAAACAAAAATGCTAACCCCATAGACTCATTATTATCATCATCATAATTATTATTATTTTTAGATATAAGATCTTACTCTGTCACCCAGGCTGGAGTGCAGTGGCGTGGTCATAGGTCACTGTAACCTGGTACTCCTGGGGACAAACCACCCTTCCCCCTCAGTCTCCTGAATAGCAGGAACTACAGGCATGAGCCACGACATCTGGCTATTTCTCAACAATTTTCTGTAGACACAGAGTCTTGCTATGTTGCTCAGACTCGTCTCAAACTCCTGGCCTCAAGGAATCCTCCTGTGTTACCCTCCCAAAGCACTGAGATTACAGAAATGAGTCACTGTGCTTGGCTTAGACTTATGTTTTATTCTTTTAAAAGACATTCCTTAAGCACCTATTTTGTGCCAAGCACTATGCTATGCACTGAGGACTCGTAAGATGAAATATTTACTAGTAAGGCAATTTTTTTCTAGGAGGCATAATAGACATCTAAGTCAATTTAAGAATAATTATTTTTAAAACTCCTGAGGATGAAGCTGGGTACAGTGGCTTATGCCTGTAATCTCAGAGATTTGTGAGGCCAAGGTAGAAGGACTGCTTGATGTCGAGAACTCAAAAACAGCCTTGGCAACCTAGCAAAGCCCTGTCTCTACAAACAACCTGGAAAAATAGCTGAGTATTGTGGTGCATGCCTTTAGTCCCAGTTACTCTGGAGACTTTGGTGGGAGTATCACTTGAGCCCAGGAGTTCAAGGTTACAGTGAGCTATCGTTGCTCTGCTACACTCCAACTTGTCTCAAAAAAAAAAAAAGAAAAAAGAAAAAAATAAGAACAAAAATAAAAGTAAAATCCTGAGAATGAAATTTTAACAGAATGCAAAGATTATGAAATTTAGAGACAAAAGAAAGGAACTTTGAGAATCATATTCTGGGAATATGATTATCTTTAATATCTATCTAATTAATTTATTTCCTAGTTTTCAAAATAATAAATCACATTAATAGATATAGAAGATAACTGTGCTTACATAATTCACAAGCAACTTCTACTAAACAGCTTTGCATATTTTTTGCTCTATTTTCCTATTCATTTTTCTTTCATAGTTGTTTGTTTCATCCAAAATGTTTTAGAATAATTTTTTAGTTAATGCACAATAATTTTCTAATTATTTTTTCCTGATGTCTTTTAAAATGGCTAAATAATATTATATCATAACTTCTGAATGTATTTAACCACCTCATAGTTTGGACATTTTATTTCATCTTTGATATACCTCCATTAAAAACCCTAAAATGATTGTCTCTGACAGGAATCCTCCTATGTACTTATGTTTGTTCTATAGATAATTTATTTGCAAGATTAAAAGGCATAAAATTTTTAAGGTTCTTGATAAATACAGTTGTATTGCCTTATAAAACAATGCATACCGTTAAAGCGTCAATTATTTGTTCTGCAAATCATGCCAAATAAGGAAGAGATAGTAATATCTATCTTCCAATTATAAAATGAAACAAGTAGACTAGTATTTGAGAATAAAAAAGTATTTTCTTGACCTTAACAATAGAATACATTTCTTATACTGAGAATATTAAATAAAATATGTATTAAAAACATGAACAATATCTTTAACAGCAGTTTTAAGGGAACTTAAGAATTAGTTCATGTGGCAACTTCAATATAACACCATTTCTACAAGGGTAAAATCAGGCATCCGGATGCCAGGAATTAAGTCCCTATTCTTCCACCAGGATATGACATTATTTAAGTAAATTATTGAATTTCTCTGAGTCTCAGTTTCCTAATTTGTAAAGTAGGATTAACATGTGTTTTTTTTCAAAAGGTGTCTCAGAGGATTAAATTAAAAAGTGTGTATAATTACTTAGCAATGAGTGCAGGCATATGAAGAACTCAAAAAAGGTTAACTGCCTTGATTACTGATGGCCTTTGATAAAGGTACACACCAGGTATAATTTTTTCTGTGTCTCAGTTTCTTTTTATAAAGAATGGTTTGTATTAGCGTATTTCCTAACCTCTGTGGTAGGCAGCTTCTGAAATGGCTCCCAATGAGCCCTGCCTCCTAATGTTCAATTCTTTGTATAATCCAATGCCCTTGAGCACACCCTGGACCTAGTGACTTGCTTGTAGCTAATAAAAGTGAAGCAAAAGTAAAAGATATCACTTCTGAGAAGAGGTTATAGAAGCCTGTGACTTCCCTCTTCCTCATATTGTCATGTCCTCTCAGTTGCTTGCTTTGATAAAGCCATTTGCTCTATTGTGAGCTGTCTTAAGGAAAAGGCCACATGTAAAAAAAAAAAAAAAACAAAGGTAGCCTCTGAGAAATTGAGGTTCCCCCATCCAATACCCTATGAGGAACTGAGCCCTGTAACAATCATGTCCATGACCTTGGAAGCTGATCTTTCTCAGTAGGTTTGTCAGATGGCTGAAGTCTCAGCCAACACCTTTACTTCTGCTTCATTAAAGACCATGAGCTAAGTCCTACTTGAATTATTGACATACAGAAATGATGAGATAATAAATATTATTGTTTTGTCAATTGAGAAAAATGATGAGATAAGTCTCAATCATTTTAGGAGGTTTATTTGCCAAAGTTAAAGACGCATGCCTAAGAGACAGGTCTATGCCTTTCTCTGAAGATGATTTTGAGGGCTCCAAGTTTAAAAAAGGAAAAGGTGGTATATGGAGAAGTACATAATTTTCGTGTAACAAGGGGGTAGGGGAAAATTCATGCCTTTGGCTCAAGTGAATCTGTTTTTTTGTGTGTTTTTTTGGTTTGTTTTGTTTTGTTTTAAAGATGGCATTGACAAATGGGGCAGAGGAAAAATGCAAAGAATCTTCCTTTTTACATAAGAACACAGATAAAATGGGGAAGGAAAACAAATGGATATTCATTTGTGTCTGGTGGGCAGGGGGTGACTGCATCTATAAAGATAAGCTATCAATTTACATCGTCATGGTGAGATTTTAGTAGAAACACCTGAGTAAAAATTATGCAGCTAACTAGGAATTTCCTTATGGGCAAATATGGGGGAGGCATGCAGATTTTCATCTTGTAGCCATTTCATTTAGGAACCAAAAAGGTGGAGACAGGTTTGCTGGTCCCCAGTTCTCACCTTGGCTTTTCTCTTTGGCTTAATGAATTTGAGGTCCAAATATTTAATTTCCTTTCAATTTTCTAAACTGATAAAGTTAGGGATAATTTGTTACACAGCAATAGATAACCAATATAACTATCTCCAGCTCTAGAGTTTTATGAATACTAATGATTAAGGACAATCCTTTTGACTTTTACATTTTCTAAATTATATGTATTTGAGTGTCTGGATAAGAAGCTCTTTATCACACACACACAAAAAAAGGACTTTTGGTCAAGTTGGCTGACTAGAAGCAGCTAGTGCTCACTGTTCTCATGGAAAAGAAGGAAACTGGCACATAAATACTGACTCTTCAAGTGGAGCATCTGAGAAACCATGTAAGGAGCCATGAAGGAAGCAAGGAGATTCAAAAAGAACATAGAAGAGCAAATCTGGGTAGTCACCCACCCAGGAGCAGCAAGGAGCTGGGAGGGGCTCCTAATTCATGGAAAGATTGAGACAGTAAGAGCCCCTGGAGAGTCCACATTTCCCATAGGGACCTTTGCAATCCTGGGAATGGAAAAAAAACCCTTGACCCCCTGGACCTCTAGACTGACACAGAGAGATGCTTGGAGTTTTTGCAGAAGCACTGCTCAAGACCACAGGAAGCCCCACAGCCCTTGCATCCCTGAGCAACCCAGCACCAACTGACATAAATTCCAATAGAGACCATAGTCCTAGTTCCAGGAAACAATCAGCCCACCCCACTCCTTGCTAGACAAGGCTTTGCTCAGCTTCCAGTTCAGCAACACTGCCTCTTCCTTAACTCTGCAGGCAGGAACAGTGCTGAGCTTTCCAGGGAAATGCCAGAACAGCAACGCTTGTGAATCCCCCTCCTCCTGTTGTGTCTAGTCAGGCAAGGCTCCCCAGCTTGGGCTCCTAGCATAGCAGCCCTGCCCATGCTGAACCCTGTGGGTGGGCATAGTGCTGTGTTCCTGCCAGAAACACTCAGATGGAAGATCTTGTTACTCCCCATCTCCAACTGTGCCTAGCCAGGCAGTTCTCATCAGCTTGGGCTCCCAGCATGGTGGCTTCACCCTTGTCTGAACACTGCGGGAGGGCACAGATATTTGTTCTTTCACTGGCTTAACTCATTGAATTGGCAGTGCCTTAGCAGAGGAGTCTCCACTCTCAGAAAACTGAGAATGCTGAAATGTGTGGGTTTGTGGGCCAGTGTGGAAGCAGGGAGTGCCTCCCTCTGCAGGGCCAGCACAGGAAGGAATGTGGTCTGTCAGTTGCAGGCTCTGCCTGAGGAATTCCCCAGGGCCCAGAACATCTAACAAAGTAAATGCAGGAATGGCTCCAGTGATCAAGGGGACTCCTGCAAGGCCCAGGAATGGATATGGTGAGTGGGTCATCTCTCTCCACCACCCCACCACAGAGCACTATAGTAAACACACTTGGCCTATCTCCTGGATATCATTCGTAAATACCATCTACTGGATTGTAGCCCAAATTACTGCATCAAAAATATTTTGCCAGTGTACAGTACCTAAGAAGCCTAAGACAGGAATCCAGCCAAAAATAAAGATTCTTTGCATAGCATTGACCTTCTAAAAACATTCAGAAATGAAACCAACTGACTATACTCAATTTATGTCATAGATAAAGGACCACCATCCCTCACAGATGAGAAAGAACCAGTTCAAGAAGTCTGATAATTCAAAAAGTCACTGTCCCTTACCTCCAAAGGGATACATTATCTCCTCAGTAATGGTTTTTAAACAGATTGAAATTACTAAAATGTCAGTTGTAGAATTCATAATCTGGATGGCAAGAAGCTCACTGAGATCTAGGAGAAAGCCAAAACCCTGTCCAAGGAAACCAAAGAATCCAGTAAAAGAATCAGAGACAAAATAGTCATTTAAAAAGGAACCAAACTTAATTTCTGGAACTGAAAAAATAACTACAAGAATTTCACAATACAGTCAGAAACATTAACAGCAAAAGAGACCAAACAGGAAAATATCTGAGATGCAGAAAGACCGGTTCTTGGAATAAAATCAATTGGACAAAAATAAAAAGAGCTTTAAACAATGAATGAAATCTCCAGAAAATATGAGATTATATTGAGGCCAAATCTACATTTCAATAGCATTCCTCAGAGAGGAGAGAAGGTAAGTAACTTTGAAAACATTTTGAGGATCTAGTCCATGAAAATTTGCCCAATCTTGTGAGAGAGGTTGATAGGAAAATTCAAGAAATACAGAGAATCCCTGCAAGATACCATACAAGATGACCATCTGCAAGACACATAGTTGTCAGACTCACCAAGGTCAATGTGAAAGAAAAAGATCTTAATGGCAGCTAGAGAGAAAAGTCAGGCCACTTACAAAGGGAACCTCATCAGGCTAGCTGTTGATGTCTTAGCATATTTTTTTTTAAGCCAGAAGAGATTGGGGACATATTTTCAGACTCCTCAAAGAAAGAAATTCAAACCAAAAATTTCAAATCATGCCAAACTAAACTTCATAAGCAAAGGAGAAATAAAATTATTGTTAGACATGCAAACACTAAAGGAATTAATTACCACAAGTCAAGCTTTACAAGAGGTCTTTAAGGAGGGCTAATCATGGAAATGAAAGGTTAGTAACTGCTACCACAAAAACACACTTAAGCACATAGTCCACAGACAATATAAATTGCAATTTTATACAAAAATTGCACAATCACATCTACAAAATAACCAGCTAACAAGACAATGATAAGTTAAAAATCTCATATATCATTATTACCCTTCAATGTAAATAGTCTAAACATCTTACTTAAAAGGCATAGAGATGCAAATTGGATGAAAAGACAAGACCCAATGTCTGCTGTCTTCGAAACACCCATTTCACATGTAGCAACACTCAAAGGCTCAAAGTAAAGGGATGCAGAAAGATCTACCATAAAAAAAGCAAGAATCACCCTTCTTATATCAGAAAAATACAGACTTTAAACCAACAATAACTCGGAAGGACAAAGAAGTGCATTAAATAATGATAAATCGTTCAAGATTGGAGTACTCAAATTACTAAGAAAAGTTCTTCTTGGCCTCCAAAAAGATTTACACAATAATACGATAATAGTGAGAATTTCAACATCCCAGTGACAATCATCCAGGCAGAAAACTAACAAATTCTGAACTTAAACTCGACAGTCAGCCAGTTAGGTACAATAGATGTCTTCAGAATACTATACCAAACCACCACAAAATATACATTCTTCTCATTTGCACATGCAACATACTTTAAAATTGACCACATACTTGGTAATAAACAAATCTCAATGAATTAAAAAATGTAGAAATCATATCAAGCACACCCCTGGGCCGTAGTACAATAAAAATGTAAGTCAGTACCAAGAAGATCTCTCAAAAGTACACAAAACATGGATTTTAAACAACTTTCTCCTGGCAGAAATCAAAACATTATTTGAAACTAATGAAAAATGGAGATGCAACTTATGGAAATCTTTAGGATCTAGATAACCAGTGTTAAGAGGAATTTGGAAAAATGAAAAAGCATACCCCAAAGCTAGCAGTAAAAAAGAAATAACTAAAATAAGAAAGGAACTATAAGAAACTGAGACACAAAAATCCACAAAAAAGATCAAGGAAACCGATAATTGGATCTCTGAAAGAATAAACAAGATTGATAGAGCTCCAGCTAGATTAACAAAGAAAAACAACAAAACAAAACAGAAGATCCAAATAAGCCCAGTCAGAAATGTCAAAGAAGACATTACAACCAATTCCACAGAAATACCATAAATCCTCATAGACAATTATGCACACAAATTAGAAAATCTAGAGGAAATGGCTGAATTCCAGGAAACACACAATCTGTCAAGATTGAACCAGGAAGAAAGTGAAAGCCCGAACAGATCAATAACAAGTTCCCAAATTGAATCAATAATAAAACAGTTACTAATACAAGAAAGCCCTGGATCAGATTGGTTTGTAGCTGAATTCTGTGAGACATACAAGAAAGATTGGTGCCAATTCTACTAAAACTGTTACAAGAAAATTAAGGCAGAGGAGCTCCTCCTTATTTCATTCTGTAAAGTCAGCTTGATTCTTGTAGCAAAATCTGGCAGAGACACAACAAAGAAAGAAAACTATAAGCCAATACAGCTGATGAACATAGACACAAAAATCTTCAACAAAATACTAGTAAGCCAAATCCAGCAGTACATTGAAAACTTAATTCAAGTAGGCTTTATTCCTGGGATGTAACTTTGTTTCAATATACACAAATAATGTTATTCATCACATACACAGAGTCAAAAAAAAAAGATCATCTTAATTGACAATGAAAAAGTGTTTGATAAAAATCCAACATCCTCCTATAATAAAAACCCTTAATAGACTAGGTATTGCAGGAACATTCTGAAAAAATAAAAAATAAATAAGAGCCACGTATGACAAATCCACATTCAACATCATATTGAACAGGCAAAAGCTGGAACCATTCCCCTTGAGAACTGAAACAAGACGAGGATGCCTACTCTCACCACTGCTATTCAACTTTATACAGGAAGTCCTAGCCAGAGCAATGAGGCAAGAGAAAGAAATAAAATGCACCTAAGTAGGAAAAGAAGAATTCAAACTATCTCTCTTTGCTGGTGATATGATTCTATACCTAGAAACCCTAGAGATTTAACCAACAGGTCCATAGATGTGATAAACATTAATTTGGTGCAGGATACAAAATTAATGTACAAAAATAAGTCATGTTTCTACATACCAATAATGTTCTAGCTGTGAACCAAAACAAGAATACAATCCCATTTAAAATAGTCATAACAAAATAAATTACCTGGAAATACATCTAACCAAGAAGGTGATAGATCTCCACAAGGAAAACTACAAAACACTGCTGAAAGAAACCAGAAGCAACACAAATAAATGGAAAAATGTTCCATGCTCATGGATTGTAAAAATTAATTTTATTAAAATGATCATATTTTCCAAAAGACAAAAATGTCTTTTTTCACAGAAATAGAAAAAAATTCTTTTATTTTTTATTTTTATTTTTTGAGACGGAGTCTCGCTCTGTTGCCCAGGCTGGAGTGCAGTGGCTGGATCTCAGCTCACTGCAAGCTCCGCCTCCCGGGTTTAAGCCATTCTCCTGCCTCAGCCTCCCGCGTAGCTGGGACTACAGGCACCCACCACCACGCCCAGGTAGTTTTTTGTATTTTTTTAGTAGAGACGGGGTTTCACCATATTAGCCAGGATGGTCTCGATCTCCCGACCTCATGATCTGCCCGTCTTGGCCTCCCAAAGTCCTGGGATTACAGGCTTGAGCCACCGTGCCCAGCCTAGAAAAAAAAAATTCGTCTAAACTTTACACAGAACCTAAAATGATCCCAAATAGTCAAAGCAATCCTAAACAAAAAGAGCAAAGCAGGAGTCATCACTTTACCCAACTTCAAACTATCCAGTAAGGCTACAGTAATCAGAATAGCATGGTACTTGTACAAAAAGAGAATAGAGAGCCCAGAAATAAACCTGCCCACTTGCAGCTATCTAGTCTTCAGTAAAGTTGACAAGAATAAGCAATGGGAATATGACTGTCAACTCAATAAATGTTGCTGTGATAATTGGTTATCCATATGCATGAGAATGAAATTGGACCCCTACCTTTTAACATAGATAAAAATTAATTATAGAGGAAACATTCAAATGTAAGGCTATAAAAACTGTAGAAATCCTAAAAGACAACCTAGAAAACTACCTTCTCAATGTAAAATTTGGCAAAGAATTTATGACCAAGTCCCCAAAAGCAATTGCAACAAACATAAAAATTGAGAAGTGAGACCTAATTAAAGAGTATCTGCACAGCAAAATAAATTATCAACAGAGGAAGCAGACAACCTACAGAATAGGAAAAAAAATATATTTGCAAACTATTCACCCAAAAAAGTTTCTATATCCAGAATCTATGAGGCATTTGAACAAATTGACAAGCAAAAAATAATAAACCAATTAAGAAATGGGCTAAAGATTTGACCAGACACTTCTTAACAGCAGACATAAAAGCAGTCAACAAACCTAGGCAAAAATGCTTATGACTAATCATCAGACAAATGCAATTCAAAACCACAATGAGGTACCATGTCACAATAGTCAGAATGACTATTATGAAAAAGTCAGAAAACAACAGATGCTGGCAAGGCTGTGAAGAGACGAAACACTTATACACTGTTGATAAGACTGCAAATTAGTTCAGCCACTGTGGAAAACAGTTTGGAAATGTATCAAAGAACTTAAAACAGAGCTACCATTCTATCCAGCAATTCCATTACCGTATATATATGTACCCAAAGGAAAATAAATTGTTCTACCAAAAGGATACATGTATTCTTATATTCATTGCAGCACTATTCACAGTGCAAAGACATGGACTCAACCTTCAACCTAGCTGCCTATAAATGGTGGACTAGATAAAGAAAACGTGGTATGTGAACACCATGGAATGTCCTCTGCAGCAACATGAATTCAGCTGAAGACCATTATCTTTAGTGAATTAATTGACCTAATGCAGGAACAAAAACCCAAATACTGCATGTTCTCACTTATATGTGGAAACTAAACATTGAATACACATGGAGGTCAAGACAGGGAGAATAGATACTATTGTTCTAGGTACTAGGGAGGACCTAGAGCAGGGAGGGAGAGAGTGGGCTATTGGGTAGCTCATTATCTGGGTTACAGGATCATTTGTACCCCAAACCTCAGCATCACGCAATATACCCATGTAACAACTCTGCATGTGTACCCTCTGAATCCCTAATAAAAGTTGGAAGGAAGGAAGGAAGGAAGGAAGGAAGGGAGGGAGGGAGGGAGGGAAAGAAGGAAGGAAGGAAGGAAGGAAGGAAGGAAGGAAGGAAGGAAGGAAGGAAGGAAGGAAGGAAGGAAGGAAGGAAGGAAGGAAAATAAATTACTTGAACTTATCACGCAGGTATTTAGATACATTTGTTAAAAACTTTGAGACTTAGTTTCTGCAGACATTAGCATTTCATTATAATGCTTACATTGTTACTTTACTTTTTAAAGTCTATTTTATTTGTTCCATAATCTTTGTTAATATATTGTTCCAGTACCCATATTTAAGTTCTTCTGAGACTAAACCTAGTGCTTTTAATTATTCTGAAAGAACATTGCAAAATTCTAAAATTTTTAAAAATTAATTTATACTCATAAATAGAAAGAAAATAAAAAAACAAGGCAAAGAAGGTGAAATTTAATGTCATTGAAGCAGTTATAGATTACCTGAGTAATAATTTTAAACTATATAGTCATTAAATATCAAAAATATTCTCCTTGTTTAATGTAGAAAATTCTTAAATGCACAAGTTAATATTAATTTTAACAATTTCTCTCTGGATCATAAAATATGTTTAGCAGCAACCAAAATGTAACCCTTTAAAGGCTGAAAAACATAGACATTTATGCTCATTTAATGGATTTTTAAATTTTTTATAAGTTAATGAATATAGCTTTTAAATAATAGAAAATGGCCATTTTACAATTTTGGCCCAGAAAAAGATCCTCGCAAAAATCACAATTTTGGATGAATTTTGATATTAGACAAAGTGAAGCACATTAATAAACCATCTGGCAAAGAGGAACAAAGAATTCTGTGCTTTACTATGCCTGACACTGCCCTTTTTTTGGCTATCCTAACTTAAGGAAAGAAGTTGCAGTGGGAATTGTTTAATAATTTAGTGAGAGAGAGAGAATTTGGAAAGAATATAGAAACAGAGCATTTAATGGCTGGTAAGAAACATGGGAATGAGAACAGTTTGCAAAATGGACACTATAAATAAGAAATAAGAAAGATTTCTGGACTGTCTCTTGAAATTGAATAAACTCAAATTCACATAGTGTCAGAATTAACTTGATTTATATTTTTCAATGGAAAAATCAGAGTCAAAAATAAAGGAGCTTGGGTTTCTGCAGTACTGAATACTTCGTGATATGTAAGAATAAAGATTACTTATTTCAAACTATTAAGTGACTACTCTTATTATGGTTGATTTAGAGACATAAACTGCTAAACAACACTTTAGGCAAAGCTTTTTATTCCAATTGCTAAATCTACCAAGCAAAAACATAGAAATCAGTTGAAAACGTGACTATGCAGTAAGCCACACTAGATCTTTTGAAGCCAAATAAACTTACTTTATGCCCAGAATTATGCAAATATGTTTCCTATATTGATCTAATTAATCAGAGGGAGATATTCTCCAAATTAGGGATAAGCACCTTATGTATACCCTACAAGTGACTAAAGATCATACTAATTGTTTTAGAGTATGGGAAGCACTCTGAGGTCTGAGAGATCCCTGTTAAGTCAGGATGGAGTGACTATCGCTGCCCAACTTTTATCAGGTGTCTAGGAAAGCAGCAAGAGTTCCCCAATCTTGTCTAGTACTTCAGTACCTATACTGAACTCTATAATAATTGCATTCAATGGACGTTCCTGGAAGCTTAACTCCTGTTTGTTGCCTTGTTCATATGAAATGGTATATTGTGCATTTCTATTAACTGATTCATTGATGGATAGGTAGATAGGTAGGTAGGTAGGTAGGCAGGTAGGTAGGTAGGTAGATAGGTAGGTAGGTAGATAGATAGATAGATAGATAGATAGATAGATAGATAGATGAATAAACGAATGAACAAATAGGTCTTGGAACAAAATTTGTTTGTTAGTTGGGACCTTTCTGTGATTACCAAATCTATCTTTTGCTTGGAGCTTTGTGAACAAAGCTATTAACAGACAATCACATTACAGTCCCCCTGGGACTGGAATAAGCAAATGCATTATTCTATCTCACTATGGCTGAGGAACCTTGATGCCAGACAGTGTATGGCTCAATAAATCTTGAAATAAGGTAATTTGTAGTAGGTTGAAGTCTAAGGTTGATTTTCGATATTTTTAAATGTACTGAATTTTGAGCCATTATTCTCCCTGTAGGTGCATTTATTTTTCCCTTTAACATGAACAAATAAAAATTTCTACAGTGTATTATTTCCCCCATTTTTAACACATTAAAAAGGAATGTTGAGTAAGTCAGTAATAGCCATATTCAATGGAAGAAAATGCATGCCTTCAGTGAGCATAGGTACTACATACTTGTGACCCATTGGAGCTAACTAAATGAGTCTTTCCAATTACATATATATATATTTTTTAATTACACAGAATTCTTTGTTCCTCTTTGCCAAATGGTTTATTAATGTGTTTCACTTTGTCTAATATCAAAACTAATCCAAAATTGTGATTTTTGAAAGGATCTTTTTCTGGGCCAAAATTGTAAAATGGTCATTTTCTATTGTTTAAAAGTTTTATACATATGTATACGTGTGTGTGTGTATATATATATATATAATTTTTATATATTATTCAAGTTATACATATATTCCAAGTTTATATATATGTTACTTAAATAATATAAATACATCAAAGTATATATTTTTGTGTATATAAGTTCTGGTTTTTATGGTAAACTTGATTGCAGAGTTGCTAAACCTCTGACTAAACCATGAGTTTTCTCTTTCATCTACATGGTTGTAAATACTTATATTGAGTCCTTTCATCAAAAATAAGACAGGTGTAGTTTTTGTTTGTTTATTTGTTTTGTAACAGGAATCTTTAAGAAGCCATTTATGTCACTTATCCTCCTGAATTCTATATATGAGAAAGGTACATGAAGCATTGACAGACTATAGGATAAAATATCTTTTTCAGTAAGTCAGTACTTTTAAAATATCTGCTGTTAGAGGCCAATACACCATTCTGGACTCTGTTATTTATATTCTTATACAGCAACAAATCAAACCCATGGTTTTTATCATTTATTCATCATTCCTTTTCTTATTCTAAATCAATGTTTATTAACACTAAAATATGGAGGGTCATGTTAAAAAATTTACTCTCTCTATATATGTCAAGAATTGGAAGCTCAGAGATATTCCTTTTAAGACAAGCAAAAATGCTGGCTAAATTAAGTCAAGGGGAATGACATTATTGTAAACCTTCACCTTTGATGAAATGAGGAAGAATATAACCTGAGAAAGGTCAGTGTTGTTCTATGCTAGAATATTTTATGAAGATACTTTAGGATCTACTGTATAATCTTATTTTTTTTTAAGTCACAGTAAAAACAGAGTTAGACATAGATTCTTATGTTGTTCTAAATGTCCATCTGACAAAGGGCTAATATCCAGAATCTACAAAGAACTCAAACAAATATACGAGAAAAAAACAAACAACCCCATCAAAAAGTGGGGAAAGGATATGAACAGACATTTCTCAAAAGAAGATATTCATACAGCCAACAGACACATGAAAAAATGCTCATCATCACTGGCCATCAGAGAAATGCAAATCAAAACCACAATGAGATACCATCTCACACCAGTTAGAATGGCAATCATTAAGAAGTCAGGAAACAACAGGTGTTGGAGAGGATGTGGAGAAATAGGAACACTTTTACACTGTTGGTGGGATTGTAAACTAGTTCAACCATTATGGAAAACAGTATGGCAATTCCTCAAGGATCTAGAACTAGATGTACCATATGACCCATCCATCCCACTACTGGGTATATACCCAAAGGATTATAAATTAGTCTACTACAAAGACACATGTACACGTATGTTTATTGCGGCACTATTCACAATAGCAAAGACTTGGAATCAACCCAAATGTCCATCTGTGACAGACTGGATTAAGAAAATGTGGCACATATACACCATGGAATACTATGCAGCCATAAAAAAGGATGAGTTTGCGTCCTTTGTAGGGACATGGATGCAGCTGGAAACCATCATTCTTAGCAAACTATCACAAGAAGAGAAAACCAAACACCGCATGTTCTCACTCATAGGTGGGAACTGAACAATGAGATCACTTGGACTCGGGAAGGGGAACATCACACACTGGGGTCTATCATGGGGAGGGGGAGGGGGGAGGAGGGAGGGATTGCATTGGGGAGTTATACATGATATAAATGATGAATTGATGGGTGCTGACGAGTTGATGGGTGCAGCACACCAACATGGCATAAGTATACATATGTAACAAACCTGCACGTTATGCACATGTACCCTAGAACTTAAAGTATAATAAAAAAAAAAATAAAATAAAAAAAAAATAAAAAAAAAAAAATGATTAGCCAAATACATGAAACCCACCTGACTTCATGATAATGGCTCAAGATACAATGTAAAGGTTACGGAGCACCCTATGTGATGCTACCTTTCAAGTATTGCCCAGATATTAATGTCTTTGGTTTAAAATTAATTCAATTCCCAGGCAAGATGGCAGAACAGGAATAGCTCTGGTCTGCAGCTCCCAGTGAGACAATGCAAAAGGCAGGTGATTTCTGCATTTCCAACTGATGTAACCGGTTCCTCTTATTGGGACTGGTTAGACAGTGGGTGAAGCCCACAGAGGGCCAGCAGAAGCAGGGTGGGGTGTCACCTCACTTGGGAAGTGCACCAGGTCGGGAGACTCCCTCCCCTAGCCAAGGAAAGCCACAAGGGACTATGACCTGAGATATGGCATTATCCAACTCAGATACTGTATTTTTCCCACCGTCTTTGCAACCTGTAGACCAGGTGATTTTTTCCGGTGCCCACACCACCAGGGCCTTGAGTTTCAATAACAAAACTGGGAGGCCATTTGGGCAGATCCCAAGCTAGCTGCAGGAGTCTTTTTTCCTACCCCAGTGGTGCCTGGAACAAAGGCAAGACAACTGCTCACTCCCCTAGAAAGGGGGCTGAAGTCAGGGAGCTGAGTGGTCTTGGTCAGCAGATCCGATCCCCACAGCACCCAACAAGCTAAGATCCGATCCCTTGGCTTGAAATTCTCACTGCTAGCACAGCAGTCTGAAGTCAGTCTGGGATGCTCAAGCTTGATGCAGGGTGGGGCATCTGCCATTACTAAGGCTTCAGTAGGCAGTTTACACCTCAGAATGTAAACAAACCACCTGGAAATTCTAACTGGGTGAGAAACCCACTGGAGTGTGTCAAAGCCTCTGTAGCCAGACTGCCTCTCTAGATTCCCCCTCTCTGGGCAGGGCATCTCTGAAAGAAAGGCAGCAGACTCAGTCAGGGGCTTATAGATAAAACTCCCATCTCCCTTGGACAGAGCACTTGTGAAAAGGGGCGGCTTTGAGTGCAGCTTCAGCAGATTTAAATGTTCCTGCCTGCCAGCTCTGAAAAGAGCAGTGGATTTCCCAGCACAGCGCTTGAGCTCTGCTAAGGGACAGACTGCCTCCTCAAGTGGGTCCATAACCCCCAAGCCTTCTGATGGGGAGAACCTCCCAGGAGGGTTGACAGACACCTCATACAGGAGAGCTCTGCCTGGCATCTGGTGGGTACCACTCTGGGATGAAGCTTCCAGAGGAAGGAGCAGGCAACAATCTTTGAAGTTCTGCAGCTTCTGCTGTTGATATCCAGGCAGACAGGGTCTGGAGTGTATCTCCAGCAAACTATGGCAGATTTGCAGAAGAGGGGCCTGACTGTTAGAAAGAAAATTAACAAACAGAAAGCAATAGCATCAACATCAACAAAAAAGACACTTTTTATGCAAAAAAAAGGTTTTGCATAAAACCCCATCCAAAGGTCACCAACATCAAACATTTATCACCAAAGGTACATAAATCCAACAAGATGAGAAAAAAACAGCATGAAAAGGCTGAAAATTACAAAAACCATAATGCCTCCTCTCCTTCAAAAAATCACAGCTGTTCACCAGCAAGGGAAAAACTGGATGGAAAATGACCCTGACTAATTGACAGAAGTAGACTTCAGAAAGTGGGTAACAACAAACTCCTCTGAGCTAAAGGAGCACATTCTAATGCAATGTAAGGAAGCTAAAAACCTTGATAAAAGGTTACAGGAACTGCTAACTGGTATAGCCAGATTATAGAAGAATATAAATGAACTGATGGAGCTGAGAAATACAGCATGAGAACTTTGTGAAGCATACACAAGTATCAATAGCCAAATCGATCCAGCAGAAGAAAAGATACCAGAGGTTGAAGATCAACTTAATGAAATAAAGCATGAAGACAAGATTAAAGTAAAAAGGATGAAAATGAATGAACAAAGCCTCCAAGAAATATGGGATAATGTGAAAATACCAAACCTACATTTGATTAGTGTACCTTAAAGTAATGGGGAGAATGGAATGAAGTTGGAAAACACACTTCAGGATATTATCCAGGAGAACTTCCCAACCTAGCAAGACAGGCCAACATTCAAAGTCAGGAATACAGAGAACACCACAAAGATACTCCTCGAGAAGAGCAACCTCAAGGCACATAATTGTCAGATTCACAAAGGTTGAAATGAAGGAAAAAAAAATGTTAAGGGTAGACAGAGAGAAAGGTTGGATTCCCAAAAAGCGAAGCCCATCAGACTAATAGTGGATCTCTCTGCAGAAACCCTACAAGCCCGAAGAGAGAGGGGGCCAATATCCAACATTCTTAAACAAAAAATTTAACCCAGAATTTCATATCTATCCAAGCTAAGCTTCATAAGTGAAGAAGAAATAAAATTTTTTTACAAACAAGCAAATGCTGAGATTTTGTCACCACCACGCATGTGTTACAGAGCTCCTGAAGGAAGCACTAAATATAGAAAGGAAAAACAGGTACCAGCCACTACAAAAACATACCAAAATGTAAAGACCATTGACACAATGAAAAAATTACATCAACTAATATGCAAAATAACCAGCTAGTATCATAACGACAGGTTCAAATTCACACATACAATATTAAAATTAAATGAAAAAGACTAAATACCCCAATTAAAAGACACAGGCTGACAAATTGGATAAAGAGTCAAGACCCATTGGTGTGCTGTATTCAGGAGACCCATCTTACATGCAAAGACACACATAGGCTCAAAATAAAGAGATGGAGGAATATCTACCAAGCAAATGGAAAGAAAAAGAAAAAGAAAAAAACAAAAAACAAACAAACAAAAAAAACCAGTGGTTACAATCCTAACCTCTTATAAAACAGACTTTAAACTAAAGCAAAAAAAAAAAAATCAAAAGAGATGAAGAACGACATTACATAATGGTAAAAGGATCAATGTAAAAGAAAGACCTATCATAAATATATATGCACCCAACACAGGAGCACCCAGATTCATAAAGCAAGTTCTTAGAGACCTATGAATAAACTTAGACTCCCATACAATAATAGTGGAAGAATTTAACACTTCTCTGTCAATATTAGACAGATCGATGAGACAGAAAATTAACAAGACATTCAGGACTTGAACTAAGCTCTGGACCAGGCAGGCCTAATAGATATCTACAGAACTCTCCACCCCAAATCAACAGGATATACATTCTTCTCAGCACTACATCACACTTATTCTAAAATTGGCCACATAATTGGAAGTAAAAAAACTCCTCAGCAAAAGCAAAAGAATGGAAATCATAACATACAGTGTCTAAGACCACAGTGTAGTCAAATTAGAATGCAGGATTAAGAAACTCACTCAAAACCGCACAACTCCATGGAAACTGAACAACCTGCTACTGAATGACTACAGGGTAAATAATAAAATTAAGACAGAAATAAATAAGTTCTTTAAAATCAATGAGAACAAAGACAAAAGGTACCAGAATTCTGAGACACAGCCAAAGCAGTGTTTACAGGGAAATAGCACTAAATGCCCACAGGAGAAAGTAGAAAAGATCTAAAATCGACACCCTAACATCACAATTAAAAGAACTAGATCTCACCTTTACAGTGGTTTTTTTCTTTCTTTCTTTTTTTTTTTTTTTTTTAGTTTAAAAAAAATCTGTGTTGTTTATGCAATTCAGAAAATCTATTAGAAGCTTTATTTACAGCTGGCTTGATTTAGGATCAAACACTGCCTTGCCATATGAGAAACCTCTAATCCAAATCAGAAGTTTGACCTTTGAGCTCCTTGGGCCATAGGAAATTGAGAGAGAGGCAAACAGTTATCTCTTGTTTAATAAACCTTGAATACGGAAAAAAAAGAAAAGAAAAGAAAAGAAAGAAAAAAAGAACTAGAAAATCAAGAGCAAAGAAAATCAAAAGCTAACAGAAGACAAGAAATAACTAAGATCAGAACAGAACTGAAGGAGACAGGGATATGAAAAACCCTCAAACATCAATGGATCCAGAAGCTGTTTTTTTTTTTTTTTTTTTTTTTTTTTTTTTTTTTTAAAGTTTAACAAAATAAATAGACCACTAGCCAGATTAATAAAGAAGAAAAGAGAAAAGAATCAAATAGACACTACAAACATGTTAAATTGAATATCACCACTGATCCCACAGAAATACAAACTGCCATCAGAGAATACTATAAACACATCTATGTAAATTAACTAGAAAATCTAGAAGAAATGTATAAGTTGCTGCACATATAACACCCTCCCAAGACTAAAAGAGGAAGGAGTCGAATTCCTGTATAGACCAATAACAGGTTCTGAAATTGAGGCAGTAATTAATGGCATACCAACAAAAAAAGCCCCAGAACTTAAAGTATAATTTTAAAAAGTAATGTCAGTTTTTCATTTACATTATTTTATTTAATAAAGTAGCTAATATATTTTGCAAATACACATATACATAAATGTGTGTTTTAGTGAGACAGAAATGAAAGTCTTTATTTGAAGTCATTTCTATTTAGTCTCCTTTTTTTAATTTTTTTTTTAAGATTCCTTAACTTTTATGCAAAAGATGATAGTTCATCTTGTCCCTAAGCCATTGTGTAGTAAAAGACCTCCTGTCATTGAAACATCCCTCTTGACCTCCACCTCAGGTCTCCAGGAACATTGACATACGTATCACTGATAAGGACATGGTCTTTCTGGGAAAAAATATGGGAGTGGTTGCAAGGATATGTATGTGCTCACCGGTGAGAAGAAAGTCCTACAAAATGAGTTACCTCCCAGGCAAGAAAATAAACAAAAGTTGTCTAGCAGTTGATGTGGTAGGAAAAAACTTACAAAATTTCAATAATTTGACACAGTGACAGGGACCATACTTTCAGAGCTACAAGAAGAGGTGAACTCACAAGAAGGCTAGTGATTGGTTTGGATCCATGTCCCACTCAAATCTCATGTCAAATTGTAATCCCCAGTGTTGTGGAAGGGGCCTGGCTGAAAGTGATTGAATTGTGGTTATAGATTTTCTATTGCTGTTCTTGTGACTGTAAGTGAGTTCTCATAAGATCTGATTGTTTAAAAACGTGCTGCACCTACTTCTCTCTCTCTCTTCTTCTCTAGCCATGTAAGACATGCCTGTTTCCCTTCACCTTTGGACATGATTATGAGTTTCCTAAGGTCTCCTTCGCCATGCTTCCTGTACAGCCTGCAGAACTGTGAGCCAATTAAACTTTGTTTTTGTAAATTATCCAGTCTCAGGTAGTTCTTTATAGCAGTGCAAGAATTAACTAATATAGTTGGCTCAGGATGGGCATCAGAGATGACATTTGGGCACCTTTAAAGGAATATCGTACTGCACATGGAGTCTGAGGCACTCTGCTCTAGACTGTGCCACATGCTAAGCCAACTTCTACAAGTTCCTGCCCGAGGATCAGATCCTACTCAAGGACAGGTCTGGAGGGGAACTATGGTGGAGCGATGTCAATTCATGCACAAGAACAGTCGTCGGCATTATGTATGTATTCTAGGGATTTGGAACATTTGCTGCAATCAGCAAAAGAGTGTCACTACCGCAATCGAGAAGAAAATCCTGATGGAAGGTGCGACACAGAAACAGTATGAATCTCCACTGCATATTTGTCACCAAATGAGAAGTGTGGACAGGCAATGGAAAATAATAGCACTGGACTATAAATTTTCTGCTGTCCTACATAAAGAAAAACCTAGCAAAGAAGTATTAAAGAGGAGGAACACTTCTGATTTATATTTATGTGTTTTCAGTCAGCCCACAAAATACTGTATTTTTTTCTTTTTTTTTCTTTCTTTTCTTTTTTATTCTTCTTCTGAGACACGGTCTTACTCTGTTGCCCAGCCTGTAGTGCAGTGGCACAATCATGGCTCACTGCAGCCTCGACCTTCCAGGACTTAGGTGATCCTCCTGCCTCAGCATCTTGAGTAGCTGGAAGAACAGGTGTAAGTCACAATTCCTGGCTATTTTTGGTATGTTTTTGTAGGGATGAGGTTTCACCGTGTTGCCCAGGTTGGTCTTAAACTCCTGGACTTGAGCAATCTGCCTGTCTCAACCTTCTGAAGTACTGGGATTACAGATGTGAGGTACCATACACAACTAAATTCTTTACTGTTTTAATGCAGTTGGACTTCTTCATATCACATCTAAGAGAACATATTGTAGCACATCAGGCGAGGAAGTATTTGCTTTAGGCCTCCACACAGAATCACAGTCATCTGCTAAAAAGATCCATTGCGTGACCCCTACCTCTAACCTTGTTCCTTCAGTTTTTGTATAGAGCCTCCTTTGTGTAAGTAGGTATTACAAGTCTCTCTCTTATGAATTTTCCATTCCCCATTCTCTTTGACCATCACTATGTTGAGTTAATTTGCACTGCTGTCAATAGACTGTCTCTGAAAATATCTCACTGGTTCCATTGGTCTTCCTGAATTCTTTTTCCCTTATCACCTTGGCATCTCTGGCCTGTGAAGTCTCCTATCTCAATCATCTGGTCCTCCATCCTACCATAAACATAAACTCATGTAATCATATTTGATGTCAAGGGTTGGCAGAGTACAGCCCATTGGCCAAATCTGGCATGCAACCTGGTTTTTTATAGCCCATGCAAAAGATAAAGTTTACAAGTTTAAATGGTCACATTTAACATGGTAATGTTAGCACCCAAATTATATTTTCAATTCTGCTTCTTGGCCCACAAAGCCTAAAATATTTATTACCTGGCTTTTTAAGGAAAAGCCGCCGACCCTACTACATATCCTGTAATTCCTAATAACTATAGTTTTTCCACAGTTTTAATTTCAGAAAGTCATGCTGTGGTTCACTACCTCCAAATTCTAGTTTATTTCCTCTAGAATTCTGATTTCCCAAATCCTTCCATTTCATTAAGACCATTGGTACACTGATGTTACCCTTATTTCAAAGTACCTCATTTACCTACTGCAAATTACATGCTTAATATATATTTGTTGATTGAATGAATGGAGTGGGTTTCTTTACTCTGCCTCCAAAATTCCAAATTCCTTCAGGAGTCCTGTCATCTGAGTTCTGCCTTACTAAGTCATTCACTAATGTGTCCATTCTCATTGCTCCTTCCCTCACCCCACAGAAACATGCCTGTCCCTATTTGTTCTCCCCAGGTACTGCAATCCATACCTAGAGTATAAATGCTAAAGAATAAGTCTATGCTACAACTAGCAGCTCTCAAATTTTGAGTAACTATTATGCACTGGGTAGTTTAAACATAATCTTATTTGATCTTCTTAACAACTACATGAGCTAAGTACAATTCATATTTTAGAGATGAAGAAATTAGGCCCCAAAGAGGTTAACCGCTCAATTTCTCAGAGCATGTGAGCATCAGTGTTCCCTCAGAGACCTTCAGAGATCCAAATCTTATATTAATTCCACTATGCTGTGTGCTGTAAATGTCAAAGAACGACTCAAGGGATGAGCATATCAGTTAATAATGGGGATACATTTAGAGATGCCATGTTAAACTTGGAAAGGGGGTTACATATATTTAGGTAAAAGAGTTAAAAAGATGATTCTCTGTCCCTGGAGTAATAGTTCCTAAAAAACTTATAGATTAGTAAGTAATTCAGACTCACCCACCTGGCTTTTTTGTACCACCACCCAGGAGTTCTTTTAAACACAATAAATGTGCAGGCAACTTCATTTTTTCCAAATATTTCTGTATATTAAGAATCTTGCTGTGTTCTGTAACCTCATAATTTTCTAGCTGGAAAAACGTGATAGTTTGATGAGAAGATCTTCCCACTGAACCATGGAGGGGCTACTTCTTTCTTTCTTCCAAAAATATAGAGGATTTGGCATACAAAAAAATGTCACTTAATACAATAATTCAGCTGAGGTTAAACTTATTTTTAATTAATTATTCAATACATTTTCTTGCCCTCCCCTACTCAAGAGCAGTTAACATAGCTCTTTCTTCTTCTAGCCTAAAGTTCTCTGATAGGACCAACCAGTCCTAACAAATTCAGATCTGAAAGAAAGAAGGCAATTTTGGTGTGCAGTTAAAAAAATATTGAGCGTGACCTATAAAATCTATTATTCATATTACTGCTCTTTTTTAGACTCAATCTTTTTTTAAGGCTCTCTCTACTTTTCAATGCTGTGACAGCAATCTGTCATGCCTCAACCCTCTTTAAGAGTTTCTAAATTCTCTGCAAATGCCATGTGCCTCCTGTGACACTGACATTCTGCTTTCTTGATCTTTGCCATGTCCAGTTAGGTATTTAGATTCATTGACCTAGCATTCTCACTGAGCTTCACCTGACATCTATTTCTTTGTAGCTTTAAATTGAATAGTCAAATAGTAATATACAATTTTGAAATAATTTTTTTCCATGTGTCCACTTCCTCAAGACATTGTTATTCAAGCCAACTTTCCCTTTTAAAATTAGAGCAACACACTCTTTACAAACATGTAAGATACTCTCTGCAGGTGGAAGTCAGAAGAAATGAGAATGTTTTTAAAGAATCCCTTCTATTTTCTCAT
Source organism: Rhinopithecus roxellana (assembly GCF_007565055.1). Taxonomy (NCBI): domain Eukaryota; kingdom Metazoa; phylum Chordata; class Mammalia; order Primates; family Cercopithecidae; genus Rhinopithecus; species Rhinopithecus roxellana. The sequence continues at coordinate 80,189,899 of NC_044552.1, forward strand.
CCAATATTACCTGGTCTGACCTAGATCTGAGTGATGGAAATTAGAAATGATTAGCAAGTGGAGATTGGTTAGATTAGAGAAGGATACCTGGAAAACTATGAATATGAAACGCTTCTTTTCTTCCATTTTAATTCATTCAAATCCAAATACAGTCATTATCGTCTTTGAGGATTGTATATTTATTAGTAATGTAAAAGAAATGATAATATTTGGGGGGGTGGAGCAAGATGGCCGAATAGGAACAGCTCCAGTCTCCACCTCCCAGCGCGAGCGACACAGAAGACCGGTGATTTCTGCATTTTCAACTGAGGTACTGGGGTCATTTCACTAGGGAGTGCCGCACAATCGGTGCTGGTCAGATGCTGCAGCCTGACCAGCGAGAGCTGAAGCAGGGCGAGGCATCGCCTCACCTGGAAGCGCAAGGGGGAAGGGGATCCGTTTTCCTAGCCAGGGGAACTGAGACACACAACACCTGGAAAATCGGGTAACTCCCACCCCAATACTGCGCTGTAAGCATACAAGCACACCAGGAGAATATATCCCACACCTGGCCGGGAGGGTCCCACGCCCATGAAGCCTCCCTTACTGCTAACACAGCAGTCTGCCGTGATCTATCCGCAAGGCAGCAGCGAGGCTGGGGGAGGGGCGCCCGCCATTGCTGAGGCTTAAGTAGGTAAACAAAGACGCTGGGAAGCTCGAACTGGGTGGAACTCACAGCAGCTCAAGGAAGCCTGCCTGTCTCTGTAGTCTCCACCTCTGGGGACAGCGCACAGCTGAAGACCAACAGGGGAAGTAGCGGGAGCCGGTGCAGACGCGAACGACTCTGTCTGACAGCTTTGGGGAGAGCCGTGGATCTCCCAACGCGGAGGTTGAGATCTGAGAACAGACAGACTGCCTGCTCAGGTGGGTCCCTGACCCCTGAGTAGCCTAGCTGGGAGAAATCCCCCACTAGGGGCAGTCTGACACCCCACACCTCACAGGGTGGAGTACACCCCTGAGAGGAAACTTTCAAAGGAAGAATCAGACAGATACACTCACTGTTCAGCAATATTCTATCTTCGGCAACCTCTGCTGCTGATACCCAGGCAAACAGGGTCTGGAGTGGACCTCAAGCAATCTCCAACAGACCAACAGACAGTCCTTCTGACTGTCAGAAGGAAAACTATCAAACAGGAAGGACACCTATACCAAAACCCCATCAGTACGTCACCACCATCAAAGACCAGAGACAGATAAAACCACAAAGATGGGGAAGAAGCAGGGCAGAAAAGCTGGAAATTCAAAAAATAAGAGCGCATCTCCCCCTGCAAAGGAGCGCAGCCCATCCCCAGCAAAGGATCAGAGCTGGTCAGAGAATGACTTGGACGAGAGGAGAGAAGAAGGCTTCAGTCCATCAAACTTATCAGAGCTAAAGGAGGAATTACGTACCCAGCGCAAAGAAACTAAAAATCTTGAAAAAAGAGTGGAAGAATTGACAGCTAGACTAATTAATGCAGAGAAGATCATAAACGAAATAACAGAGATGAAAACCATGACATGAGAAATACGTGACAAATGCACAAGCTTCAGTAACTGACTCGATCAACTGGAAGAAAGAGTATCAGCGATTGAAGATCAAATGAATGAAATGAAGCGAGAAGAGAAACCAAAAGAAAAAAGAAGAAAAAGAAATGAGCAAAGCCTGCAAGAAGTATGGGATTACGTAAAAAGACCAAATCTACGTCTGATTGGGGTGCCTGAAAGTGAGGGGGAAAATGGAACCAAGTTGGAAAACACTCTGCAGGATATCATCCAGGAGAACTTCCCCAACCTAGTAGGGCAGGCCAACATTCAAATTCAGGAAATACAGAGAACGCCACAAAGATACTCCTCCAGAAGAGCAACTCCAAGACACATAATTGCCAGATTCACCAAAGTTGAAATGAAGGAAAAAATCTTAAGGGCAGCCAGAGAGAAAGGTCGGGTTACCCACAAAGGAAAGCCCATCAGACTAACAGCAGATCTCTCGGCAGAAACTCTACAAGCCAGAAGAGAGTGGGGGCCAATATTCAACGTTCTTAAAGAGAAGAATTTTCAACCCAGAATTTCATATCCAGCCAAACTAAGTTTCATAAGTGAAGGAGAAATAAAATCCTTTACAGATAAGCAAATGCTTAGAGATTTTGTCACCACCAGGCCTGCCTTACAAGAGACCCTGAAGGAAGCCCTAAACATGGAAAGGAACAACCGGTACCAGCCATCACAAAAACATGCCAAAATGTAAAGACCATCGAGGCTAGGAAGAAACTGCATCAACTAACGAGCAAAATAACCAGTTAATATCATAATGGCAGGTTCAAGTTCACACATAACAATATTAACCTTAAATGTTAATGGACTAAATGCTCCAATTAAAAGACACAGACTGGCAAACTGGATAAAGAGTCAAGACCCATCAGTCTGCTGTATTCAGGAGACCCATCTCACATGCAGAGACATACATAGGCTCAAAATAAAGGGATGGAGGAAGATCTACCAAGCAAATGGAGAACAAAAAAAAGCAGGGGTTGCAATCCTAATCTCTGATAAAACAGACTTTAAACCATCAAAGATCAAAAGAGACAAAGAAGGCCATTACATAATGGTAAAGGGATCAATTCAACAGGAAGAGCTAACCCTCCTAAATATATATGCACCCAATACAGGAGCACCCAGATTCATAAAGCAAGTCCTTAGGGACTTACAAAGAGACTTAGACTCCCATACAATAATAATGGGAGACTTCAACACTCCGCTGTCAACATTAGACAGATCAACGAGACAGAAAGTTAACAAGGATATCCAGGAATTGAACTCATCTCTGCACCAAGCGGACCTAATAGACATCTATAGAACTCTCCACCCCAAATCAACAGAATATACATTCTTCTCAGCACCACATCGCACTTATTCCAAAATTGACCACATAATTGGAAGTAAAGCACTCCTCAGCAAATGTAAAAGAACAGAAATTATAACAAACTGTCTCTCAGACCACAGTGCAATCAAACTAGAACTCAGGACTAAGAAACTCAATCAAAACCACTCAACTACATGGAAACTGAACAACCTGCTCCTGAATGACTACTGGGTACATAACAAAATGAAAGCGGAAATAAAGATGTTCCTTGAAACCAATGAGAACAAAGATACAACATACCAGAATCTCTGGGACACATTTAAAGCAGTGTGTAGAGGGAAATTTATAGCACTAAATGCCCACAAGAGAAAGCAGGAAAGATCTAAAATTGACACTCTAACATCACAATTAAAAGAACTAGAGAGGCAAGAGCAAACACATTCAAAAGCTAGCAGAAGGCAAGAAATAACTAAGATCAGAGCCGAACTGAAGGAGATAGAGACACAAAAAACCCTCCAAAAAATCAATGAATCCAGGAGTTGGTTTTTTGAAAAGATCAACAAAATTGACAGACCGCTAGCAAGGCTAATAAAGAAGAAAAGAGAGAGGAATCAAATAGATGCAATAAAAAATGATAAAGGGGATATCACCACTGACCCCACAGAAATACAAACTACCATCAGAGAATACTATAAACGCCTCTACGCAAATCAACTAGAAAATCTAGAAGAAATGGATAATTTCCTGGACACTTACACTCTCCCAAGGCTAAACCAGGAAGAAGTTGAATCCCTGAATAGACCAATAGCAGGCTCTGAAATTGAGGCAACAATTAATAGCCTACCCACCAAAAAAAGTCCAGGACCAGATGGATTCACAGCTGAATTCTACCAGAGGTACAAGGAGGAGCTGGTACCATTCCTTCTGAAACTATTCCAATCAATAGAAAAAGAGGGAATCCTCCCTAACTCATTTTATGAGGCCAATATCATCCTGATACCAAAGCCTGGCAGAGACACAACAAGAAAAGAGAATTTTAGACCAATATCCCTGATGAACATTGATGCAAAAATTCTCAATAAAATACTGGCAAACCGGATTCAGCAGCACATCAAAAAGCTTATCCACCATGATCAAGTGGGCTTCATCCCTGGGATGCAAGGCTGGTTCAACATTCGCAAATCAATAAACGTAATCCAGCATATAAACAGAACCAAAGACAAGAACCACATGATTGTCTCAACAGATGCAGAAAAGGCTTTTGACAAAATTCAACAGCCCTTCATGCTAAAAACGCTCAATAAATTCGGTATTGATGGAACCTACCTCAAAATAATAAGAGCTATTTATGACAAACCCACAGCTAATATCATACTGAATGGGCAAAAACTGGAAAAATTCCCTTTGAAAACTGGCACAAGACAGGGATGCCCTCTCTCACCACTCCTATTCAACATAGTGTTGGAAGTTCTGGCTAGGGCAATCAGGCAAGAGAAAGAAATCAAGGGTATTCAGTTAGGAAAAGAAGAAGTCAAATTGTCCCTGTTTGCAGATGACATGATTGTATATTTAGAAAACCCCATCGTCTCAGCCCAAAATCTCCTTAAGCTGATAAGCAACTTCAGCAAAGTCTCAGGATACAAAATTAATGTGCAAAAATCACAAGCATTCTTATACACCAGCAACAGACAAGCAGAGAGCCAAATCAGGAATGAACTTCCATTCACAATTGCTTCAAAGAGAATAAAATACCTAGGAATCCAACTTACAAGGGATGTAAAGGACCTCTTCAAGGAGAACTACAAACCACTGCTCAGTGAAATCAAAGAGGACACAAACAAATGGAAGAACATACCATGCTCATGGATAGGAAGAATCAATATCGTGAAAATGGCCATACTCCCCAAGGTTATTTATAGATTCAATGCCATCCCCATCAAGCTACCAATGAGTTTCTTCACAGAATTGGAAAAAACTGCTTTAAAGTTCATATGGAACCAAAAAAGAGCCCGCATTGCCAAGACAATCCTAAGTCAAAAGGACAAAGCTGGAGGCGTCACGCTACCTGACTTCAAACTATACTACAAGGCTACAGTAACCAAAACAGCATGGTACTGGTACCAAAACAGAGATATAGACCAATGGAACAGAACAGAGTCCTCAGAAATAATACCGCACATCTACAGCCATCTGATCTTTGACAAACCTGAGAGAAACAAGAAATGGGGAAAGGATTCCCTATTTAATAAATGGTGCTGGGACAACTGGCTAGCCATAAGTAGAAAGCTGAAACTGGATCCTTTCCTTACCCCTTATACGAAGATTAATTCAAGATGGATTAGAGACTTAAATGTTAGACCTAATACCATAAAAACCGTAGAAGAAAATCTAGGTAGTACCATTCAGGACATAGGCATGGGCAAGGACTTCATGTCTAAAACACCAAAAGCAACGGCAGCAAAAGCAAAAATTGACAAATGGGATCTAATTAAACTAAAGAGCTTTTGCACAGCAAAAGAAACTACCATCAGAGTGAACAGGCAACCTACAGAGTGGGAGAAAATTTTTGCAACCTATTCATCTGACAAAGGGCTAATATCCAGAATCTACAAAGAACTCAAACAAATATACGAGAAAAACAAACAACCCCATCAAAAAGTGGGGAAAGGATATGAACAGACATTTCTCAAAAGAAGATATTCATACAGCCAACAGACACATGAAAAAATGCTCATCATCACTCGCCATCAGAGAAATGCAAATCAAAACCACAATGAGATACCATCTCACACCAGTTAGAATGGCAATCATTAAGAAGTCAGGAAACAACAGGTGTTGGAGAGGATGTGGAGAAATAGGAACACTTTTACACTGTTGGTGGGATTGTAAACTAGTTCAACCATTATGGAAAACAGTATGGCAATTCCTCAAGGATCTAGAACTAGATGTACCATATGACCCAGCCATCCCACTACTGGGTATATACCCAAAGGATTATAAATTATTCTACTACAAAGACACATGCACACGTATGTTTATTGGGGCACTATTCACAATAGCAAAGACTTGGAATCAACCCAAATGTCCATCTGTGACAGACTGGATTAAGAAAATGTGGCACATATACACCAAGGAATACTATGCAGCCATAAAAAAGGATGAGTTTGCGTCCTTTGTAGGGACATGGATGCAGCTGGAAACCATCATTCTTAGCAAACTATCACAAGAACAGAAAACCAAACACCGCATGTTCTCACTCATAGGTGGGAACTGAACAATGAGATCACTTGGACTCGGGAAGGGGAACATCACGCACTGGGGCCTATCATGGGGAGGGGGGAGGGGGGAGGAGGGAGGGATTGCATTGGGGAGTTATACATGATATAAATGATGAATTGATGGGTGCTGATGAGTTGATGGGTGCAGCACACCAACATGGCATAAGTATACATATGTAACAAACCCGCAGGTTATGCACATGTACCCTAGAACTTAAAGTATAATAAAAAAAAAAAATGATAATATTTTACATCTGAGTGTTCTATTGCTTTTTTTCTTTTTCTTTTTATTATACTTTAAGTTCTGGGATACATGTGAAGAATATGCATGTTTGTTACATAGGTGTACACGTGTCATGATGGTTTGCTGCACCCATCAATCCGTCATCTACGTTAGTTATTGCTCCAAAAAATATCCCTCCTCTAGCCCCCGACCCCCAGAAAGGCCTTGGTGTGTGATGTTTCCCTCAGTGTGTTCATGTGTTCTTATTGTTCAACTCCCATTTATGAGTGAGAACATGCGGTGTTTGGCTTTCTGTTCTAGTGTAAATTTGCTGAGAATTATGGTTTTCAGTTTCATCCATGTCCCTGCAAAGGACATGAACTCATTCTTTTTAATGGTGGCATAGTATTCCATGGTGTATATGTGCCACATTTTCTTTATCCAGTTTATTATTTATGGGCATTTGGGTTGTTTCCAAGTTTTTGCTGTTGTGAATAGTGCTGCAGTAAGCATACATTTGCATGTGTCTTTATAGTAGAATGGTTTATAATCCTTTGGGTATATATCCAGTAATGGGATTGCTGGGTCAAATGGTATTTCTGGTTCTAGAACCTTGAGGAATCGCCACACTGTTTTCCAGAGTGGCTGAACTAATTTACACTACCACCAACAATGTAAAAGCATTCCTATTCCTCCACATCTTGTCCTGCATGTTGTTTCCTGACTTTTTAATGATGGCCAGTCTAACTGATGTGAGATAGTATTTCATTGTGGTTTTGATATGCATTTCTCTAATGACCAGTGATATTGAGGTTTTTTTCATATTTTTCTTGGCCACATATAGGTCCTCTTTTGAGAAGTGTCTGTTCATATCATTCATCCACTTTTTGATGTGGTTGTTAGTTTTTTTCTGGTTAATTTGTTTAAGGTCCTTGTAGAGTTTGGATGGATAGATTCTGTCAGATGGATAGATTACAAACATTTTTCCTATTCTGTAGGTTTCCTGTACACTCTGATGATAGTTTCTTTTGCTGTGCAGAAGTTCTTTAGTTTAATTAGGTCCCATTGGTCAATTTTGGCTTTTGTTGTCATTGCTTTCATGTTTTAGTCATGAGGAATTTGCCCATGCCTTTGTTCTGAATGGTATTGTCTAGGTTTTCTTCTAGGGTTTTTTATGGGTTTGGATCTTACATATAAGTCTTTAATCCACTTTGGTTTAATTTTTGTAAAAGGTGTATGAAAGGGGTCCTGTTTCAGTTTTCTGCATATGGCTAGCCAGTTTTCCCAACACCATTTATTAAATAGGGAATCCTGTTCCCATTGCTTGTTTTTGTAAGATTTGTCAAAGATCATATGGTTGTAGATGTGTGGTGTTATTTCTGAGGCCTCTGTTCTGCTCCATAGGTCTATATATCTGTTTTGGTACCAGTACCATGCTGTCTTGGTTACTGTACCCCTATAGTATATAGTTTGAGTCAGGTAGCAGGATGCCTCCAACTTTGTTCTTTTTACTTAGGATTGTCTTGGCTATTTGGTTTCATATGACATTTAAAGTAGTTTCTTTCTAATTCTGTGAAGAAAGTCAGTGGTAGCTTGATGGGGATAGCATTGAATCCATAAATTACTTTGCACAGTATGGCCATTTTCACAATATTGATTCTTCCTATCCATGAGCATGGAATATTTTTCATTTGTTTGTGTCCTGTCTTATTTCCTTGAGCAGTGGTTTGTAGTTCTCCTTGAAGAGGTCCTTCACATCCCTTGTAAGTTGTATTCCTAAGGATTTTATTTTCTTTGTAGCAATTGTGAATGGCAGTTCACTCCTGATTTGGCTTTCTGTCTATTATTGGTGTATAGGAATGCTTGTAATTTTTGCACTTTGATTTTGTATCCTGAGACTTTGCTGAAGTTGCTTATCAGCTTAAAGAGGTTTTGGGCTGAGACGATGTGGTTTTCAAAGTATACAATCGTGTCATCTGAAAACAGAGACAATTTGACTTCCTCTCTTCCTCTTTGAATACCCTTTATTTCTTTCTTTTGCCTGGTTGCCCTGGACAGAACTTCCAATACTATGTTGAACAGGAGTGGTTAGAGAGGGCATCTGTTTCTTTTGCCAGTTTTCAAAGGGAGTGCTTCCAGTTTTTGCCCATTGAGTATGATATTGCCTGTGTGTTTGTCATAAATAGTTTTTGGTATTTTGAGATACATTTCATGAAGTATTATCTGATGGTAGTTTGTATTTCTGTGGGAACTGTGGTGATATCCTCTTTATCATTTTTTGTTGTGTCTATTTGGTTCTTCTCTCTTTTCTTCTTTGTTAGTCCTGCTAGTGGTCTATCTATTTGGTTAGTCTTTTCAAAAACCAGCTTCTGGATTCGTTGATTTTTTTAAAAGTGTTTTTATGTCTCTATCTTCTTCAGTTCTTCTCTGATCTTAGTTATTTCTTTTCTTCTGCTAGCTTTTGAATGTCTTTTCTTGCTTTTCTAATTCTTTTAGTTGTGATGTTAGGGTGTCGATTTTAGATTTTTTCAGGTTTCTTCTGTGGGTATTTAGTGCTATTTCCCTTTAAACACTGCTTTAGCTATGTCTCAGAGATTCTGGTACCTTTTGTCTTTGTTCTCATTGGTTTTAAATAACGTATTTATTTCTGCCTTAATTTTACTATTTACCCTGTAGTCATTCAGTAGCAGGTTGTTCAGTTTCCATGGAGTGTGTGGTTTTGAGTGAGTTTTTTAATCCTGAGTTCTAATTTGATTTTACTGTGATGCAAGAGACTGTTATGATTTCCATTCTTTTGCTTTTGCTGAGGAATGTTTTATTTTCAATTATGTGGTCTATTTTAGAGTAAGTGCGATGTAGTGCTGAGAACAATGTATATTCTGTTGATTTGGGGTGGAGAGTTCTGTCCATGTCCATTAGGTCTGCTTGGTCCAGAGCTGAGTTCAAGTCCTGAATATCCTTATTAATTGTCTGCCTCACTCATCTGTCTAATATTGAGAGTGGGATGTTAAAGTCTCCCACTATTTTTGGGTGGGAGTCTAAGTCTCTTTATAGTTATTTAAGAACTTGCTTTATGAATCTGGGTGCTCCTGTATTGGGTGCATATGTATTTAGGTTAAGTAGTTCTTCTTTTTTCATTGATCCATTTACCATTAGGTAATGCCCTTCTTTGTCTTTTTAAATCGTTGTTGGTTTAAAGTCTGTTTTATCAGAGACTAGGATTGCAATTCTTGCTTTTTTTTTTTTTTCTTTTTTTTTTTTTTTTCCATTTGCTTGGTAAATATACAAAAAAAAAACCACACACACAAAAAAACTATGTATGTCTTTGCATGTGAGGTGGGTCTCCTTACTACAGAACACTGATGGGTCTTAAGTCTTTATCCAGTTTGCCAGTCTGTGTCTTGTAACTGGGGCATTTAGCCTGTTTACATTTAAGGTTAATATTGTTATGTATGACATTGATCCTGTCATTATGATACTAGCTGGTTATTTTGCAAATTAGTTGGGGCAGTTTCTTCATAGTGTCGATGGTCTTTATGTTTTGGTATGTTTTTGCAGTGGTTGGTGCCAGTTTTGCCTTTCCATATGTAGTGCTTCCTCCAGGAGCTCTTGTAAGGCAGGACTGGTGGTAACAAAATCTCTCAGCACTTGCTGGTCCGTAAAAAAATGTATTTCTCCTTTGCTTTTGAACCTTAGTTTGGCTGAATATAAAATTCTGGGTTGAAAATTCTTTTATTTAAGAATAAATAAATTTGAATATTGATCCCCAGTCACTTCTGGCTTATAGATTTTCTGCATAGAGATCCACTCTTAGTCTAACGGGCTTCCTATTTTGGGTCACACAACCTTTCTCGCTGGCTGCCCTTAACATTTTTTTCTTCATTTCAACCTTGGTGAATCTGACAATTATGTGTCTTGGGGTTGCTCTTCTTGAGGGACATTTTTGTGGTGTTCTCTGTATCTCCTGAATTTAAATGTTGGCCTGTCTTGCTAGGTTGGGGCAGTTCACCTAGACAATATCCTGAAGAGTGTTTTCCAACTTGATTCCATTTTCCCCATCACTTTAAGGTACACCAATCAAACGTAGGCTTTGTCTTTTCACATAGTCCCATATTTCTTGGAGGCTTTGCTCATTTCTTTTCATTCTTTTTTATTTAATCTTGTCTTCATGCTTTATTTCATTAAGCTGATCTTCAATCTCATATCCTTTCTTCCGCTTGATCAATTTGGCTATTGATACTTGTGTATGCTTCACAAAGTTCTCATGCTATGTTTTTCAGCTGCATCAGGTCATTTATATTCTTCTCTAGACTGGTTATTCTTGTTAGCAAGTCCTCTAACCTTTTTTCAAACTTCTTAGCTTCCTTACATTGGGTTAGAACATGCTCCTTTAGCTCAGAGGAGTTTGTTATTACCCACCTTCTGAAGCCTACTTTTGTCAGTTTGTCAAACTCATTCTCCAACCATTTTTGTTCTCTTGCACGCAAGGAGTTGTGATCCTTTGGAGGAGAACAGATATTCTGGTTTTTGTACTTTTCACCCTTTTTGTGCTGGTTTTTCTTCAACTTTGTGAATTTATCTACCTTTGATTATTGATGTTGGTGCCCTTTGGATGAGGTTTTTGTGCAGATATCCTTTTTGTTGCTGTTGATGCTATTTCCTTTTTGTTTGTTAGTTTTCTTTGTAACAGTCAGGTCCCTCTGCTGCAGGTCTGCTGGAGTTTGCTGGAGGCCGACTCCAGACCCTGGTTGCCAGGTTATCACCAGTGGAGGTTGCAGAACAGCAAAGATTGCTGCCTGTTTTTTCCTCTGAAAGCTTTGTCCCAGAGGGACACCTGCCAGATGCCAGCCAGAGCTCTCTTATGTGAGGTGTCTGTTGACCACTCCTGGCAGGTGTCTCCTAGTCAGGAGGCAGGGGGGTCAGGAACCCACTTGAGGAGGCAGTCTGTTTCCTAGCAGAGCTCAAGTGCTGTGCTAGGAGATCCACTGCTCTTTTCAGAGCCAGCAGGCAGGAACGTTTAAGTCTGCTGAGGGTGCACCCACAGCTGCCACTTCCCCCAGGTGCCCTGTCCCAGAGAAATGGGAGTTTGTTGTTGTTGCTGTTGTTGTTGTGGAGACAGAGTTTCACTCTTGTTACCCAGGCTGGAGTGCGATGGTGTGTCTAGAATTGGTGGGTTCTTGGTCTCACTTGGTCTTCAAGTATGAAGCCGTGGACCCTCGTGGTGAGTGTTATAGTTCCTAAAGACAACGTGGACCCAAAGAGTGAGCAGCAGCAAGATTTATTGCAAAGAGTGAAAGAACAAAGCTTCCATGGTGTGGAAGGGGACCCAACTGGGTTGCCTCTGGCTGGCTCCTCAGCCTGCTTTTATTCCCTTATCTGACCCCACCCACATCCTGCTGATTGGTCCATTTTACAGAGAACTTATTGGTCTATTTTACAGAGAGCCGGATAGGTCAGTTTTACAGAGAGCTGATTGATGTGTTTACAATCCTTGAGCTAAAAGAGACAGAGTGCTAGTTAGCTAGATACAGAGTACCAATTGGTGTATTCACAAACACTGAACTAGACATGGAGTGCTGATTGGTGTATTTACAAACCCTGAGCTAGACACAGAGTGCTGATTGGTGCATTTACAATCCTTGAGCTAGACACAGAGTCACAGAGTGCTAGTCCTCCAAGTCTCCACTAGGTTAGCTACATACAGAGTACCAATTGGTGTATTCACAAACCCTGAGCTAGACACAGAGTGGTGATTGGTGCACATACAGTCGTCCGGGCTAGACATAAAAGTTCTTCAAGTCCCCATCCAGTTCAGCAGTCCAGCTGGCTTCACCCAGTGGATCATGCAGGGAGGCTGCAGGCAGAGCTGCCTGCCAGTCCCTAGCAGGGCCTGCACTCCTCAGCCCTTGAGCTGTCAATGGGACGGGCTCCACGGAACAGGGGGCGGTGCCCCTCCCGGAGGCTGGGGCTGTGCGGGAGCCCACGGCATGGGGGGAGCTCAGACATGGCGGGCTGCAGGTTCCAAGCCCAGCCCTCGGGGAGGCAGCTAAACCCTGTGAGAATTTGAGTGCAGCCCCGGTGGGCCAGCACTGCTGGGGGACCCAGCACAACCTCTGCAGCTGCTGGCCCTGGTGCTAAGCCCCTCACTGCTCTAGGTTGCGGCGACGGCTGGCCACTGGGGGTGTGGGACCCGCCCAGCCTGCGGGAACTCACACTGGCCCACAAACTCAGCCACGGTTCCCGCCTGCGCCTCTCCACACCTCCCAGCAAGCAGAGGGAGGAGGGTCTGGCCTCAGCCAGCCCAGAGAGGGGCTCCCATGGTGTGGTGGCAGGCTGAAGGGCTCCTCAAGTGCCGCCACAGTGGACGCCAGAGCCGGAGGCCGAGGAGGCACTGAGAGTGAGGGCTGCTAGCACATTGTCACCTCTCAATGGCACTATGTCAGCTCACTGAACCTCTCTGCCTACTGAGTTCAAGAGATTCTCCTGCCTCAACCCCCTGAGTATCTGGGATTACAGGCACCTGCCACCACGCAGAACTAATTTTTGTATTTTTAGTAGAGATGAGGTTTCACCATGTTGTCCAGGCTGGTCTCGAACTCCTGACCTCAGGTGATCCACCTGCCTCGGTCTCTCAAAGTCCTTGGTTTAGAAATGTGAGCCATTGCACCCAGCTGAGAGTTTTATCTGTATGCCCCTGACTGGGGCTGCTGCCTTTCTTTCAGAGATGCCCTGCCCAGAGAGGAGGAATCTAGAGAGGCAGTCTGGCTACAGTGGCTTTGCCAAACTGTGGTGGGCTCTGCCCAGTTGGAACTTTCTGGTGGTTTTGTTTACACTGTGAGGGGAAAAATATTGTCTACTCAAGCCTCAGGAATGGTGGACACCCCTCCCTCACCAAGCTCAAGCGCCCCAGGTCAACTTCAGACTGCTGTGCTGGCAGTCAGAATTTCAAGCCAGTGGATCTTAGCTTTCTAGGCTCCATAGTGATAGGATCTGCTGACCTAGACCACTTGGCTCCCTGGATTCAGCCCCCTTTCCAGGGTAGTGAACGGTTCCGTCTTGCTTGCATTTCAGGTGCCACTGGGTATGAAACAGACAAACAAACAAAACTCCTGCAACTAGCTCAGTGTCTGCCCAAAAGGCCACCCAGTTTTGTGTTTGAAACCCAGAGCCCTGGTGGTGTAGGCAGCTGAGGGAATCTCCTGGTCAGTGGGTTGTGAAGACCATGGGAAAAGTGTAGTATCCAGGCTGGAATGCACTGTAACTCACAGCACAGTCCCTCACAGCTTCCCATGGCTAGAAGAGGGAGTTCCCCAATCCCTTGTGCTTCCCAGGTGAAGCAATGCCCTACCCTGCTGCGGCTCACCCTCTGTGGGCTGCACTCATTGTCTAACAGTCCCAATGAGATAAACTGGGTACCTCAGTTGGAAATGCATAAGTCACCCACCTTCTGCATTGATCTCACTGGCAGCTGCAGACCAGCGCTGTTCCCATTTGGCTGTCTTGCCAGCCACCCTTGAGTCCTCTAGGAATCCCTTTTTAACATTAGCATTCATTGAACATTTATGACTGTTCCAAGGACTATACTTTACATGTATTAACTCATTTAATCCTCAAAACAACTCCATTATTGTCCCCATTTGTATAAATAAAGTAACCAACTGAAGGTCAACAAGACTGAATAAATTTCTTTAGGTCATGTAGCTAAAAAGTCTGAAATCAAATATAAATTCAGTTAATCTGACTCCAGATATTGTTTATCCATAAAAATATATACTGCCTTGGAATTGTTCATTGGTACTAGACTTCTTCAAGAAACTTTGCTTCATTTTCTTGAGAGCAAACAGAGTGACTTCAGAAACAGCGGCGGTATTAAAATATGATTTATTTTTGTTCTTCCTAAGTCAATGCATATGGAGTCTCCAAATGGCTGGAGACAAGTTTTCAAATTCACTGGGAAAGCTTTTGTTGCTATCCAAAGATTCCTGTCCAACCTTTATGCTAATCTTTCTATTGGGCTTATCATTTTAACTTGTGGCTTTAAAATATGCAAAAATGCAAGTGCATACTTCCATGCTAATATATTTTCCTGTTATATCTCCCAACCGTTCCTAGAACAATGCCTGGGACAAACAAGCACTAAATACTGCCTTAATATGAAAGAGATTTACATAGAGGAAAGAGATTTTCTGAGGTTATTGTGGAGGGTACTTATCCCAACTTCAACTCAATAGATATGGCAAAACTTTTACAAATTTGCATATTTATAAGAATTGTAAACATGTATTTTAAAATATATAGTTAATAAAATAACGTATAGTTAATTAAATACATTTTATAATTAAATGGATTTTAAGTCTCGTATTTTATATTGTTCGATTAGTCTGTTTTCACATTACTGATAAAGACATACCTGAGATTGAATAATTTATAAAGAAAAAGAGGTTTAATGAACTCAGGGTTCCACATAGCTAGGGAGGCCTCACAATCATGGTGGAAGGTGAAAGTAATGTCTTACATGGCAGCAGCCAAGAGAGAATGAGAACCAAGAGAAAGGGGTTTCCTCTCATAAAACCATCAGTTATCATGACACTTATTCACTATGACAAGAACAGTATGGGAGAACAGACTCCATGATTCAATTATCTCTCACTGGGTCCTTCCCACAACATTTGAGAATTACAGGAGCTACAATTCAAGATGAGATTTGTGTGGGAACACAGCCAAACCATATCAATTCTATACTATACATCTTTGTGTTGACAATACTTAGCCTGTTCTTTTTTTCATAGAAGGTATTTTTGTTGATGATATTGACCTGTATGGTGTTTTCAACCCTTTATTCATCAAGAGGATATTGAGGACAGAAGCAAAATTGAAATGAAGTTTATTTCTCACAGCAAAAAGAAAATGTTTGTTCAAGATACAGTTCAACATCCCAGACTTTATACAATTGACCATGAATACAAAAATGTTTTGAATCTTTAAATCATTAATTGACTACAATTTGAGTCCTATGTCTTTGGAAGAAAAAAACTCACATCCAAATGAAATCACTTCATAAAAACAAGTAAGGCAATAATTATTTTTCTCCGTTTGTTCGGGTCTTCTGAAGTTCCTCAGCTCACTTGTCTCAGCAGTGTCTGTATCCCTTAGTCCTCAATTATCGATGAAAAAAGGAGTACCACAAAGTGGATATTGCTGTGAATAAGTCTGAATTCAGGGTATAGAAACACACATGTGTGTGCACACACACACATGGAACCTTGGGGAACTGTTTTTATTTTGTGGAAAACATACCTAATTGCAATGTTGTTTGCTTTACCAGGTGCCATGTCCAATCATGCTCAAAGAAATCTTTCAACTGCTCCTGGAAAGAGGCTTGCTTATATAGTTGCTCACTCATTGCTGCTAGCAATAAACCCAATTACTTTCTCAGTACATATCTCCTTTACCTATACTTGAAATTTCTTATGAAAGAGACAGCCTGATCCCTTGTGTATTTGTGAGTGCTGTGTTTGGGTTTATCGGTGTTTCTGTATGTGTTTCCTTGACCCACTTTAACTCTTAGGAAGATCAACAACCACTTAAAACATTCAACCATTTTTTGCTCCCCAACTTCCTTCTCTTAGAGAGAAAATTTCACTGCAGCTGTTTTCCTTCTGCAAAGCTCTATTATGCTTAAAGTTCATAATTGAATAAGAAAATGTATTTCTAGAAATATGTATTCTGGATTTTTTTTGTAATAGTAGTACACTCAAGCATTGTTTTTTTGCTGAATGCATGCAAATGTATAAGGGAAAATATTTCATCAGTTTAGATGTTTATGCTTTCATATTAAAGATTTTTGTTAACCAGACAGAGGAACAAGGCCTGATATGGCAACATGCTGTGTTTAAGTAATAGTACTTGTCTTGATTATATCGCCTTTATTAAAATTCCCAGGTCCATAAACATTATACAAAACTTTTTTGCCAGATTTCTAGATTCTTCTGACAAAAAAATCAAGACTTAAGTGTATGCATGTATATGTGTGTATGCATGTGTAAGTATAGTGATTCTATGTATATATATAACATATATATATATAATATATATAATCTGTCTGAAGGCAGGCTTTGGAAACATCAAATCCAAGCTACCAGGCTTATGCAAATCCAGATAAGGAACAACGAGTTTCTCAGAACTCGTTAAAATGTCTGAACTTAAGTGAACTTCATAATTCTTAAATTTGTGTGTTTATTTTTCCAGTCTTATTGACATTTTAAAATTTTAATCATTACAAACTCCAATAGCGGAAAAACAAATATCATCTGTTACAATAAATAACAGAAGTGAATCTCTATAGATCTATGCTACTCATGGGGTTCACTCTCTTTGGTGCATTCATAACAACCTGAAATGTGAAATTGTGTGACTTTCAAGGATACCATGTCTGTCTATCTATCTATCTATCTATCTAATCTATCATCTACCTATTTCCAATTTTAAAAAATTTCTATTACCTAGTTTATTAAAAATGCATTTTTACTGGTGAGTAGGCACCTATTAGGTCAGGAATTATGTATTTTCTCTCTTGTTTATTATTATACATCCTGGGTCTAAGTGCAAAGTAAATATTTATTGAAGAAAAGATGGAGAAAGTAAAGGAGGGAGGAAGAAGGGAAGGAGGTAGGGAAGAATGGAAAGCAGGGTGGAAAGTAAAGGAAGGAAGAAATGTATTAACTATTTTTGTTGTTGTTGTTCCTTTCCTAGACCTTATCAGTATACAAAATAGAATGGCTGCTACAGAGTAGGTACCGGAAGTGTCCACTGTGGACAACAGAAGGCTTTGCAGTTTGGGTACTACAGGAAGAAAACATTGAGTCATAGTTGGTCGTACAACTCTTTTTATTGAGAATTTACATCAGCAAAAGAAGGGGAAGAAGAAGGGATGGTTAGATGTGACAGAGGTTGTATCCCCCATACAGAGCTCTAGAGTAAATGTTGCCTGTTAGAGGAGTTCTATTTCAGCTGCACATGGCTGAGCCCTTGGACCACTGCCTTGTTCAATCACTGGCTGGCAGCCACTCTGAGAAGATTGGTACCTCGGCTCGAAATCTGAGGCTGACCATAAAGAAGCTAATAGCTGGAGGCTGTTAGATAACCACGCTCCTTGAAGCTAGCATTTTTTTTCTTAAACGGGGATGTGGAAGACACATCTCTGTATCCTCTATACCAGGTATGAACTAGTTTCTTTCATTATGGAAAGCAACCTAAGGTATACCAACTTCTCCTTATCAAATAACCAACTCCAAATAAGAATGGAATATAATTCTGTCTGAGAAAAGTGTAAAAAGGGGCACTCATGCAAAGGAGTCTCTGTGTTTGTCAGTCTCCACACTGCATTTCTGTATGCTTCTACTTTGCTTATTAGGGGGATTCACAACAAATGCATCTCTGATTTTTTATGATTGAAAGCATAACATTGATCAATATTAAAGAAAACAGATCTCTATTCTTTATAAAAAATAAGAATTTTTTTATAAAGGATTCAAATGGATATCATTTGGTGAAACTTAAATGAGTTAATATCTTTGTTTCTCTTATTACCTTCCTTTTTGTAGGTTTCCATGGGAATCTTTGAAAAGTAACTGACTACAGCTGAATCTATATGTGTTCTAACAAGATCAGATTCAATTAAAGATCTGATGCATCTGCTCCTTGTGGTTTATGAAAAAAATCAACATGAATTTATTGAATAATTAATATGTACAGATTATGCAAACTGCCTGTGAGAAATTCAAAACCCAAGGAAGCGCTTGCCTGTGTTCTCATATGGCAATGAGAACTGAAGCTAGGCACATATTCATCAACATGAGGTAGGAGAGAAAATATTTTTCACCCATCACAAGGTTCATGGCTGAGGCTTTTATAACAAAAGAGAGATTAACAACAAAAAAATAGGATAACCAGATTTATTTAACATAAGCTTTATATGACACAAAGCCTTCAGAAATGAACATTTAAAGAACCAGGGAAAACTGCATTTTTACAGGAAGTCATACAAAAGTGTGATTGGAGCACAAAAGAGTATGACCTAAGGATAATAAACTGGGGTAAACTTAACAAGGCTTGTTTGTTCAGATTCTTCTTGGACTCCCCATGTGACATTTCTTCCCTACTGTAATAAGACAGGACATCTGTCACATGAGGTTCTTCAGGAGAGAGGGGAAGTCAGAGAGACCTTCCTGCTTCGCAGTTTTCTCAATTTATTTTGGCTTAAAATACTCAGTATGGCAAGATTCCACATTTTGGGGTAGCATTTCCTATACCCCATTAATGACAAACAAGAGTATCCTAGTTTATTTTTTCCCCAACTGAAATTGCTTTTTATAATCCCAGAAAAAAAAAAAAAAAAAAAACCCTGCTAGGCATGGGATAAGTGAAAATGGAGGTTAAAATGACAGTATTGTAGATAGTTAGCCAGCGAGTTATTCAGTATCTCAATTAGTATATATTGAGTGTCTACAGTTTGCCAGTGACTATGATAGAATCCTAGGACACAGAAATTGACAAGGTAGACAATATCCTTCCATTTGCTGAACTTATACATGACCAAACTAATAATTCCAAAGAATTAGAAGGGTTAAGAATGAAACGAAATAAGAAATGTTATAAAGAGTAAGTACGGTAGAACTGGGAAGCTGGGAGCTGGTAAATTTTATGTAGGTTGATCAATCAAGAATATTTTGAGGCCATGTAATTTGACTTGAGATCTGAGAGGTAAACAAACAATAAATTGAGCTTTTTGGGAGAGAATATTAAAAAGAAAAGATAACCAGAAAGAAAAATTACAAAGTTTCTGAGATAGAAGTTTAGTCTATTCTAGAAATACGTGGTACGCTAGAAATACAATACAAGACACATATGTAGCCTTAAATTTGTTAGACATTTAAAGAGCAAAATTAAAGTGGTTCAATTACAATAATACTAAATTTTGTCTTATTTTATGTAATGTACCCTAAATAGCATTTCTACATATAATCAAATTAAACATTAATGAAAATATTTTACTTTAATTTTTTATACTAAGGTTTAAAAATATGCTACATATTTCAGACTTACAAAATGAATTTAAATTAGAACACTTAGATATGGTGATTGTATTTTAAGTAATCATAGTCATTTGTGACTCATAGCTACCATATTGGATGGTGTGATTACAGGGACTGAAAGAAGGCTACTGTTTCTGGATGGCATCTAAGAAAGAAAGTGTATTGAGAGGAATTAAGAGCTAAAAAGAGTATATAAAGCAAGCAGGGCCTTCTAGGCAGTGGCATGAAATTTATATCATATTCAAATTACAACAGAAAGTCATTAGAGGGTTTTAAGAAAAAAAACTGACCTGATATAATAACTGCTATTAATAGACTGTGCATGCTGTGTAGAAAATAGCCTGTAAAGCATACAAGAGTAGATGAAGAAAAACAGTTACAGTCTTCTTTGAGATACACTGGCAGCATAAGCAGTGGACATATATGGGAAAAATATGGATATGTGTTTTGGAGGTAAAAGCCCACCAGACTGAATTCTACCAGAGAGATCAGATATAGGGTAAGTATAAAGAAAGGAATTAAGAATGACTCTTGTTTGTTTGTTTTATTGTTGTTGTTATTCTTTATTTTTGCAGCAGCAAGTGGATAGTGGTAGCATAAATTGAAATAAGAAAGACTTGAAGTTTCAGAGGACAGAAATGGAAATTCCCATGGGTTATGTCAAGTTTGAAATGACAGTCACAATTCAAAATTATGAGTACACAAGATGTTTTATTAGAGTGGAATTCAGATTTTGAGACTGTGAGTGTATAGTTATTATTTAAAGTTAAGAGACAATGACATTACCTAGAAAAGGAAAGAAAAGGAACAGAAGGGGAGAGAGGAGAAGATAAAGGATTAGGTGAGGGGAGTAGAGGAGAAGGGCTGACAATGCCTACAACAAAAGGCAGAAAATTAGTTAGGAGGACAAAGGCTATTTTCAAAGACAGGTAGTGGCAAAAGCCTAATTGGTATGCTATAGAGAGAGACAGGAGGTGAAGAAATGGAGATGGCAGTACAAATACTATTTTCAAGGAGTCTATTTAAAAAGCAGAGAAACAAGAAAGAAATTGGAAGGGGGATGTGCATTTGCAGGGAGAGCATTTTCTAAAAAATTATATCATTAAGGTTGAGAATCTGAGATAAAGCCAGGTAAATCAGTTTACCCAAAATCTCGCAGTACATAGTGAAACCAAGTTGCAAATACAGATATTTCTGACATCATGGGCCAGGCCCTCATGCATGTTATGCTGCATGGTATAACGCCTCTTGGGGAGGAAAGCTGAATTTTGGAAAGCCAACATCTTTTAAATGTACTGGTATCAAGTAAGGTATTGATTAGTCTAGTTGATAAGAAGCTGAACTAAGACTGGAATTATGAGAAGGAAAGGGCTGCTGAAAAATACATTATCAACCAAATAAGACCCCAACAAAGGTGAGGCTGGGCCTCATGAATATGGGAATAAGGAATAGTCAAAGATGACCCAAGGCTCATAGGTTCTCATACATAGAAAAATATGGTGGTCTGAATCTACCATGAATTTGGCTTTCATATAACGTTCAATTTAATTAATACATTTCTTCACAATCCCTCATCTGCTTTTTGGATCTAAATGGCTTTTCACACCTCAGCTGACTAATGATGATTTTGAGCTATCATTTGGCAGCACTGCCCCCTAGTTGTTTCAGGATTTTTTTTGTAAAAACATGCCTGACCCTCTAACGTATTTTCCAGAAATCCCTTACGTGTGAAAGCAAGTTGATCCTTTTAAGTAAAATATTGGCAAAAACAATGAACAGGAAAAAAAAGTTCAAAAGAAAAGATATTAAGCTTAGTTTTATGAAATTATATTCTGATATGACAGCAGATTTAACTTGAAATATGTAGACATCTTCATGTAGTATTATGAGTAATTTTCCACCTTTGCTTTGGAACCTGAGTAAAGATTGCAGCCTGCTAACCTTAAAAGTCAGCCTCACCAGGATTTTCCAAAGGATTTGGTGGATCTGTGTGAGGCCAGTTATCAACACAGCTCTCAAGATGGCCAGGATAGCACATGATAATGCAAACCTTAAATATCAGCCAGTTAACCTTGTAAAATTTAACAGGTTTTATTGAAAATTCTCAGAGTGGTAACTATTTTTATTTTATTTCGTAGACAAGGAGACAAAGGTCTCTGCCAGTAATTTGGTCAAAATCTCTCAGCTACTAAATGGCAGAGCCAGGATTCAACCCAGTTAGGGTTTATAGCAAAGCATGTACTCTCAGCACTAATATGGATGTGGCTTCTGAGAAAGTACTCAAGAGGCACAACCCAGTGATTATCTATGTAGCTTCTTCATGGTAGCTTTTGTAGTGTCTCTGTAGTGTGCAGATTCTGTTGCAGGGCACGTTGCTGCTACTTTTCAGGCACTAGAGGAATGGAAGATTATAGTGTTTATGATAAAGAAGAGATAGTTATACATAAAAGCAATAAAAGAGAGGAAACAGGGATATTAATTCCCAATAGATCAGTGAAATTTGTTAGAGATCATAAATATATATCATGCAAAAATATTTTCCATCTAACAAGGGCTTTACTCTTTGCCCCACTCCCACTCTTTAATTATTGCTAGAGGCTTCTTTGTTGTTTGATTTAATTTTAGTACTGCAATTTTGCAATTACTTGCCAATCCTTCCTCTGTGTTTGTTTTTTGTTTGTTTTTGTTTGTTTGTTTGTTTGTTTGTTTGTTGTATTTTGGAATCTTCCTCAATCTTGTTGCATCCACTCGTATGACAAATCAAGCAGGTCCATGCAGCACACAAGAACTCAAAAGATGCTCTAATGTCTTTGGACTTGTTGGTTGAGTAACCATGTTAATGATAACTTTGAGCAAAGTTAATGCAATATTTTATGACCCCCAAAACACTTTTGAGTTTCTAATTTTGTAAAAAATTTTTCATCTTCTTTGGGGCGTAGTAGCCCTTTATTTTCATGAATGTTGAAAAATGATACATTTTTAGATATACCACAAGATTATAGCTCAAATTCTAGTTCAACACCAAGAAGTTCTGAATATATTTGTAGAGAGAGGTCATAGATCTCCAACCGTACAAACTGAAAGTAAAGCGTCAGCAATTGAAGTAATTTATTCATTCATCCAATGAGTAAACATTTATTTCAAGTCTGCTGTGGGCTTGACAAAGGGTTGAATGCTGAAGATGCAATAATGAACAAATACACATACTCTAATAGCTAGTAATTATTACGAACACAGATATGATAGAAATACACACAAACCACTAAACAAATGATATGTAAAGTCATGTGCTTGGTTTTGCTCAAAAATATCTATTCTTGAGCATATTTTCTTGAACTGAAAATATCCCTGTGAAGAATAAAAGGCCAAAATGGCATTTCATATTATGAAGAAAATATTCTTGCTCTCTGTATAGATAATCACAAGTAATTTAGAAAAATAATACTACTTTCCTAGACTGGAGAAAAATTGAATGTACTTCCTTAACAATGATAGACACAGATACAGATACAGAGAAAAAAAAAGCAAAAACATAGACCCATTGTTTAGATGTATTGTCTACCATTCAGAAAATGTCACGGCAAGTATAATTACCTATTATCATATTTAACTAGCTGCACTGTGCTGCTTACACTTGTGTTATTTATAATTCCGTGAATAACTCAAAAGTCCAAATGTGTCCAGGCTGCTGTAGATTAGGATACAATTTTTACTTTTACTTATCTGAGAATATTCATCTGAAATTAACAAATTTCAGAGACCTTGGTAGATAATATTTATTTGAATTAAAAATAATAAAATCACTTGTATACTTTCTAGTATCTACAAACATGGTTGATAGTACAACATTTAATTGAACAAGCATGGATACTGACTAATAAAAAATGATACCAGATGTAAACAATTGATATCAGTAAACTGGTAGGCATTGGTTAAATGTGAAATACATGGGATCTAATTGTTTTACTATATATATATTTTAAAAAATTTACATAAATGCTAACCAATAAAATAAAATCGGCATACATAATCTATTGGAATAACTTCAAAGATCAATTACTGAACATTTTCCCTTTATACCAACTTGGGAATAAAGAACATTAAAGTTCAAGATAACCAATTGGCAATTTTCCTAAGTAAATAAGGCAAGGTCACATTCACTAGGCCTTAACGCTGAGAGTTCAGTAAAATAGAGGATGCTGGGTTGCAATTCTGAACATTCAGAAAAATAGATTAGAAAAAAAATGCTGCAGGCACAGGCAGATAACTGGCATGTGGCAGTGGTAGGTTTCTTTATAAAGTAACACTTACAGTTCTCTTTATATTGTATTTGCTATCTTAAGACAAAAATTTTATAATTTGAAATTGGTGCAGAGCATGAAACAAATTTGATTTTAAGTATTTTCAGTGGTCTTATAATTATTTCCCAAATTTATGTTCACCCCACATGCCTTACCCACTGCACATTCTGGATATTAATGCCATCATTATGTTGGATATCTTATGTTGGGATCCTAATTGAGGGGGTATTTCCCAATGCTAAACTTGTGTAGGAAAAGATTAAAATAATAAAGCTTAAAGATCATTGAATAGTTAATATTTGGGGAGGTAAAAATCTCACAATCACATATTTGAGATGTAATAGTGAAGGAATAGGTATGTGGTATAAAGAAGGAGCAATCAATGCTAAGAAAATCAGTGTTTCTTTAGTTATATCCTCAGCAGAGATTTAAATAACTTTTGTTATTTTTTTCTCTCTTTTAGGGAATTAAAATTGGACTACCCTTTCTTACCCACAATCAAATTCCAGAGAAACCATTTGTGATACTAATGAAGGAAATAGTCATGGACTTCATATTTCTCTAAGTATTTCCATGCCCATGCATTTGTGGATTGCAATATTTTCCTAACCCAGCTGTCTTTCTGAGTCACTGTCTCTGCTCCATCCTCTTAGATGTGGCATAGAACGTTTTAATCAGAGAAGCAAAAAGCTTGTTTTGCTGTTAGAACTAATGAGTTTCCAATTGATAAATTACATTAAATAGTAAACATCACATCAATAAATGTCTTGTCCTAAGATATTAAAAAATTCACATGAAGCCAATAACAACATAAGTGAAATGTTTGGTTTATTAATAAAGTAATGAAGAAAATTCTATTTGATTGTTGTGCATGTACCATATACTGGACCAGAATTTACAATGCACATATATAGTTTATACCTGACAGCATTTAATGGGTTTGGAAAGACCCAATAAACCAAAATTATCTTTCACACACCTGCCAGGTCATCTATAATATTTCACATCAAATTGATTTCGTTGGAGTAACACAGACGTTGCCAACTGAAATTAAGTGTAAAAAAAAAGTTATTTTCTAGGAAAGTTATGAATCCAAACAATTGGTGAATTATATTAGTTTTGTCCAAATAGCCCTATCTCTTAGATGTGACCAAAGCCTTTAAAGAATAAGATAAGGCAGATAAAGGTTAATATTAGGCAAAGGGTGAGACGCGGGAGATTGCCGCAAGAGACTGACTGCTACAGGAGACATTCTACAGTGGATGGCCTTGAAATGAGAGGGGAAGCATAACTCCTTGTTATGACACTTCAATGGCAGAAAGGACGATGAGCACCCAGTGTGAACTTGGCTAGGGGCCCTGCACATTATCCATCCATTGCTTTCAACTACACCATGCATCAGAGATTATTATCTCCATGGTCTAGATTAAGACATTGAGATGCAGGGAAATTAATACAGCAAGTAACAGAGGCAAAAGTAGAGGTGGTGATGACAAACTTTCCTGGAAAAATCTACATATGTACATTAAGATGTATAAGAATAATTCTAATTATTAATAAGAGACAAAAAAAGAGAAAGAAAGAAAGTGGAAGGAAGGAGAAAGAAAGGAAAAGGGGGAAATAATAAAAAAGGAGAAAAATTTGAAAAGACTTTTGAAAGACAAATAAAAATAAGTAACCAATTATTGAGTTGCATACTTAGCCTTAAATACTTTGTAGGTTGTCCAATAATTTGTAGATTGTACATGAATGCTTAAAAAAGTAGCCATAATCATAATAATTATAATCATGATCATAAGCAATGTGCATCAAAACCATACCATGAGAAAGTAAATTTGAGTAGTAAGTTGGCCTATAGTATTACCAAATATTTCTTGAAATCAGGGAGTGCGTTGTTTGCCATGCTCTAAGCCTTGTCATGAGAAAATAAAAATAATTTACCCCAGTGGTGCTTACATATCTCAAATCTTTATTTTCAGCCTTAAATTCATTGACTCTACTAATTTTCAATTATTTTTATGGAGCCACACTTTTAAGTGAATTTTTATTTTTTGTCTTCTCACTGCTCTGGAGCTTGCCTCTTCCTTGAAAGTAGTTATAAGTGACTGACAGGTATGGAAATACTAGAAGAATTCCCACAGAATCATTTCTTTGTGTAGAAAATACAATAAATGCCTATTTATACAGTATGGTTAAGAATTGGGATAGCTTGGTTAATTGCAGTTCTAGTTAGCCGAGGAGTTGTATGGCCAGGGAGAATTAACAGGTGGTTACAAAAGTGTACTGTGTGCATTAAATCTATTCTGGGGCTTACTACTTTTTTGCATTCATTTTTAATATATTCATGAAAAGATTTCTTGATACTGTATAATTAAGCATCTACCATTCAGAAATTGTTTATGGAATAGAAAAGATGAAGCTTATACTTGCTTGCATTTCTGAGAGTGTGTACTTTTTAAGATTTTTGTGTTTACTAAGGTGCCATGATAAATGACTTCTTACCCATAAAATGAATCAGTTGCTATTTTGTCTATTGGTCAAAGCTGCATTTTATTCAAAAGACCTGAGGTGGTGACATTCAGGATATGTCCACAGAAGCCACTTTCACTTATATTAATATTGTATAATTTACTTCCCAAAGAACATATCTAGCCATATCTATAATGAAGCTGTGGAAAAAATTCTTATGTCACTTTCTTTATTTCAGCAACAATTACAAGGAACTGCATGTCAAATACAATCAGCCTTCTGTGAGGCTTTCATTTCATTATTTGGCTGCATAATACACACATCTGTAGAGTGAGTAATATTCAGTTACCTGGGGTCATTTTCATTCATGAGTATTTCACAGACCGGCCATCTCTAAATGCCTGGGGTCCTCAGAAACTCAAGTATAAACTGTTCATTAAAATTTCAATCATTTCACACCTAGTGGCACATACCATATGTTGGATATCCAGTGAAGAAATTGCATAACACTAAAATTCCAGTGTAGTCAGTTCTGGACAACCCTTTGAGCAGAAGCTAACCTGAGGTTCCTGCTCTCCTGAGATTAGGGAAAATGCAGCTGTGAGCCTATTCAGTTCCTCCTCTTGTAATGGAGAGGAAATACCACAATGTATTTTTTGTGGCAGATGAGAGCTGGAATCTCTTCGACAACCACATCTTTTCATAGTGTTGTGTAAAGTATGGTTAAGAGACGACTGGAGAACTACCACAATTCTGTATCTCTTGATTGAAAGTAGGACTTATTGTTTAGAATAATGGGATTACAGATCAGAAGATATCCATTTCTCAATCACAACAACCTAAAGGTAGACATAGACATTTCATAGCAGACTGAGGAGTATAATTCTGTGAAGAAATTTAGGCATGGATACCTCACATTTTCAAATGATGCATCAAAGCGTAGGGATTCAAACATCTTTCTAATCTGTTACATAAGCATCTTTTCAGAACTGGTTTCCTCTAAATGAGTTATAATTTTTAATTCATTCTAGAATATTTGATAACACTGAATAAGCCCTTTCACGAGACAAACGTTCATACTAACATATATTAGTAATATTACTTCAATTTCAAGGGGTTCAAGAAACGACCAAATCTTTTCTACGTGTCCATAAACTTGGGATTAACAACCACCAAAAGGAAAAAGGAAGGTGTTGGCATCAAGCAGAAATTAAATCTATAATCACCCTTACAGGAGTTTATATGTAAAAAAGCTCCTAAGAGACTTTAACTCTCAAATAAGTTCTTATCCCCCTCCCCAGTTTGAGATAGGACATTCTGGGGGCGTGTTTCTGAAACCCAGGGAAGAAACAGCCCTCACTTGAGCTTTGTGGGGAGTAAGATGCCTTATGTGCCCTTGAGACAGCTTGTTCCCCACACATACAGGAGAAGGGGCCAGCTTATGTAATCACTTCTTAGGCATTTGCTTCATTTCCGAACTGAATTTACTCATACATGTTGAAGGAATTTAAAGTACTCTACTAAAATCTGCTAGAGAATATTCATTTAAAACTGTTTTATTCGGTGCCCAGAATTTTCTTTAGCACATGATTTAAAATTACTGATTTCTATTATTTGTAGGCACAGTATTTTGAACAGCAAGAAGATTATTAAGAATTTTACTGTAATACTAAAAACATACCAGAGTTTATTTGACCAATGAAAAATTGTAAAGAAGAATCTACTCTGTAAAAATATCTGTGCAATGCATTTCACTGTATGCCCTATCTCCTAGTTACTACACAGGAGGGAAGAAAAGCTTCTTTAATGCATTGTCTTCCCCACCCTCTTCAACACAAAAAACACACATTTCATACACTCCACTGGGATTGCTTAACTGCAGGGAGAAAATTGCCATCCTAAAAAGAAACCCTGGCATATCCCTGGGCTGACCCAACAAAGGTGGGGAAAAGAATGTTCCAATCTAATGTCTTTTTTACTCCAGGGAAGACCAGAGCAGTCACTCTGGACAGTCCATCCTGAATTGTGAATTTTCACAACTATTACTTCATTTGATCACCTCACTCTCTGTCCCTCTCCTCCAGAGCATTAAGGCATGACCCTAGTGCCTCTCCGCGCCCAGAACAGATGAGTCATATTATCATGGACTATTCTTTGTCTTCTCTACATTCTGTCTTTTGAGGAACCACTTTATAATCACTTATTAGTAATCCTATGCAGTCTTGTGTTTGTACTAGGACAAACTCACACTCCCTACACATGAGTAAGCATGTGACCAAAACCTGGCCAATCCGAGTACACTATGACCAGAGGTCACTTGGTTATAGCAATTATTTCAGAGAAAGGTACATGATTTAAGCCATGTTAACCAGAATTTCTCCCATAATTTTGTCACTATTGTGGGGAAAGTTTTTTGTTCAATGGGATCTCAAGATATATATATATATATATATATATATATATACACACACACACACACATATTTACACACACACATATATACGTATATGTGTATGTATATATATGATATAAATTACAAGCCTGATCAATTTATCACCATAGAACAATAACTTGCTGGGAATGTGGCCAAGCAAAGGAAAACAGATTAAGATATGCTGAGAAAGAGACCTTATGGCATTGTTTGGAAATCTGGATCTAGCTGTTCTTAAAACAGAACCTCTCCCCTTCCCTTGCTATATTAGTCAATTTTATTGAATAAATGAGTTTGCACTCACTCTTTGATACCTTTAACTAACAGAATTCTCACGATGCAGAAATTGGTACTGGCAAGTGTAATATTGCATGAGAGAGGAATTCAAATATGAATTTAGCTAGGTCAAGGTAAGCAGTATGACAAATTATTTCTCATATTGGGAAGTTTATCAACCTCCTTATGTGATGGTAAAGAATATGGTTAAGTTTTTACCTGTTGTATCTTGAAAATCAATGTAAATAAAGTATCTGGGAGCTTTAGGGCACATTAGAAGCCAGCAAGCAAGAAAACAAACAAACAAACATACAAAACAAAAACATCTGTTGTGATGCTACAGTTTATCGAATGCTTCCCGGAGCCTTTAGTAAGGTCCTAAGATCAATTTTGGCTTAAACTAACTTCCCTCAAAGCAGAGAGTAGCAGCCATTTCTCCCTAACAAAGGTGATATCCAAGATGTCAAAGTTGCCAACATTTATATGACCGTGTCTTACAGGCTGAAAAAACCAAATCGTATGAATATGACTCCAAGACAGTCAGTGAAAGCAAAGGCGCAAGAGGGTAGAGAAATTAGCAAATTTTTTATTAGAGTCCAGAAGCCAGACACCAAGAAGAAACTTTATCCTGCAAGGACAAGATTAGTGTGAAATAATTGAGGCACTTATTTCAAGCACAAAATTTAAGGAGTCACTAAAAAACCTTGATAATCAGGAAATATAATATTTAATGAAATATTTTTAAAAATAAAAAATGTAAAAATTCACACCAAACAAAACATCCACATTGTAAATCAAGACATGACTAAACTCAATCATTGTTCACTTCCTGTCCAAAAAATTAAAAAAAAAATAGTGGCCCTAGTATTAACAACCATGTACTCTAATGCAGCCAAAAATAAAGAACAGATTACTAGTCTCACTGCCCTAAGCAGAAACAGTGAAATGGGTTGCTAAGAAACAGAAACCACCAGAATGAAATTTAGATTAAGATAAGACTCATTGACCTTGGTTACCAGTCAGAGAGGAAGCAGGTAGCAGTCAAACAAAAGTCAGCTGAGGGTTTAAGGGCATTATTTTGCCAGAGAAACTTCAACATTGGCAAATTTTCAATGCCTCAGAAAATTAGCACATCAATGAGTTTATACAAAAAGGAAGTTGCCTACCAAAACAGTGCTGTTCCAGAAATGGAAATCCTCCAATAATCTCAGATGCAGCCGTGGAGGAAAATGTCCAGGGCAGAGAGAGGCAAGATGGTCAAGTCGTTGACTTATCTGCCACTGAACCACAGCCACTGGTTTCTGTCCAGCAGAAGTAATATGTGCTCTAATTCAAAGGCCACTGTATGCTAGTTACTATTCTCTGTTTTTTTTTAATGTGAAAATGTTTATTCTATGTGTTTATTCTAGTCTTAATTCTTAATTTTGGACTTGATATGTTGGGGCTTTTTAGATTCATCATGTAGCTGCAGATTACAAATTTACTTAGTGCAACATCTAATCTGAATAAGAGTGAGTTATGTCATCCAAAGATTCTAATCTTGGAACTGCATGTAGAAATTGAAAAAGACTTTGGGTTATCAATCTTTGGGGAGAGGGCAAATGCATTTTCAGTATTATGTTAAAGTAGTTGCATTAGGTTGGAACTGGTATTTTTTTAACATACATGTATGAATAGAAAAATGTTTGTGGATTACTATGCGGTAAACCTAGTGAACATTTATTTTCTTCCCTTTCATTGAGAATGAAGTGTCCTTCATTGCACAGTAATGGTCCTTCATTGCATAGTAATCTGATCCCAATCCAAGTGTTTTTGTGAGACCAACCTTGTCACTGTTTGTGTCTCCCCATTCTACTGCTCCCCAGTAGGACTGATCTTTGGATCCAAATCTGGACAATCAAAATATTCCCTTTCATTGCTGTATACTCATTTTTCCCAAATCTTTAGTATGAGCTCAGTTTCAGTTCCAATTACCAACCCATATTACATTATCTTTGCTGTTCTTTGGTCTCCTCATGAGACAACTTACTGATTTGACACATTCAACTCTTAAACACAAAAACAAAAATAAACAACTCCCCCCCCCAAAAAAAACTAAGGATATGGGTCCTCTGGACTTATTCTATTTCAAGAAAATAAGTCTCCATGTTCACAGTCAATAGAAAGACAGTTTTCTACTTTAAAAAAAAATAAGAAGTTAATTGAGCAGGCTACAGAATAACCATACAAAGAAATAGAGGCAAACAGTCTCAATGATTTCTTGTGCATAACACAAATTGCTCTATTGAGCAATTTTGAGTACTTATTTTGTTTCAGAAACTATTTTTTAAATGTATTTCATCATTTAATAGGAGGTGTTATAATCATTATTTTATAGATGGTAACAATGAAGCATGAAGCATTTATGTTATTTGTTCATCATTGCATAACAATTAAATGGCAGAGTTGGAATTCAAAACCAGATGGCCTAGACACAGAGTCCAAGCACCTACTCCTTTCATAAATGCTACTTATTCATAGTAGAGGTGAGAAAATCACCGTGGAATGGATGAGTGAACGGATTCAAACCTTTTTTAGGCCAGACTAAAGGCAAACAATATGCCTGGACTTAAAATGAATGAAGTTCTTAATAAAAGGACCTCATGCCATAGTGTAAGTCATGCTACACAGAGAGAAATGTTGTTTGCACCTAGAAGATCCCTATCCCCACAAGGGTGAGTGAACACTAACCATGTTTATACAATCTCTACATCCATATCAAAGGGGTAGAATTACCTTTATTTCCTGTGCTACCCATTCTTCTTTCTTCCCATCCCCTTCCCCAAATATGCACACAATTACTGCCCTCAGCACATTTAGGCAAATGTTCCCTCTGACAAACCTCTTCTAACATTTCCTATTTAAGAATATTCAACAATGTGCTTATTTTATAGGCCTTGTTTTATTTTTTTTGTTACTTTCAGCATGAAAGCTATTCACCATAAGTGCTTTATTTTCACTGTGCTTCCAGCTAAATCCCGCACAGTAAAACAAATTAAGCAGATGGCAGACTTAAATGTTAAAGATTGGAAAAAAATGTATGAAGAAATTTTAGGATAAATTAGAACATAGGATAGAATATATTGAAGTGAGATGAATTAGAGGTTAAAGTCACAGAGAATTTTAAAGCATTTAGCTTCAGTGAAGATATATGAATGATCCAGGACAGGAACTGAAAGCGTCCTCCCATGACAAGTGTGCCTTCATAGTGCTTAACTCCCAAATTAGTCAAATGCCTTATGCGGCTTTCTTGCCTCATGAGGTCATGCACATTACCACTGCTATCTTTCTTTCTTTTCAGCGTAAAATGTTCACAGTCTCAATCATCATGGGGAAGGTTCAAAGGACAGAGGTTTATGTGGTTCAATATGAGTGATGCCTATGGAGAGTCCAGACAAAAAAGAAAATAAATTTTCATCCGCTGGCCATTACTAGTTTCTCTGAATTCTCCTATTAGGAAATATACATTCACTGTAAAATTTTGAGCTCTGTTAAAATGTAAATTTCCCTGGGAGCTTTCAATCTCATGAGTCATTTTCAACTATGAGTAAATGAAATTAGCAGATCATTTCCTAAGAACAGGTTTGAGTGGAAAGGAGGAAGGAGGAAGCATAAGGCTGCCAAGGACCAGGATTAAGTCCTTAAGCTCAAGTTCCTAAGATAGGAGCATTCTAAAATCAAAATATGTCTCATAAAATATTATCCCAGAACTCGTCTTGGTATTCATAAATTTAAAGATAAGTAGTATTGTTTTGAATTAATTTAAACAGAAAAGTTGTAAAAGCAAGGGAAAAACAAAGAAGCCAACATGTATTAAGTTTCTGTTATGTATTAGGGATTTTACTCTCTCAGCTGTCACAACTCTCTGTGATATTTTCATGAACCCCACTTTATATATGAGGACAATGAGCCTCAGAAATGTTACTTAACTTGACAAAGGTTACATATCTGATAAACAGTATAGAGGAAAGATTCTGATTCCAATCTCTCTGTAAAGCTTGGGTTTTCCCCACACTAAATGGCAATGACTTTCTGGTTTCAAATAACCTAACTGCATGGTAACATTTAAAAATCATTAAACAGGGAATGATAATTATATTCCAAAAAATAAAGGGACAAAACATATTAATACCAATACGCTATAACTAATATCTTTGGCTGTGATCAGGAAGAGGTAATTAGAGAAAAATGGAAGAATTGTTAGAAGGGAAAGAGGATATACCCAATGGGACATAGAAGGCAACTTGAACTAACTTATAATTGCACCCAGCTGCCATTAGGATCCACTTCAACGCTCATGTAATTTCCATAGACCCAAGACTCACTTATTTCTGACATAGCATATTAATCGAAAGACGGAAAGTGTAGGGGTTGATTAAAGACCTTCAAAACTCTCTCAAGATAATTTAATGGTAAACGAAGAAAAAAAAATATTCAACTGAGACATTTTAAGAAAATATCAGCTACAAGTATTTTATTTTTATTATGTTGAAATCCAGACACGTCATACTTAGTCTGTTTTATCTCTAGTTAAAGTTTTGTGACATTCTATGAGCCAGAGCAAGTAGCAATATACAATTAGACTAGCCTCCTTTTGTGGCATAGACTTTTGGTGGGACAAGAATCATTCTCTCTCAAGTATAAATGACAAAGAAAGTCTGTGTAGGCATGCTCAGACAAATAAAAAGTTCTTTTAAGTGTTTATATTACAGAAAAAAAGGCTCTAATAATTTATATTAACTGCAAAAATGCCTCCAGAAGATTAGAATAATAGAAAAGCATTTATAATATCCAGGAGGGAAGAGCCATATGAATAGAACTGAGACTATTTTCTTGGGAAGTTTGTAGAGGAACACATTTTAAACAAACTTATGAGGAAAATATAATTTCTTATTTTATGTGAAAATGTTTGAATAGCCAGTCATGGTTACAGAGAAACTATGTTTTATATCTAGTGGTACAAGTTAACATATGTATCATCTACAGAGCTTGAAGTCACAGGCTTCTATCACTTTCTTATTTTCTTATAGATTATGTATTCTTGATAGTAGCGATATGTTTTCGTTTGAAATACAATTAAATTTCTGAATTTTGTATTTAATGAAATATTAAGGTTTATAAACAAACCATTATCAGAAGGAACAGTAATTTTCCCTCAGGTACGTGTAATGAGACATAATATTTTCAGAGCCAACTGAGAGGATAATTCTTTCTGTAAACAGTGCCCCGATTTTTTTTTTATTTTCCTCTTTCCTCATTTCCTACTTCCCACATTTGTAGGTAGGTACAAAAGTACTCAGGATTACACGTAGAAGTGTTCAATTAGGACTCCCTGTTTGAAAGTACACTGACTCTGTCAGTTTACTGTGTTTCAGATAAATATGAGTGCATGAAGCAGCAGAGACTGCTAAGCATGCTGAAGAATGGGCCCTTGTTCCTAAAGTCTTCCTCAGGACAGAGACACAACCAGGAGCAGGTGAGCTCAATTATTTGTGAATGGAGAATGGGTGTATGAACTGTCTCTCTTTTGTTTTTTAATTATACTTTAAGTTCTAGGGTACATGTGCATAACGTGCAGATTTGTTACATACGTATACATGTGACATGTTGGTGTGCTACACCCATTAACTCGTCATTTACAATAGGTATACCTCCTAATGCTATCCCTTCCCTCTACTCCCTCCCCACAATAGGACCCAGTGTGTGATGTTCCCCTTCCTGTGTCCAAGTGATCTCATTGTTCAATTCCCACCTATGAGTGAGAACATGCAGTATTTGGTTTTCTGTTCTTGCGATACTTTGCTGAGAATGATGGTTTCTAGCTGTATCCATGTCCCTACAAAGAACACGAACTCATCCTTTTTTATGGCTGCATAGTATTCCATAGTATTTTATGGCTGCATAGTATTCCATGTGTGCATATGTGCCACATTTTCTTAATCCAGTCTGTTACTGATGGACATTTGGGTTGGTTCCAAGTCTTTGCTATTGTGAATAGTGCCACAATAAACATACATGTGCATGTGTCTTTATTCCCTATTTAATAAATGGTGCTGGGAAAATTGGCTAGCCATAAGTAAAAAGCTGAAACTGGATCCTTTCCTTACTCCTTATATGAAAATTAATTCAGGATGGATTAGAGACTTAAATGTTAGACCTAAAACCATGAACTGTCTCTTTAAACTCTGCCAAAGACAACTAGCTAATATTATGTTATTAAAAACATAAAGGAAGTTTCATTCTACTAACAATACAAGTGTAGTAAAATACTTTATATGTTATAGTTACTCCATAAATTTTAGGCTCCCTCTGTTGATCATTTTTTTTTACCACTAGAATACAGAGAAAACAATGAAGGAACTTCTACTTGGAAGTTATCTGAGCCACAGAGGAACAAAGTGGTAAACAGAAGTAACAGGAGAGTTTAGAAAAAAAATCTATTGTTCTTTCATAATTAAATGTACTATGTATTTTTTAAATAGATAACTTTAGCTATTTTGAATCTATATCCTTTTCTTAAGGATAATAAAAAACTTTAACATATTTGAACCCCTCACTGAATACCTCACTCACTACCTTATCTGTCTTCCTTTTTTTGGTTAGGAAATTTAATTCTACATTGTTTATGTAAGACAAATGGTTTTCTGATGACCCCAATATTTAATTACATTTAACAGTATTATTTGCTCACCACGTTTTATTATTTCTTTAAAAATCTACTCATTTCTCTATGTTTACAATTCTTATTGCTAAAATTCATCCCTTAGATACTATTTTTGTGATGATCTGTGAAACATGAATTGTCTTAGTCTTTGTCTAGAATTGCCTTAATTCTCCTAGTTCTTTGATGTTATTTAGGCAGGGCATAGAATTATAGATGCCAGCTTCTGTGCTTCAGCATCATCTTCTGAATATATTGTTGTTAATAAGAAATGTTTTGCAAACTTAATTTTCATATTTTGAAGATGATAATACATCTTTTTTATAATTCTTAAACAATGTGTGAAGTTTCTCTATAATATGTACTTGTCTCCAGTGTCATAATATTCTTCTACACAGAATGATCTACTGAAAATGCAATACAGTCAGTTACATTATGATATTGCTTAAAATCGTGCACTACCCCCAGTATCTATAGGATAAAATTCAAATTGCTCAGGACAGCCACAGTGGTTCATGCCAATTCCTATAGCCTTATCTCCAACCATTCTGGACCTCATACTTTATGTGCCAGACAGATAAAAATACTTCTCATTCACTGAACATACAAGCTGTTTTTAGGTTCTAAGCATTTATTTATTCTGTTCTCTCTACAAAAAAATGTCTTCCTTCTCATTCTCAATTTTATTTTTAACTAATGAATTTTCATTTAATATTTAAGCCTTTATTGAAACCTTATCTCTTCCAAGAAGCTTGACCTAACTCCTCCAGTATGAGGTAACTGTGTTTCTTCTGTGCTCCCAAAATACTCCATTTATGTGAATGACTTACCCAATGGATCTTAAGTTTCTTGGTATCAGGGGCTATGTCTTACACATTTCTAGCCCCTATCATATCATATACTATGCCTTCACTTAGAAGATGCTTAGTATATATTTGCTGAGTATTTAAAATATCTAAGGAAAAGAAGGTAGACAATATAATATATAAATCTTACTATAATTCCATGGACCCATATATATTGTATTAACATTCGAACTCCAACTACTATCCTCTCTTTCTAATTAACTTACTCTAGAATACTCACAAGAATCTAAAGATTTGATAAGGTCAATAATTTAAAACTGGGAAAAGAAAACGAAGTTTCCTCCGTCCTCAGTTCTCATAGAGAAAAGTAGTATGTGAACGTAGACATTGAAATTTCTTTATTTCTAGATATAGAAAAAAATTATTGTCTACAAAGAATTTAAAATACCTAGTACTACTGAAATCTCAAAACCACAACAACGTAAAGAAACTTCTTAGGAGATTTATACATTATTTTTTATTATTTTTTAAATTTCTGCATTTAAGACAAAATGCTCTAACTTCACCAGATTCAAAATATAATTCTCATGCAAGTATGTATGTGACTGAAATAAATTGGTAAGTGATACTTAATTGGTATAAAAAATTGGCATTGCAAATTTCAAATAAAATAGCCATGTTGAATATTCATGAGCGTTTTTGGCATTGTTTAGATGGGCACCAATGTATTCATGTTTTAAAGATCCAATAGGCATAGTTCTTACATTTCCATGATTAGGAAAATATGAGCATTGATTCTGGTCACTGTAGAACATAAAATCTCTCTGTTTTATATCTATTTCATTTATTCATTTGTTTATTCACTATTTGGCAAATAATAAGTGCCTACTAGGTCCTAAGTCAATGTTAGTCACTGTAACTAACAAGCCAAGGAGACGACAAGACTAATCCTTGGGTAGATAGCCTAGATACACAGGTGGATATGTCATTAAAACAGCATATAATGGTCTGAGGAGGAAAGTTAAGGGATTATAAGAATGGTTCTTCAACAAGGGTTTACCCATCTAATATAGGCCTTGAGTTTCTATTTGGGTACATGGAATGCTGTCTTAGGACACTCCCACTTTCAACCTAGACCTGATCCTGAGATAAATCAAAGTTACATGGAGAAGCCATATGTGAGCACTCTGGTCGACAGTGCCATGTGAGATCCTAGCCAACAGCAACAGCCAACCCTGTGAATAAGTCATCTTGGAAAAACAGCCCAACTGGGACTGCAACTTGCAGTCACAGAAAGTCCCCAGGTCCCCACGTGAGAACTTCCCAGCTGAATCTAGTTAATCCAAAGAAGCATGAAAGATCTTAAGTAATTATAAGTCATCCTGCCAATTCTTTCCTAAAACTTTGGTACATATTTGTTTTACATAGGAAAACAAATCTTAGACTAACATTTTTGTTGTGACAATAACTGTTTGCTAACTCCCACTCATGACACTTACTTCTTAGAGAATCATCTCTCTTATATTCTAACAAAAATAGTTTCCATTTGGTATTGAGACATTTAATAAACAGAGACTATTTCTTTCAATCATGAGAAGGTTTTGTTCTCTCTAGGAGAGAGAAGGGTTTTATATGTCCTATCTCATGCCAATTATTATATATGTAAATATAATATATATTATATATTATACAATATTATACATAAAATATTATATATTATATATAACTATATATATAAAATTTTCATTAGCGTTTTGATAATTCAAATATTAACTCATGCCCAGCGCAAAAAAAGGAAAAATAATTAACCCTACCATAAATACTATCTTATCAAGATACAAGTATTAAAAATTGGCTGGGCACGGTGGCTCACGCCTGTAATCCCAGCACTTTGGGAGGCCGAGGCAGGCGGATCACAAGGTCAGGAGAAGGTGAAACCACGTCTCTACTAAAAATACAAAAAAAAAAAAAAAAAAATTAGCCGGGCATGGTGGCGGGCGCCTGTAGTCCCAGCTACTCCGGAGGCTGAGGCAGGAAGTGGCGTGAACCCGGGAGGCAGAGCTTGCAGTGAGCCGAGATCGCGCCACTGCACTCCAGCCTGGGCGACAGAGCGAGACTCCGTCTCAAAAAAGAAAAAAGAAAATTGGTGTATGTCCCTTTACTTATATATATGCAATACTTCTTTACAAGGCGTTATACCATAGTGTTTTGTAGCCTGCTTTATCCACCTTGAAATATGTCACAAAGCTTTATTATCCCATTTTTTTTTACCTCTTCCATAATATCATTTTCTTGCTAAACGTTGATTAAGCCAATTTATATTCTTAGACATTTAGTTACTTCCAAAGGTCCACATTTGCAATGCCTTGTTCTATACTGGTAAATAATCTTACATGTCTTATAGTATTATATGAAATGATCATTTTCCCACATCTTCCATGAGAGAGGGAGGAAGACAGATTTCTAAAGCTCAATTTGACTCACTTCTCTACAGTGTTCAAATGACTATTATATTTCCACTTAGCAACCATATGCTTAGAAATATGAAGTAAGGCCGGGCGCGGTGGCTCAAGCCTGTAATCCCAGCACTTTGGGAGGCCGAGACGGGTGGATCACGAGGTCAGGAGATCGAGACCATCCTGGCTAACACGGTGAAACCCCGTCTCTACTAAAAAATACAAAAAACTAGCCGGGCGAGGTGGCGGCGCCTGTAGTCCCAGCTACTCGGGAGGCTGAGGCAGGAGAATGGCGTAAACCCAGGAGGCGGAGCTTGCAGTGAGCTGAGATCCGGCCACTGCACTGCAGCCTGGGCGACAGAGCTAGACTCCGTCTCAAAAAAAAAAAAAAAAAAAAAGAAATATGAGGTAAACACCTTGATTGCTAAATAAACACATGGCAAATATAAACACACAGGCACACGCACACACACACGCACACACACATACATAGTACTTGAATCAAACAGAGGGAAAAGTCTAAAAAGTTCTAGGATTCAAAGCTTCCAACTCTTATTTTCTAAACATATAAACAACTTCTTCCTTTTAGAGCCTCTTCAGAACTCTATGCCTGCTCAGCACGACTCTGTTAACTTTTTTGAGCCTAGATCCTCTGCATAGAATGTGCAACGGGTATCATGGTATTACAGTACAAGAAGAGAGAACATATGCTTAGTGGTTAAGATTATAGACTCTGGAGACCGTCTGTCCTGGTACAAATCTTGGCTCTGTCACTTATGAGCTTTGTATCTTGGGCAATTACTGAATTTCTCTAGTCTCAGATGCCTCAACTATAAAATGGAAATAATAATAGTACTTAACATATAGGGTTCTTTTGACTCTTAAATAAACTAAAATATGTAAAGCACTTACAAATACCTTACACATTTTAAGCATTTGAAGAAAATAAATGTATTATTTTCAGTTATCAAATCTTACGGGTATCAAAACAATATCAAACATTTTTTTCTGTACAATTTATATATTCCACACAGCAATACTTCAACGTTGACTGTAATTCTTACTTTGTTTTATTCCATTTGATTTTCCTTTTGAAGCATAAACTTAACATGTTTAATAACAAATCTTTATTCCAGTATGTAACTGAAATAGTTTCAGAGCCTGGTAAGCAAAGAATTTCTCATATATTCTTCCTTCACCTCCCACTAAATATAAAAATTTTCATAGGCTCAAAAATTACTTCCTTATGGGAAACCACTTAGCAATAATTTAAATCAGTGGTTTGCAAACCAGCTGTCTTGAGTTTTGATATCTTAAGTATCTCTGTATCTGATACCTAAAATGACAAAAATTTTTAAAAGTAATCAGCCTTATCACCAAATATTAAGAATATTCATATGACACTGACCTAAACAATATGCTAAGAACAATGTACGAAAGTACTGTCGGGGAATATTAGAGTTTTTAGACCTTCAACTGGTTTCTATTCTCTAGTGGTATAACTTGTTTAAACTGAAGGGACTTATTATCTGGCCACATTTAGCTAGACCAAAGCCAATATCATACCTTTTTAAGGTCCACAAATAGTGATTTAAGGTCCACAAATAG
This sequence comes from Rhinopithecus roxellana, assembly GCF_007565055.1. Lineage (NCBI taxonomy): Eukaryota > Metazoa > Chordata > Mammalia > Primates > Cercopithecidae > Rhinopithecus > Rhinopithecus roxellana. Next base: position 80,230,419 of record NC_044552.1, read on the forward strand.
TGAAGTTACATGTTTCAACCTCCTCTTGGCCTAGATAAGAAGCTGAAAGCCGTGTCCAGCATCCTTCTTATTCTTCAATGAAATTAGCTGATTTTGTGAATTTATAGAATGACTTATTTATCACTATTTAAACTTATTTCCAGAAAAGGGATTCTAATCTCTTATATTTAAGTGATATTGTAACACAGGAACAATATTACAATTTATCTATTGGAAATGGTATACAAGCAAGTTCCCACAATTTTGTTTATTCCAAAGCCTACGTTTTACTCTTGTCAGCTTTCTGGTTTGCTCGTCCAGAAGCATCTATGAATATGCTGATTTCATGAGGCAAAGTAATACACATTTTCATTCAGGGTTCATCCAGGAAAGAAAAGCAATTTTTGATCTTTCATAAACAGATCTTAACACAGGGAATTGTTTACATTTGTAATGGAATAGCTCTAAAGTCAAACAGAGGATAGTGAGGCAATTCAGAGGTTAGCAACAGCAGAAAGCCACTACACACCCCAGCACTAGAAAAACAAAAAAAGAAGTGATTATACACCCAGAACACCTCTCACTAAATGATCTTACCTAGAATCCAAAGGGCCTGATAAATGTAGTTTCCCATGTTACAGACCAGAGCAGAGGAAAGGAAATGGATCTGGGAATAAATAGGCAGTCATCACTTACACAGGTAGTGTACAAATTGAAAGCTCTCTAGCACTAATCTGTGTGATGCTCAGACTGTTAGCATCAACATAACTGGAAAGCTTTTGAAAAAGTAAATTTATATGGTGCACCCAAACATACAAGTGCAGAATATCTGAGGGTTGTCCCAGGCATTTGTGTTTTAGCATTTATATCAAATTATCAGACTAGATTATGGTCAAACAAACTTCATTGTCTCCTCGCTTTTACCTGACACTGTACCATTCTGGGATGATAATGTTCAGATAGTTGGCATTTGTGAGAATCAAAACTGCCTATTAAAACTTGTGGCAGGTTTGCTAACTAGAATAAAACATATTGTTCGACTTTAACATTTCATCAAGATCTCAGTAAAGACACCTACTGATTATAAGTGGGCAGTACCTTAGTTGTCTGTATTTCCTGAGAAGTCAGTTAAGGGTTGGAGTGAGTCATTGTAGTCAGTTCTGACTGGGTGTGGTACTAATGATTCTAGACAGTTGGCATAACAAAGAAATATATATGAAGAATCTGGACCTATCTCTGTACTGATGATAGCAAAAAATAAACTGCTTAGCAAACCTCTTTTTTCCTAGCCACAAGATATAATTCTTCCCTGTCACTTTAGAGGGCCAATTTTCTCTTGTCTTCTATCTGCTATGAATAGATTTGAGGAATACAATGTTGTTAGCTGAAATATTCTATTCAGTTTGACACAGTGAATTTGCTCTATTATTTTCTGTCTTAACTTGTATTTGCTTACTCTTCCAAATCAGTTTCTTAACTTTCCACCCTCTAGGGAAGCTTTCTGCCTAGTATTTATTTTGCTCATTGAATCGTTTCATTAACTTCAATGCTTTGCACAACTTTTTTGTTAGTTGCACCCATAATGACTTTGAATAATAGTTTCAGTATTCCAGTGTGCTTTTAAAATTTCTCTGGCTTGCATTGACTTTAATACCAACACAGACGATATAGCTTGGCAATTAGCAATTTCCTCTTTTGGCCGATCAAAATGTGTATAATTATAAAAAATTGGAAATATGTCCAGTAGAAAATATTCAATAATTTTGCTGTTAATCATCTCAAGTTTTGGTATCTTCATACTTCATTAAACTATTATATTTAGTTTAGGAAACTACAATGAAACTGCAAAGGAAACTATACCTTAATATTTCTAGTTTATAAAAAAGCCACATTACAGAACATGAACAAGAAGGTGTGTTTTTTATAAAGTTATTATAACTTTACTGGTGATCAAACAGATGTTCTTTGCACAAATTTAAAATTCCAAAATAGCATATATATTATACAGCTGACATGCAAACAAGGTTTTTTATGGGAACAATAAAGCAAATACATAAATATTCTTACATGCATTCTTCAAATACTTAGTAAAAAACTGAACATATAAACTGGATTAGAAGATCCCCATGTTTAGTTTGTGGTTTTCAAGAAAAGAATGCCTAGTAGGAGGAATATCATTTAAGGTAGGAGACCTCATCCAGAAGATAAACCTTGGAATGGTGTTTACAGATGTCAGCCTGAAGGTCTTAGAGGAGAAAGAGAATCACTGCGCAGAGAATCTGATTTGTGTGTAACAAGGCATCAGAAAGACTGCACAGGTCAAACTGCGGAAGCAGGGAGAAGAAAAGAGTACAAGTACAGTAACTAGACCTGAGGCCACTGGAATCTAGGTAGGTAGCAATCATGTTCAATGACTGATGAAAAAAAAAAATTTCAGACTTAGGGTGCTAGACATTATGTGCTGGATTCTCCTTTTAAGCATTTCTTGGTGATAGTATGAGGATGGAAGAAAACAAAAAAGAAAAAAGTGTTATAGAAACTAAGAAAGGACACACGGATGAGGTTGTGGTGATGGTTGAAGAAGAAAATAAGACAAACGGGTGGCTCTGTGGTATTACAAAGCTTGAAATTTCTCTTTAAAATGTGTTATAGAATACTTTGTGGTGGTAAGAATTCACACCATTTTAGGAATCGGTTCTGGGACTTCCTTTTGCTAATGCTATCTGCATCAAAAACAGTTTGTAAATTTGCAGCTCACCAAGGAAAATGTCTTCAACGGAAAGAGATATAATGATATTTCACAACTGATATTTCAAAACAAATAACCCCAGGCCATGTGTTTACAAAGCTTTCTGTCAATGAAATAAATTTTAGTCTGTGCCTTTATGAACTATTGTCCCTTCAGTGCATAACACAATCTGTTCCATGTACAAAGACTTCAGTCAACTGTGTACACTTCAATTAAAGTATGGGAAAAATTGTTTAATCTCTGGGATCCTCTTCCCATGTGGGAGTTGACATTGACCTTGAGATCTTCAGAGCAGGTTTTCCTGTCAATTATCTGAATCTTCTCCTACCTAGCACAGGGCCTGGTGTCCAGTTGTAGCTGGTTCTCAATGAATTTAATTTCCATGAATAATTCTCATTGTAGAAATACAGTCATGTGTTATTCACATTTCTCATTCTCTCTTCCTCCCTCTCCCTTCTATATTTGCTCTATAACAGGGTCAAGAAAATGCTAATTGTATAATTATTAGCTTACCAAGTTATCTATGGATAGTTCAATAAATATTCCTATACATTGATTTTTTTCACACGTGAGTTTCTTTGTAACGTAGATTCCTAGAAAAGTGATTTTATACATATTGCCAAATTATCTTCCAGTGGGGTTCTTCCAGTTTACATTTTCATAAGGAATGTATGGTCATACTGTGAAGTATTAAATTATTGTTTTAATCATTCACATAGGAGAAAATGGCATCCAAATGTGGTTATATTTGTGTGTATGTAGTTGTGATCAAGTTGAACACCTTTTCATAATTTAGAAGTTTTATTTTAATAAATCTTCTTATTCTTTGTCCATTTTATTTATTTATTTTTTTATTATACTTTAAGTTCTAGGGTACATATGCATAATGTGCAGGTTTGTTACATATGTATACTTATGCCATGTTGGTGTGCTGCACCCATCAACTCGTCAGCACCCATCAATTCATCATTTATATCATGTATAACTCCCCAGTGCAATCCCTCCCTCCTCCCCCCTCCCCATGATAGGCCCCAGTGTGTGATGTTCCCCTTCCCGAGTCCAAGTGATCTCATTGTTCAGTTCCCACCTATGAGTGAGAACATGCGGTGTTTGGTTTTCTCTTCTTGTGATAGTTTGCTAAGAATGATGGTTTCCAGCTGCATCCATGTCCCTACAAAGGACACAAACTCATCCTTTTTTATGGCTGCATAGTATTCCATGGTGTATATGTGCCACATTTTCTTAATCCAGTCTGTCACAGATGGACATTTGGGTTGATTCCAAGTCTTTGCTATTGTGAATAGTGCCGCAATAAACATACGTGTGCATGTGTCTTTGTAGTAGACTAATTTATAATCCTTTGGGTATATACCCAGTAGTGGGATGGCTGGGTCATATGGTACATCTAGTTCTAGATCCTTGAGGAATTGCCATACTGTTTTCCATAATGGTTGAACTAGTTTACAATCCCACCAACAGTGTAAAAGTGTTCCTATTTCTCCACATCCTCTCCAACATCTGTTGTTTCCTGACTTCTTAATGATTGCCATTCTAACTGGTGTGAGATGGTATCTCATTGTGGTTTTGATTTGCATTTCTCTGATGGCCAGTGATGATGAGCATTTTTTCATGTGTCTGTTGGCTGTATGAATGTCTTCTTTTGAGAAATGTCTGTTCATATCCTTTGCCCACTTTTTGATGGGGTTGTTTGTTTTTTTCTTGTATATTTGTTTGAGTTCTTTGTAGATTCTGGATATTAGCCCTTTGTCAGATGAGTAGGTTGCAAAAATTTTCTCCCATTCTGTAGGTTGCCTGTTCACTCTGATGGTAGTTTCTTTTGCTGTGCAAAAGCTCTTTAGTTTAATTAGATCCCATTTGTCAATTTTGGCTTTTGCTGCCGTTGCTTTTGGTGTTTTAGACATGAAGTCCTTGCCCATGCCTATGTCCTGAATGGTACTACCTAGATTTTCTTCTAGGGTTTTTATGGTATTAGGTCTAACATTTAAGTCTCTGATCCATCTTGAATTAATCTTCGTATAAGGGGTAAGGAAAGGATCCAGTTTCAGCTTTCTACTTATGGCTAGCCAATTTTCCCAGCACCATTTATTAAATAGGGAATCCTTTCCCCATTTCTTGTTTCTCTCAGGTTTGTCAAAGATCAGATGGTTGTAGATGTGTGGTATTATTTCTGAGGACTCTGTTCTGTTCCACTGGTCTATATCTCTGTTTTGGTACCAGTACCATGCTGTTTTGGTTACTGTAGCCTTGTAGTATAGTTTGAAGTCAGGTAGCGTGACGCCTCCAGCTTTGTCCTTTGACTTAGGATTGTCTTGGCAATGCGGGCTCTTTTTTGGTTCCATATGAACTTTAAAGCAGTTTTTTCCAATTCTGTGAAGAAACTCATTGGTAGCTTGATGGGGATGGCATTGAATCTATAAATGAGCTTGGGCAGTATGGCCATTTTCACGATATTGATTCTTCCTATCCATGAGCATGGTATGTTCTTCCATTTGTTTGTGTCCTCTTTGATTTCACTGAGCAGTGGTTTGTAGTTCTCCTTGAAGAGGTCCTTTACATCCCTTGTAAGCTGGATTCCTAGGTATTTTATTCTCTTTGAAGCAATTGTGAATGGAAGTTCATTCCTGATTTGGCTCTCTGCTTGTCTGTTACTGGTGTATAAGAATGCTTGTGATTTTTGCACATTAATTTTGTATCCTGAGACTTTGCTGAAGTTGCTTATCAGCTTAAGGAGATTTTGGGCTGAGACAATGGGGTTTTCTAAATATACAATCATGTCATCTGCAAACAGGGACAATGTGACTTCTTCTTTTCCTAACTGGATACCCTTGATTTCTTTCTCTTGCCTGATTGCCCTAGCCAGAACTTCCAACACTATGTTGAATAGGAGTGGTGAGAGAGGGCATCCCTGTCTTGTACCAGTTTTCAAAGGGAATTTTTCCAGTTTTTGCCCATTCAGAATGATATTAGCTGTGGGTTTGTCATAAATAGCTCTTATTATTTTGAGGTACGTTCCATCAATACCGAATTTATTGAGCGTTTTTAGCATGAAGGGCTGTTGAATTTTGTCAAAAGCCTTTTCTGCATCTATTGAGATAATCATGGGGTTCTTGTCTTTGGTTCTGTTTATATGCTGGATTACGTTTATTGATTTGCGAATGTTGAACCAGCCTTGCATCCCAGGGATGAAGCCCACTTGATCATGGTGGATAAGCTTTTTGATGTGCTGCTGAATCCGGTTTGCCAGTATTTTATTGAGAATTCTTGCATCGATGTTCATCAGGGATATTGGTCTAAAATTCTCTTTTTTTGTTGTGTCTCTGCCAAGCTTTGGTATCAGGATGATGTTGGCCTCATAAAATGAGTTAGGGAGGATTCCCTCTTTTTCTATTGATTGGAATAGTTTCAGAAGGAATGGTACCAGCTCCTCCTTGTACCTCTGGTGGAATTCAGCTGTGAATCCATCTGGTCCTGGACTTTTTTTAGTGGGTAGGCTATTAATTGTTGCCTCAATTTCATATCCTGCTATTGGTCTATTCAGAGATTCAACTTCTTCCTGGTTTAGTCTTGGGAGAGTGTAAGTGTCCAGGAAAATATACATTTCTTCTAGATTTTCTAGTTGATTTGCGTAAAGGCGTTTATAGTATTCTGTGATGGTTGTTTGTATTTCTGTGGGGTTGGTGGTGATATCCCCTTTATCATTTTTTATTGCGTCTATTTGATTCCTCTCTCTTTTCTTCTTTATTAGTCTTGCTAGCGGTCTGTCAATTTTGTTGATCTTTTCAAAAAACCAACTGCTGGATTCATTGATTTTTTGGAGGGTTTTTTGTGTCTCTATCTCCTTCAGTTCTGCTCTGATCTTAGTTATTTCTTGCCTTCTGCTAGCTTTTGAATGTGTTTGCTCTTGCCTCTCTAGTTCTTTTAATTGTGATGTTAGAGTGTCCATTTTAGATCTTTCCTGCTTTCTCTTGTGGGCATTTAGTGCTATAAATTTCCCTCTACACACTGCTTTAAATGTGTCCCAGAGATTCTGGTGTGTTGTATCTTTGTTCTCATTGGTTTCAAAGAACATCTTTATTTCTGCTTTCATTTCGTTATGTACCCAGTAGTCATTCAGGAGCAGGTTGTTCAGTTTCCATGTAGTTGAGCGGTTTTGATTGAGTTTCTTAGTCCTGAGTTCTAGTTTGATTGCACTGTGGTCTGAGAGACAGTTTGTTATAATTTCTGTTCTTTTACATTTGCTGAGGAGTGCTTTACTTCCAATTATGTGGTCAATTTTGGAATAAGTGCGATGTGGTGCTGAGAAGAATGTATATTCTGTTGATTTGGGGTGGAGAGTTCTATAGATGTCTATTAGGTCCGCTTGGTGCAGAGATGAGTTCAATTCCTGGATATCCTTGTTAACTTTCTGTCTCGTTGATCTGTCTAATGTTGACAGTGGAGTGTTGAAGTCTCCCATTATTATTGTATGGGAGTCTAAGTCTCTTTGTAAGTCTCTAAGGACTTGCTTTATGAATCTGGGTGCTCCTGTATTGGGTGCATATATATTTAGGAGGGTTAGCTCTTCCTGTTGAATTGATCCCTTTACCATTATGTAATGGCCTTCTTTGTCTCTTTTGATCTTTGATGGTTTAAAGTCTGTTGTATCAGAGACTAGGATTGCAACCCCTGCTTTTTTTTGTTCTCCATTTGCTTGGTAGATCTTCCTCCATCCCTTTATTTTGAGCCTATGTATGTCTCTGCATGTGAGATGGGTCTCCTGAATACAGCAGACTGATGGGTCTTGACTCTTTATCCCGTTTGCCAGTCTGTGTCTTTTAATTGGAGCATTTAGTCCATTTACATTTAAGGTTAATATTGTTATGTGTGAACTTGATCCTGTCATTATGATATTAACTGGTTATTTTGCTCGTTAGTTGATGCAGTTTCTTCCTAGCCTCGATGGTCTTTATATTTTGGCATGTTTTTGCAATGGCTGGTACCGGTTGTTCCTTTCCATGTTTAGGGCTTCCTTCAGGGTCTCTTGTAAGGCAGGCCTGGTGGTGACAAAATCTCTAAGCATTTGCTTATCTGTAAAGGATTTTATTTCTCCTTCACTGATGAAACTTAGTTTGGCTGGATATGAAATTCTGGGTTTAAAATTCTTTTCTTTAAGAACGTTGAATATTGGCCCCCACTCTCTTCTGGCTTGTAGAGTTTCTGCCGAGAGATCTGCTGTTAGTCTGATGGGCTTCCCTTTGTGGGTAACCCGACCTTTCTCTCTGGCTGCCCTTAAGATTTTTTCCTTCATTTCAACTTTGGTGAATCTGGCAATTATGTGTCTTGGAGTTGCTCTTCTGGAGGAGTATCTTTGTGGCGTTCTCTGTATTTCCTGAATTTGAATGTTGGCCTGCCCTCCTAGGTTGGGGAAGTTCTCCTGGATGATATCCTGAAGAGTGTTTTCCAACTTGGTTCCATTTTCCCCCTCACTTTCAGGCACCCCAATCAGATGTAGATTTGGTCTTTTTACATAATCCCATACTTCTTGCAGGCTTTGTTCATTTCTTTTTCTTCTTTTTTCTTTTGGTTTCTCTTCTCGCTTCATTTCATTCATTTGATCCTCAATCGCTGATACTCTTTCTTCCAGTTGATCGAGTCGGTTACTGAAGCTTGTGCATTTGTCACGTATTTCTCGTGTCATGGTTTTCATCTCTGTCATTTCATTTATGATCTTCTCTGCATTAATTAGTCTAGCTGTCAATTCTTCCACTCTTTTTTCAAGATTTTTAGTTTCTTTGCGCTGGGTACATAATTCCTCCTTTAGCTCTGAGAAGTTTGATGGACTGAAGCCTTCTTCTCTCATCTCGTCAAAGTCATTCTCTGACCAGCTTTGATCCGTTGCTGGCAATGGGCTGCGCTCCTTTGCAGGGGGAGATGCGCTCGTATTTTTTGAATTTCCAGCTTTTCTGCCCTGCTTCTTCCCCATCTTTGTGGTTTTATCTGTCTCTGGTCTTTGATGATGGTGACGTACTGATGGGGTTTTGGTATAGGTGTCCTTCCTGTTTGATAGTTTTCCTTCTGACAGTCAGAAGGACTCTCTGTTGGTCTGTTGGAGATTTCTTGAGGTCCACTCCAGACCCTGTTTGCCTGGGTATCAGCAGCAGAGGTTGCCGAGGATAGAATATTGCTGAACAGCGAGTGTACCTGTCTGATTCTTACTTTGGAAGCTACCTCTCAGGGGTGTACTCCACCCTGTGAGGTGTGGGGTGTCAGACTGCCCCTAGTGGGGGATGTCTCCCAGCTAGGCTACTCAGGGGTCAGGGACCCACCTGAGCAGGCAGTCTGTCTGTTCTCAGATCTCAACCTCCGCGTTGGGAGATCCACGGCTCTCCCCAAAGCTGTCAGACAGAGTCGTTCGCGTCTGCACTGGCCCCCGCTGCTTCCCCTGTTGGTCTTCAGCTGTGCCCTGTCCCCAGAGGTGGAGACTACAGAGACAGGCAGGCTTCCTTGAGCTGCTGTGAGCTCCACCCAGTTCGAGCTTCCCAGCGGCTTTGTTTACCTACTTAAGCCTTAGCAATGGCGGGTGCCCCTCCCTCAGCCTCGCTGCTGCCTTGCGGATAGATCGCCGCAGACTGCTATGTTAGCAGTGAGGGAGGCTCCGTGGGCGTGGGACCCTCCTGGCCAGGTGTGGGATATATTCTCCTGGTGTGCCTGTCTGCTTAAAGCGCAGTATTGGGGTGGGAGTTACCCGATTTTCCAGGTGTTGTGTGTCTCAGTTCCCCTGGCTAGGAAAACGGATTCCCTTCCCCCTTGGCTTCCAGGTGAGGCGATGCCTCGCCCTGCTTCAGCTCTCGCTGGTCAGGCTGCAGCAGCTGACCAGCACCGATTGTCCGGCACTCCCCAGTGAGATGACCCCAGTATCTCAGTTGAAAATGCAGAAATCACCGGTCTTCTGTGTCGCTCGCGCTGGGAGTTGGAGACTGGAGCTGTTCCTATTCGGCCATCTTGCTCCGCTCCCCCGTCCATTTTATTTTTTTAATATTGATCTTTTCATCCTCAAATATAATAGTTTAAATAAATTATACCTTTGAAGTGTGACTTGTAAATATTTTTTGCAACTTTGACTTCTTTACAGTATTTTTGCCACGTAATTATTTTATGTTTATGCATTCAAATATCTGATATTATTTTTAGTTTTAGAGCTTCATCATGTTGTATCTTGCCTACAGAGACTTTCTTTTTTTTAATTTCAAAATATTTTGGGAAATAGGTGGTTTTTGGTTACATGAATAAGTTCTTTAGTAGTAAGGTGTGAGATTTTGGTGCACTCGTCACCCCAGGAGTGCACATTGTTCCCATTGTGTAGTCTTTTATCCCTCACCCCACTTCCACCCCTCTGCCTGAGTCCCCTAAGTCCTTATATCATCAGGTAAATGCAAATTAAAACCACAATGAGATACTACCTTACTCCTGCAAGAATGGCCATAATGGGAGAGTGAAAAATAATAAATGTTGGCATGGATGTGGTGAAAAGGCAACACTTTTACACTAGTGGTTGAAATGTAAACTAGTATAACCACTCTCAAAAACAGTATGAAGATTCCTGAAAGAACTAAAAGTAGAACCACCATTTAACCCAGCAATATTACTACTGGGTATCTACCTAAAGGAAAAAGCATTCTTGTGCCTTTGTGTTCTCATGGCATAGCTCCAACTTATAAGTGGGAGCTTATGATATTTGATTTTCAATTCTGAGTCATTTCACTTAGAATGATCATCTTCAATTCCATCCTGGTTGCTGCAAATGCCCTTATGTCATTTCTTTTATTACTGAGTAGTATTCCATGGTGTAGATATACCACATTTCTTTAATCCACTCATTGGTTGATCAGCATTTAGGCTGGTTCCACATTTTTGCAACCACAAATTGTGTTGCTATAAACATGCATGTGCAAGTGTCTTTTTCATATGACTTATTTTCCTTTAGGTAAATACCCAGTAGTAGGAGATCAAGTTTTAGTTCTAATTTTAATCCTTCAAGGAATCACCATACTGTTTTAAGTAGTGGTTGAATTAGTTGACATTCCCACCAACAGTGTAAAAGTGTTCCCTTTTCACCACATCCATGCCAACATCTATAATTTTTTATTTTCTCATGGTCATTCTTGCAGAAGTAAAGTAGTATGTCAATGTGATTTTAACCTACATCCCCCTGATAATTGGTGATGTTGAACATTTTTTCATACTTTTTTGGCCATTTGTATACCTTCTTTTGAGAATTTTCTATTCATGACCTTTGTCCGATTTTTGATGAAATTCTTTTTCTTGCTGATTTGTTTGAGCTCCTTGTAGATTCTTAATATTAGTCCTCTGTTGGATGCACAGTTTGCAAATATCTACTCCCATTCTGCGGTTGTCTATTTACTCTGATGATTATTTCTTTTGCTATCCAGAAGCTTTTTAGTTTAATTAGATTCCATGTATTTATTTTTGGTTTTGTTGCATTTGCTTTAGGGTTTTTGGTGATGAAGTCTTTGACTAAGCCAATGGTTTGAAGAGATTTTGCAATGCTATCTTCTAGATATTTTATGGTTTCAGATCTTAGACTGAAGCCTTTGGTCCATCTCGAGTTGATTTTTGTATAAGATGAGAGAAGAGGATACAGTTTTGTCCTTCTACATGTGACTTGCAACTGGATTAAGAAAATGTGGCACATATACACCATGGAATACTATGCAGCCATAAAAAAGGATGAGTTTGCGTCCTTTGTAGGGACATGGATGCAGCTGGAAACCATCATTCTTAGCAAACTATCACAAGAACAGAAAACCAAACACCGCATGTTCTCACTCATAGGTGGGAACTGAACAATGAGATCACTTGGACTCGGGAAGGGGAACATCACACACCGGGGCCTATCATGGGGAGGGGGGAGGGGGGAGGGATTGCATTGGAAGTTATACCTGATATAAATGATGAATTGATGGGTGCTGACGAGTTGATGGGTGCAGCACACCAACATGGCATAAGTATACATATGTAACAAACCTGCACATTATGTACATGTACCCTAGAACTTAAAGTATAATTTAAAAAAAAAAAAAGAATAACAAAGAATTATCCTGGCACCATTTGTTGAACAGGGTGTCCTTTCCCCACTTTATATTTTACTATGCTTTGTCAAAGATCAGTTGGCTGTAAGCATTTGGCTTTATTTCTGGGTTCTCTACTACATAACACAGTTGGTCTATGTGCCTATTTTTATACTATTTGTCTACATGCCTATTTTTATATGAGTACCGTGCTGTTTTGGTAACTATAGCCTTGTAGGACAGTTTGAAGTCAGATAATGTGCTGCCTCCAGATTTGTTCTTTTTACTTACTGTTATTTTGACTATGTGGGCTTTTGTTTTTTGTTCCATACAAATTTTAGAAATATTTTTTCTAGTTCTGTGAAGAATGATGATAGTACTTTCATGGGAATTGCATTGGATCTGTAGATTGCTTTTGGCAGTATGGTTATTTTCACAATATTGATTTTACACATCTGTGAGCATGGGAGATGTTTCCATTTGTTTGTGTCATCAATGATTTCTTTCAGCAGTGTTTTGTAGTTTTTCCTTGCAGAGATCTTTCACCTCCTTGGTTAGATATATTGCTAGGTATTTTATTTACTCTTACAACTGTTTTACGAGGGATTGAGTTCTTGATTTGTTTCTTAACTTGGTCATTGTGGATGTGTAACAGTGCTACTAATTTCTGTACATTGATTTTGAATCCTGAAACTTTACTGAATTCATTTATCTGATCAGGCACCTTTTTGGATGAGATGTGAGGGTTTTTCAGGTATAAGATTATATCATCAGAGAACAGTGGCAGTATGACTTCCTCTTTTTAAAATACCAGGTTTTTGTTTCATATATCGTTTGTATTTTTTGTTTCAACTTCATTTAGTTCTGCCCTGATCTTTGTTATTTCTTTTCTTCTTCTGGGTTTGGGTTTGTTTCTTTATTTCTTGTTTCTCTAATTCCTTGAGGTGTGAACTTAAATTGTCTATTTGTGCTCTTTCACACTTTGTGATGTAGGTATTTAATACTGTGAACTTTCCTCTTGGCAGCACTTTTGCTGTATCCCAGGAGTTTTGGTAAGTTGGTTCACTATTATTGTTCAGCTCAAAGACTTTAAATTTCTATCTTGAGTTCATTGTTGAGCCAAAGATCATTCAAGAGCAGATTATTCAATTTTCATGTATTTCTAAAGCTTTAAGGATTCTTTTTGGAGTTAAATTCTGGTTTTATTCCACTTTGGTCTGAGAGGGTACTTGATATAATTTCTATTTTCTTACACTCATTGAGATTTTTTTGTGACTGATCATATGTTCTATCTTGAAGAATGTTCTATGTGCTGACCAAAGAAGGTACATTCTGCATTTGTTAGGTAGAATATTCTGCAAGTATCTGTTAAGTCCATTTGTTCTAGGGTATAGTTCAAATGTATTGTTTCTTTGTTGACCTTATGTCTTGATGACCTGTCTAGTGCTGTCAGTGGAGTATTGAAGTCCCACACAATTATTCTGCTGTGTCTGTCTCATTTCTTAGGTCTGGTAATAATTGTTTCATAAATTTAGGAGCCCCAGGGTTAGACACATACATATTTAGGATTGTGATATTTTCATGTTGGACTAATCCTTTTATTGTTGTATAATGTACCACTTTGTCTTTTTGTTTTTCTATTGTTGCTTTAAAGTTTGTTTTGTCTGATATAAGAGTAGCTACTCCTGCTAATGCTTGGTTTCCATTTGCATGGAATATCATTTTCTACCCCTTTGCCTTAAGTTTATGAAAGTCCTTATATATTAGGTGAATCTCTTGAAGATACCAGATACTTGGTTGGTGCATTTTCATCCATTCTGTCATTCTATATCTTTTAAGTTGAGCATTTAGGGCATTTACTGTCAATATTAGTATTGACACGTGAGGTACTGTTCTATCATCATGTTAGTTCTTGCCTTAATACCCTTTTAAAAATAATTGTATTATTGTTTTATAGGCCCTGTGAGATTTATTTTTGCACAGGTTCTATTTTGGTGTATTTTGAGATTTTGTTCCAAGATTTAGAGCTCCTTTTAGCATTTCTCTTAGTGCTAGTTTAACAGTGGCAAATTCTCTCAGCATTTGTTTGTCTGAAAAAAAAAAAAATGTATCTTCCCTTTATTTATGTAGCTGAGTTTTGCTGGATACAAAATTCTTGGCTGATAATTATTTTGTTTCACAAGGCTAAATATGAGACCCCAATACCTTCTAGCTTGTAAGATTTCTGCTGAGAAATCTGCTGTTAATCTGATACGTTTTCCTTTACTGGCTATCTGATGTTTTTGCCTCACAGCTCTTAAGATTCTTTCCTTTGTCTTGACTTTAGATAACCCAATGACTATGTGCCTAGGTGACGACCTTTTATTGTGATGAATTTCCCAGGTGTTCTTTGAACTTTTTGTATTTGGATGTCTAGATATCTAGCAAGGTCAAGGAAGTTTCCCACAATTATTCCATCAAATAGGGTTTCCAAACTTGTATTAGATTTCTTCTTCCTTAGTAACACCAATTATTTTTATGTCTGGCTGTTTAACATAAGCCCAGATTTCTGGGAGGCTTCATTTTATTTTTATTTTGTTTTTCTTTGTCTGTCTGATTGGGTTATTTGAAAGCCTTGTCTTCAAGCTCTGAAGTTCTTTCTTCTATTTATTCTAGTCAATTCTGGACACTTTTCACTGCATTTTGTATTTCTCTAAGTATGCCTTTCATTTCTAGAAGTGTAATTGTTTTCTCCTTATGATATCTATTTCTCTGGAGAACTTTTCATCCATGTCCTCTCTCTCTCTCTCTCTCTCTCTCTCTCTCTCTCTCTCCTCTCTCTCCATATATATATATATATAATATAATATATATATTTAATTTCTTTAAGTTGTTTTTCAGCTTTCTCTGGTATCTCCTTGAGTAGCTTAATAATCAGCCTTCTGAATTCTTTTTCTGGCAATTCAGAGATTTCTTTTCGTTTGGATCCATTGCTGGGAGTTGGTGTGATCTTTTGGAGGTGTTATAGAATCCTTTTTTGTCATAATATTAGAATTACTTTTCTGGTTCGTTCTATCTGGGTAGACTATTTCACTGCAGAGGTCTGAAACTCAAGGCCTGCTGTTCAGATGCTGTCATCCCATGGGTTGATTCCTTGATGTGGTGCTCTTCCCCTTTCTTTAGGGATGGCACATCCGGAAAGCTGAATGGTAGTGATTGTTATATCTCTCCCGGGTCTAGCCACCCAGTGGGGTTACTAGGCTATGGGCTGCTGTGGGAGAATGTCTGCAAAGAGTCTTGTGATGTGACCTTTGTTCAGGTCTTCCAGCCACAGATGTCAGCATCTGCTCTAGTGGAGGTGGCAGGGGAGTGGGGTAGACTCTGTCACAGTCCTTGGTTGTAGATATGTTTAGCATGCTGGTTTTCTTGAATGCTGGTTGTGCTAGCAGTGAAGTTGTCACATGGATACACTGAGGACCTCTGCTTAGCCGGGATATTGCAGCCAGTGGAATTAGGTATTGTCTTCTCCTTCCTAAGATCATGGATATTCTGTCATGAGTTGTTGTAAAGGCCTGAATTGGTTGGCTTCCAGCTAGGTGGCAATTTCAAGAGAGCACTAGCTGTGGTAGTAGTGGCGGGGGTTGTGGGGATAGTGCTAATCTTGCCCTAAGTTGGCCAGGGTAACTATTTTGGTTTCTCAGGTGATGGGTGGGGCCTTAAAGCCCCCAAGAGCTTATATGTTTATATTCAACTACCAGGGCGGGTAGAGAAATACCATCAAGTAGGGGCAGAGTTAGGCTGGTCTGGACTCTTTTTTTGTGGTGGGGTTTGCTGGTTTGTAAGGCCACTATGAGGGATGTGGGAGGTGGTTCTTGGGCCAATGGGGTTATGTCCAAGAGAGGATCTTGGCTGCCTCTGCTGTGTCATATAGTTCACCAGGGAATGGGGAGATATCTGGTAGCAAGAAGCCTCACACAGTTCTCACACAGCTGGGGAGTGTCCTGCTCAGACCTTGCCCAAGGCTGTGAGCGTCCCTGCTGAGAAAGCAAACTTGCCTTATGGATTTCACCCCCTCTCCATCTGATCACTCCATTAGTGGTGGCTCCTGTGCTCATATCTGCAGCAGCTTCTGCTCATCTCCTTGACTCTGCTCAGGAATATTTGTGTCTAGTTGAAACTACTACCAATTTCAGTTGGAAGCTTTCTTTATCCCACAACACCTCCCCAATTCCACTTGCTGCCTTCCCTGAGGGCCCCTGTGAGATATAGTCAGGAATGGCCTCCCTGCGTTCAAGCTGAAGACTGGGAGTGCCTGCAAGTCTCTTCCTGCTGCTGCTTCTACTTTTATGTTTCATATGACTCCCTAAGTTTGTTTCAGCTTTAGGTAAAGTTAAATCCTTCTCCTATGATCTGGATTTTCGGATTTCCCAGGGGGAATGTGGGTTCAGAAGCAGATTTTCCCCCTCTCACACCGTGGGAACTCACAGATTTTGCCTGTTTTGTGGATTATTCAGTGGCATGTCACTTCTTTCAAAGGATCTGTGAACTTTTTTAGTTTTCATGGTACATTCCTGTGGTAGCTGTTGGAGAATATCATGGTGTGAGTCTCCACATTCTGTTCTGTCTGTTCAAGTGAAAGCTGTATGTTAGCCATGTCTCCTATCCGCCATCATGTCTCTCTTCCCTGTTTGCCTACAAACACTTTCACAAGAGAAACATTAGATATAAATAAAGCCATCAATTCAGAAACTGTACAATTTCAAAAATTATATTAGTAAATGGAATGCTAAATACATATTTTTTGATGAAATAATTAATAATCACAACAGTTAAGAATCATGAATGATATGGTTTGGTTGTGTCCCTACCCAAATTTCATCTTGAATTCCCAGGTGTTGTGGGAGGGACCCAGTGGGAGGTAACTGAATCACGAGCGTGGGTCTTTTCCATGCTGTCCTTATGATAGTGAATAGGTCTTATGAGATCTGATGGTTTTAAAAACGGGAGTTTTTCAGCACAAGCTTTCTTCTCTTGTTTGCTACCATATAAGATATGCCTTTAACCTTCTGCCATGACTGTGAGGCCTCCCCAGCCAGTTAGAGCTGTAAGTCCATTAACTTGTTTCTTTTGTAAAGTGCCCAGTCTTGGGTATGTCTTTATGAGCAGAATGAAAACGGAACAATACAATGGATAAATATACTCAATTATTTTTCTAGGTCAGCATTTCTTATAGTTTAATAGAACTCCAGTTGGTCAGTATATAAATAAACACACTATTAAAAACTCCCCTGTGGTTACATAAATTTAGATTACACTGAATTATACAGAGATTCAGTTTTTTATTGTATCACTTTTAAAGTTTTAAATAAGATTATGTAAGCAACTTATATGTATTTGTCTTAGTTTTAGGGTCCACCCACCCTCTCTCTCCAAAGCAGAGTCTAAGTCAAAGGTTCCAACAGAAAGTGATTTATTTGCTAAGTGATCCCAGGAAGGAAAAAAAGAAAAAGAAAAAGAAAAGAAAAGAAAAAAGAAAGAAAAAAAAGTGGGTAAGTGACACACAAATTAAAAAAAAAAATACAGAATATAGTAGTGGGAGAGTTACCACTGTGGGCAATTTAGGCTCAACCCCGCTGTGGATCTCTGCAGACTGGGCAGAATACCAGAGTTGTTCCACGTAGAGATGAGAAACCTGAGGGATTTATTCATCAGCCTCTATTCATCATTAATTGAAAGCTGTTCCCAGTGATGTTAACTGCCTGGCACTTCCATAGAAAACTGTTGGCATGATTAGGAATGATGAATGCTAGGAGGATTTGGAGAGAGCACCAACACCCTCTACTAGAGCTGCCATTTTTAAAGTAAATTTACCCAAGAGCTTGTAGAGAGAGAAGAAAAGCCTCCACACATGTCCAACTCTCTGTCTACTTTCTTCCCTCTAGGATGGATTGTTATCTTCTTGGCCAATTTGCAAAATATAAAACGTGCTACATCTGTGAGTAGACAGAATATTGTGCTTGCAAAAATTGTGTTTTTGTTTACAGTTGTCTTTGGGAATTTCTTCATCTTTACTGCAGGTCCAAATTCAGGAACAGCTTAACCATGCTGACCTCTCTCTCTCTCTCTCTTTAAGCATTCTTAAATTAATGATTGCTTCAAGTTCTTATACCAAGCATCTGATTATAAGAGATAAGTTCTAAGATTTAGATACTGGCTTCAAGAAAGCTGAGATGCTTCATATTATGTGCTGATTTGGATAGGGCATAATACCAAGCTGTTTAATTTAACACTAATCTACATGTTACTGTGAAGGTATTCTGTAGATGTAGGTAACAGCTACAACCAGTTAACTTTAAGAAAAGGACATTACACTCAATAATCAGTCAAAGGCCACAATGGCAAAACTGAGGCTTCTTGGAGAAGAAGAAATTCTGCCTCAAGATTGAAGCATTAAGTCCTGTCTTCCTGCCATATACACCCACACAAACACACAAAGTCATTTTTTGCTTAACTCTAAGTATTTGTTCTAACAAATATGCCTTTCGGTGATTTCATCACTGTGCATATATCGTACAGCGTACTTACACAAACTTAAATATTATTGCCTGCTACACACCTAGACTATGTGGTAGAGACTATTGCTTCTGAGCTACAAACCTGTACAACATGTTGCTGTACTTTACTAAATATTTCATGCAATTATAATACAATGGTATTTGTGTATCCAAATCTGTCTAAACATAGACAAGATGTAGTAAAAAATACAATATAAAAGATAAAAAATTATACACCTGTAAAGGGTCCTTTTCAGGCATGGAGCTTTCTGTGTGTCAGGGAGAGAGAAGTGAGTAAATATGAAGACCTAGGACATTACTGTACATTTTTTTTAATGACCGGTAGTGCACTAGGTTTGTTTACACAAGCATCACCACAAACATGTAAGTAATGAGTTTTACTATAACTTTAAATGGCTATGATGTCACTAGATGAAATGAATTTTTCAGCTCCATTATAATCTTATGGGATCACTGCAATATAGGTGGTCTTTCATTGACCGAAATGTCACATATAGCATGTGACTGTGTGTGTGTGTGTGCGCATGTATATACATATATGTATATGTATGTGTGTATATATGTATGTGTGTGTGTGTGTGCACACATGCACACATTTCTGCTGGTTTTATTTTTTGGCAGAGTTATGACATACATAAGGAGATAATAGACCCTAACTGATCTTTCAGATGAAGGGATTTGTTCAGATCCAGTATTACCAGAGCCTTGAAGTTGAGTATCAAGGTATGGGCCCAACTAAAAATAAGGCAGTATTTTCTTCCATTATGTTATTGGGCCTTTTTTGTGTATCTCACTCAGAAATTTTACAGAAAAAGAAGCAAATGTCTGATGAGATTCAGGTAGTCTTTGGATATTGTATTAGTCCATTTTCACACTGCTGACAAAAACATACCCAAGACTAGGAAGAAAAAGAGGTTTAATGGACTTAAAGTTCCACATGGCTGGGAAGGCCTCACAATCATAGTGGAAGGCTAGGAGGAGCAAGTCACATCTTACATGAATGGTGGCAGGGAAAGAAAGAGAGCTTGTGCAGAGAAACTCCCGTTTTTAAAACCATCAGATTTCAAGGGACTCATTCACTATCATGAGAACAACATGAAAGACCTGCCCCATGATTCAATTACCTCCCATCAGATTCCTCCCATGACACATGGGAATTGTGGGAGTTACAATTCAAGATAAGATTTGGGTGGGGACACAGCCAAACCATATAATTCCACTCCTGGCCCCTCCCAAATCTCATGTCATCGTATTTCAAAACTAGTCATGCTTCCCACATTTCCCCAAAGTCTTAACTCATTTCAGCATTAACCCCAAAGTTGACAGTCCAAAGCCTCATCTCAGACAAATAAATCCATTCTGCTTATGAGCCTGTAAAATCAAAAGTAAGTGAATTACTTCCTAGATACAGTGGGGATACAGGTATTGGGTAAATACACCTATTCCAAATGGGAGAAATTGGCCAAACAAATGGGGCTACTGGGCTTCACGCAAGTCCAAAATCCAGCAGGGCAGTAAAATCTTAAAGCTCCAAAATTATCTCCTTTGACTCCATGTCTCACATCCAGGTCATGCTGATGCAAGCAGTGGGTTCCCTTGGTCATGGCAGTTCTGATCCTGTGGTTTTGCAGGATATAACCACCCCCTCCTGCCTCCTTTCATGAGCTGGCACTGAGTATCTGAGGCTTTTTCAGGTGCACAGTGAGAGCTGTCAGTGGAGCTACCATTCTAGGGTCTAGAGGATGGTGGCCCTCTTCTCACAGCTTCACTAGGTGGTGCCCTACCTAGTGAAGGGCTCCAACTGCACATTTCCCTTCTGTGCTGCCCTAGCAGAGATTCTCTATAAAGGCCCCACCCCTGCATCAAACTTCTGTCTGGATATCCAGGCATTTCCATATGTTTTCTGAAATCTAGGCAGAGGTCCCCAAACCCCAATTCTTGCCTTCTCTTCATTCACAGGCTCAACACCATGTGAAAGCTGCCAAGGCTTGGGACTTGCACCCTCTGAAGCCATAACTCAAGCTCTATATTGGCCTCTTTCAGCCATGGTTAGAGTGGCTGGGATGCAGGGCACCAAGTGCCTAGGCTGCACACAGCACAGGGACCACTGGCCTGGCCCACAAAACCACATTTTCCTCCTAGGACTCTGGGTCTGTGATGAGAGGGGCTGCCATGAAGACCTCTGACATGCTCTGGAGACATTTCCCCCATTGTCTTGGGGATTAACATTTGTCTACTAATTACTTATGCAAATTTCCATAGCTGACTTGGATTTCTCCTCAGAAAATGGGATTTCGTTTTTAATCACATTGTCAGGCTGCAAATTTTCCAAACTTGTATTCTCTACTTTCCTTATAAAAGTGAATGTGTTTAATATCACACAAGTCACCTCTTGAATGCTTTGCTACTTAGAAATTTCTTCCACCAGATACCTAAATCATCTCTTTCAAGTTCAGAGTTCCACAGATCTCTAGGGCAGGGACAAAACACCTTCAGTCACTTAGCTAAAATATAGTAAGAGTCACCTTTGCTCCAGTTTCAAACAATTTCCTCATTTCCATCTGAGGCCTCCTCAGCCTGAATTTTATCATCCATATCACCATCAACATTTTGGGCAAAGTCATTCAACAAGTGTCTAGGAAGATGCAAACTTTGTCACATTTTCCCGTCTTCTTCTGAGCCCCCCAAACTTTCCCAACCTCTTCCTATTACCCAGTTCCAAAGTCACTTCCACATTTTTGGGTATCTTTTGAGCAGCACCCCATGCTACTGGTACCAATTTACTGTATTAGTCTGTTTTCATGCTGCTGATAAAGATATACCCAAGACTGGGAAGAAAAAGAGTTTTAGTAGATTTAAGTACTTGGGATTTTCAAACTGTGGGTTGTCACATCATAATCTCTTGTGTTCCGACTTTTGCATTTGTGAAAACAACACACTGAGACTCATGGTCTGAAGGCATAATACAGGCATAAATAGCCAAACAATCATGAAATTGTTATCATAAGGTTATCATAAGATAACCCATATGACAATGAATTAACCCATCTGATATCCAGTGTTCCTATTTGTAATATACCTGAAATACACGTTATTAGGTTGGTGTAATTACTTTTACACCTTGTGGCTGGGGAGGTCTCACAATCATGGCGGAAGGCTAGAGTGAGCAAATCACATACTACATGGATGGTGGCAGGTAAAGAGAGAGAGCTTGTGCATGGAAACTCCCATTTTTAAAACTATCAGATTTCATGAGACTTATTCACTATCACGAGGACAGCACAGGAAAGATCTGCTCCCGTGATTCAATTACCTCCCACTGAGTTTCTCCCACAACACGTGGGAATTGTAGCAGTTACAATTCGAAATGAGATTTGGGTGGGAACACAGCCAAACCCTATCAGACATCAAGCCAAATACCATATAATATTACCAAAACACATTTTTACTCAGTCGACTCATGATTCTTAGAATAGTTTGAGAAAGTTTGTCTTTTATATACGACACTCTCTTTAATTCTACCACTTCAGCAATAGCAACAAATCAACCAGTATTTCTGCCTCAGCTTTCTAGAACACATTTACTCCAATTAACTCCTTTGAGCATAAACAGGGTTTACATTAAGTTAGTGCAAAAGTAATTGTGGTTTTGCCATTACTTTTAATGGTGAAAACCACAATTAGTTTTGCACCAACCTATAATATATATTTCAGGTATATTACAAATAGGAAAACTGAGTATCAGTTGGGTTAATTCATTATCATATGGGTTACCTACATTTAATGATTATTTGGCTATTTATGCCTATATTATGCCTTCATGAGTCCCAGTTTGTTGTTTTCACAAATGTAGAAGTCAGAACACAAAAGATTATGATGTGGCAACCCACAGTCCGAAAATCCTAGTGACTTAACAAGATTAATCCTTAACTTGTCTTTTCTGGCCCTGGGATTCTTTCCAGGAACACCATCCTCCACGTGGCTCCTCAGAATTCTAGGCTAATGGAGGATCCACAGCCTGCTACTGCACTATCTACAATATATGATGTCTTCAGCAATGCAACAGGAAAAGAAATATTGCAGGGTCTTAAGTCATTGACTACGTGCTTTGTTAAGGAAATTATGCATATTACTTCTGCTCAAAATACATTGGCTTGAGAAGTTACATTTCTACGTATTTTTAAAGAGTTTGGAAATGTAATCTCATCCTTTACTTAGAGTAAAAGAGGAATTGGATGAGCGAAAATATTAGAAGTCTCTATCTCAAGCTAAAAGACTTTAAATTAAAGCTCCATGCAGAATTCACAATATACAGAGAGCCCAGGAATTATTCCACATTGCCTAAATTAAAAAGTTTGAGTTTCTAAATGCTTTGTGTTTTGTACTATTGCAGATATAACTTTGCGCTGATGGATATAGTATTATCTGTATCTGAAAGGTATGACATGTAACAATTTTTCGAGTGATGGTGGGCAATATAAGGAAAATAATAAAAAAGCAACAGCAAAACATACGCATATTGTTGATATAAAATGTCCTGTATATTATTTTAATATCCAATGATAAACACCATTTACTTTAAGACATCTGTAAATGTTAGGAAAATAAACCAAACTCTAACTTTCGCCATTTATGCACGATACACAATATTGAAGAATGTGTTAATATATCTATGCAATGTCAGTTCATGGTAGTTCTATAGGGCCTTTACTTTTCCTAAGGTAGTTTCCTCCAGAGAGAAGACCTTGCAGTTGCTGCATTTGTTCCTGCTGAATGAGAATGTCATTTTATTCATAGTAACAGATGTTGCACCTGGTGGTTCATCTTTTACATTTAAGAAAATTTACGCCAAAACAGGGAGTTTTATGAAACATCAATAATTTTACAAAATAAATATTCAACCCATAAACTCTTTTCTAAAAACCATAAACATGCTTTTATTCCACAAAGTTAATGTGATTATTATTATAAGTTGGCCATAATTTCAAAACTTTAAAATTTCACTACCTGAAAATGAATGGGCATTTTCTTCAAATACTCATTACTTCAAATCTGGAATTATTTGCATGTAACACTTTTTCTTTAAGTATAACTTGATCTTGACTTCTAATAATAGTTAAACTGAGGGTCAACCATATTTTTATATTTGGTTGTTATGTTCCTGAGTGTGACAGGTGCTCAAACTTTCCCATATCATTATAATCAAGGAATAAATCTTACTGTCACTAAACCTTCAAAAAGAGAGGAAAGCTGAAATACATTGATTAAAATTAATCTTGTCACATAAAATTGTATCACCTATCTGAACTCTTTGAGGAACTTTTAGAGAAAGTCAAAATGAAAATAACTCAAAGCCTGAAGACCACTCTATGTACAATTTACATTCACTACACCTCTTTAAGCAAATGTTTACTGGGCATCCACTATGTGCCTTGTGCCTTATCCTGTGCTCAGCTCTGGGTATAGAATGGCATTGAAGATCAACTTCAATGGAAAACACAGTCTGAAATGGAGTTAGCTTTCTGACAGGCAAAGGAGCTTTACCTTATTATGCACTGGCCAGTCATTGGATGCAGCAGCCCCTAAAAAGAAGGCATCACTTTGAGCAAGGTAACCAGCCAACCTCTAGAAGCTAGGGGTATATGTGCTTCAGTCCTAGAGCTAAGAACTGATCAACACAGAGTCTATGCAATCCCCTCCATCAGAGAGCGTAAGCATAATTATATAATATATATTACACACAAGCTTCCTTGTGGTCCTGTAATTGATTTTTAATTCTTTTTAATGAAGTAACTGGTAAAATTCCCGAAAGATAAGTCTTAGATCTGGTCTGATTTGATTCACCTTCTGATATTTATTCCATTGTTAGGTAAGTATAAGTAATATCTTCACATACTAATCCTGAAAAAATATGAATTCAGCTATGGCCTTAATACATTTTCTTCAATAGAAAAATAATGTGCTACTATATTGATTGCATCTTATTGGGGTACAGGAAAATTTTTGTGCATAATAGAGTATTCATAAATTTTTTGAAATGAGGAGTAAGTAATATTATGATGTTCCATTTAGAAGCATGTTAATAAAAATGATTTAAATATAGTGTCATAAAGAATGGTATTACACAAAGTTATCTGAAACAGGCACTTGCTATTAATTTAAGGAGAATCATGTGGATTTTCCTACATCAGTTACTACATGTAATTTTAAATGACTGTTTAACCTTTTTATGGATTCGACTACTTTTGGTCTAGAATGAGATTAAGGTTTGTTCAAATATGATCTAAATAGAGATGTTTAAAACTACTTGTAACTGCACGTGATTCTTCAGTTATCTTACAAAAAGTCACCCTTCAGGGGCCCTGACCTCCAGGATATGTTTTGCATGCTCAAAGGAACAAGAGATAATAGAGGTTTTAATGCAGCTATTCGGAAACTAACAGAGCATTTTAGACCTCAGAAAAAAATGTTCCCTCTGAGAGACATATGCCCATGGAGATGAATGAAGAGCATGGTTAGCCTGTTGAATCCTTGGTTAACTGCCTGACTTGCTAGTCTCATCACACGATTTAAGGCATAAAAATTAGACCCTGCTATAGAGTCAAACATATACCAGGTTCACTTTCTGGGGCTAGCCCATAAGGAGATTAGCAGCCTAGGATTTTATTTCATTGGGAGTATGCAAGTTATTAGACCTTGAAGGTAGTATACATGCAAGGTAGATGTCCTCCTTTGTATGTCAAGCAAATCTAGAAGCAAGAAAGCCAAAAGGCTTAGAAAAATTCGATCAGCAATGTGCAGATATTGAAGCACATTTTCTCAAACCTCTGCTATGATAACCCTGGCAGTGTGTTCAAGAGTACTTGGCACTCAGAAAAGCAAACTCATTCTTGCATCTGCAATACCTATTGACTTCAGAACATATTCAAGTTATGCATCAAATATTTAATATAAATAAAATGAGTAAATGCCATTGAACTGGGGTCACTTTGACAAAGTCTGATTTGAATCTGAATTTAGAACATTCCTCTACAGCATAAAATACTTATGGTTCTAAACAGTGACAGAAAATAAAACAATTTGAATAACATTTCTTGTGCTCTTCAAAGAAATTTCAAATAAATTAGCTCATAATATGTAGAGTCCACCAAAATGAACTAGATTAGTTGTATCTAGAGATGGAGGAGCCCTATATAAATGAAACAAATATAACTTTCATGGCAAAATCTATAACAAATAGATAACACCTGTTGAGCAACTATAAGTTAGAGAAAGTTATTGGGGAGTTCAACTGTTTTGCTATTAACTCTGTAAAAAAGTATTTTCAGTTAAGTTATACATTTTAAGACTATGCCATTTTTATTTATCTGGATGCTGTGTGCCTGGCTTTTTCTTTTAGGCTCTTGGCTAATTGTATCAAGAGAAAAGAGCTATGATCACCCAAGATGAATGTAGAAAAATAGGCAAAGCATTTCCCAAGATTTAGGGAAGAAAAGAGGGCATGCTATAGCCGCAGCATGAGTGAAGCCACCATTGTTTCCATACATCAGCAAATGGACTGAGACTCTCTGACTTTAATCTGTTTCATTTTGAAGGCAGCTCTGAGAGCGTTTCACCCTGGCTATACTAGTATCTCTTTCTAATGAGCATCCTCAGAAAAGTAGGTATGTAACTACACCTAATCCCTGAGAGTAATAATTGTACATATAAAAAGGAGTCTTCGTGCCATCTGGAAATCATGCACATACATAAATATTTTCTTAAAAAATTAACTTGCCTGTAATCCCAGCACTTTGGGAGGCTGAGGTGGGCAGATCACGAGGTCAGGAATTCGAGACCAGCTTGACCAATATGGTGAAACCCCATCTCTACTAAAAATACAAAAATTAGCTGCATGTGGTCACGCATGCCTGTAGTCCCAGTTACTCAGGAGACTGAGGCAGAAGAATCACTTGAACCTGGGAGGCAGAGATTGCACTGAGCCAAGATTGCACCATTGCACTCCAGCCTGGGTGACAAAGCGACACTAAATAAATAAACACATAAAAATAAAATAACTAGTCATCTGTCCAGTGAGTAAGTGAAAATAACACGTTACAAAAAGAGTAGAATACTGGCATAAAAACAGACATATAGAACAGTGGAATAGAATAGAAAGCCTGTTAATAAACCCAAGGATATATAGTCAGCTAATTTTTCACAAGGTCACCAAGACACAATAAAGAAATAATAGTCTTTTCAGTAGATGGTATTGGGAAAACTAGATATTCACATGCAAAAGAAAAAAATTAATTATTACCTTACACTATACACAAAAGTCTACTCAAAATAAAGACCTAAACACAATAACTAAAATCTTAAAACTCATAGAAGAAAATATAGGGAAAAAGCTCCTTGATATTGGTCTTGGCAATGATATTTTGGACATTATATCAGAAGCTCAGGCAAAAAAAGGAAAAATAAACAAATGGGTCTACATATAATTAAGAAACCATATGTAACAAACCTGCACGTTATGCACATGTACCCTAGAACTTAAAGTATAATAAAAAAAATAAAATAAAATAAAAAATAAAAAAATTAAAATTAAAAACATCAAAAAAAAGAAAGTAAAATTGTTTATGTCTGTTACAGTAACTATTTAGCAATAAACAGTAACATTTCTGCTTTTGTGAAACAATAAAAAAAAAGAAAAAAAAGATATCAGCAGCAAAGGAAGCAGCCAAAAAATGAAAAGCTGGAAGATCATGAGAAAATATTTGTAAACCACATATCTCATAAAAAGTTAATACTCAAAATATGTAAGAAGAGAGTACATGCTTTATATGGTTTGGCTGTGTCCAGGATGTGATTACTTTTCCTTCCACCGTGATTATGAGTTTCCTGAGGCCTCCCCAGTCATGTGGAACTGTCAGTCAATTAAACCTCTTTCCCTTATAAGTTACTCAGTCTCAGGTATTTATTAGCAGTGGGAGAGCAGACTAATAAAACACTCAATAGAAAAAAGTTAAAAATTAGAAAAGGTTCTGAACAGACAGTTTTTCAAAAAAGACATACAAATGCCCAACAGGTATATAAAAATGTACTCAACCTTACTAATTATTCGGGAAACACAAATAAAAAGAACAATAAATATCACTTCAAACCTATTAGGGTTGCTATTATAAAAACTACAAGTGTGGAGAAAAGGAAACCCTTTAAAGCTGTTGGTAAAAACATAAGTTGGTAAAGCCATTATAAAAAATTGCATGGAGAATCCTCAAAAAAATTAAAATAAAATTGTTTTTAATCATTGTAAATATAATTATATAAACCAGCACTCTTTTTCCAGGTATATACCCAACGGAAATAAAGTCAGTACTTCATAGAAATAGCTGTATTCCCATGTCTGTTGCAGCATTTTTTATGGTAGCCAAGATAAAGAAACAACCTAAGGGTATATTGCTGGATAAATGGATAAAAAAATTGAGATATATAAAAACTGACTCAAATGTTAACCTCCTTTGGCAACACCCTCACAGGCACACCCAGAAACGCTACTTTTTATTCTTCAATCCAATCAAGTTGACACTTAATAGTAACCATCACACAGCTCAATCTTGGATTAAAATCAGAGACTTTTTGAGCTCATGTGATGATAGAGTTTATTAGCAGTCTAAACAAGTCTGTGAAACTAATGTTTGCAATTGACTTATTTACTATAAATTCCTCCTCCTAACAATGCTCTTTGGGAGTGAAAAAATACATGCATAATAAAGATTACCTATTATAATTTGATTTAGATTTCCATTTGTTCCCATATATTAAGCAGGTGGACAAATAAGATTGAACATATTTTGTCTTATTTTTTCCATAATATGGAAAATAGCAGTCATTATTAATTTTTTCCTTAAATAACATTTTAGAATATACTAAAATTCTAAGTCTCATGAAATAATTTCCCTTAGATCATTATTGATGTAATGTAGAACATACAAGACAAATTATTGCCTAAAATATAAACTTTGTATGTGCATAGATTGCTTTTTAAGTTTGCAAATTATTGGATGATAACTTTATAGTAACAAGGTAATTGGTTATCTAGCATAAGCTCATGCCCTTGTTTTATTCTACAAAATATTTATTAATTCTGTTTTCAATGCTTAGTTGATCTACTATATGATCTAGCAACAAAGAACTAGATAATATATGGATAGTGAGACAAATGGGACCTTGACGAAATGATAGTAAAATATATATTTGTACTGTCCTTAAGGTGAAATATTATCCAAAGTAAAATGCAGTGTTATCTTCTCTTTAAAAAAGCATTTTATATGTGTGTTATATATTTATAACTGGCATAAACTATAACTCTTATGTATGTATAGCTGTTACATATGAATAACATGCAATGGTTATATATGTATAACTCTAAATACTGGCACAAAATTTTATATATGTGAGTTATATAGGTGAATACATAACACATATTAGTAAATGTTTTAAACTAAATAAACTTTTAGTTTAAGATTTTGCTATTTTTCAATAATATGACAGCATCATTGAATATTTTAAAATAATAGAGAAATGGATGAAACTAATGGTCTATTCTATAGTTTGAAGTCAGGTAATGTGATGTTCCAGATTTGTTCTTTTTGCTTAGTCTTGCTTTGGCTATTTGGGCTCTTTTTGTTTTCATTTGAATTTTAGGGTTTTTTTGGGGGGTGCTGTGAAAAATGATGGTGGTAGTTTGATGGGAATTGCATTGAATCTGTAGATTTCTTTTGGCAGTATGGTCATTTTCACAATATTGATTCTTCTCATCCATGAGCATGGAATGTGTGTCCACTTGCTTGTGTCTTCTATGATTTCTTTCAGCAGTGTTTTGTAATTTTCCTTGTAGAGATATTTACAATCCTTGGCTAAGTATATTCCTAAGGTTTTGCTGTTGTTGTTGTTGTTGTTTATTTGTTTGTTTGTTTTTTCAGCTGTTGTAAAAGGAAATGAGTTCTTGATTTGATTCTCAGTTTGGTAGTTGCTGTATAGTAGTGCTACTGATTTGTGTACATTGATTACATATCCTGAAACTTCACTGAATTCATTTATCAGATCTAAGGGCATTTTGGATGAGACTTCAGAGTTTTCTAGATATATGATCATATCATCAGTGAATAGTAACAGTTGACTTCCTTTTTCCCTTTTTTGGATGCCCTTTATTTATTTCTCTTTTCTGATTGCTCTGGCTAAGACTTCCAGTACTATGTTGAAGAGAAGTGATGAAAGTGAGTGAGCATCCTTCTCTTGTTCCAGTTCTCAGGGGGAATTTTTTCAACATTTTCCTATTTCATATGATGTTGGCTGGGAGTTTGTCGTGCATGGCTTTTATTACTTTGAGTTAAGTCCATTCTATGCCTATGTTGTTTAGGGTTTTTATCATAATGAGATACTGGATTTTATCAAATGCTTTTTCTGCATCAATCAAGATGATCGTATGAAAATCCATATTTTATTTAATATTTTTGTGTGCAACAATTCCAATGTTTATAAAATAAACATTTTATACATATTTTGAAATATCAAATAATATTTTTCTGCATTGTTCATCGAGTACAACTGTTTATTTCATTAATGTATACAGAATGTTTTTAAAAAAACAAATGCATTAGTGAAGGAAATTTAACATCATGAAATTTAGTCTAATATTCTAAAACACAAGTTCTCAGGTAGCAATATTAATAAATTTATTTTCATTTTAAACTAAGAGATGCCTATAGTTAAAGAGAAATCGCCCCTTCTACAAGATGTGTGTGTTATAGTTGGCAATTGTCTAGGCTGATATCAAAATCCCACAGACTTACTTTTTTTATATAAAAATGTACTCAATGCCTCTAGGTGTATCTACAAAGCAGCAAACAACAACAACAAAAAATTTATTTTTAGTAAATTTTAGCAAATTTTAGTTTATTTGCATATTTGAATAAAAATAAGTCTTCTTAAACTGTCAAAAGAAGAGAAAGTATCTCCTTTCATACCAAAGGACAGAGTGAAAAAGTTTAACTCTGGAGTTTGCTTGGAAATTATTTGGCATTTAATTAATATAAAGTGAATAAATGAAGAAATGAATGAGCAAAAAAACATAAATAGGTGGCATTATATACCTAACACAGAAAGTTGTTTGTTATAAACATAACAAAGCTCTACATTAATAGAAAATAATCTGACTAAACTTTGATTTGGCCTGATGACTATTTTCTCTCAAACTGTAAAAGAAACAGGAAGTGGAATTAACACCCTCTGATGTTAATTATATTTGACAGAAAGAAACCATTTATGGAGATGAAGTAATAAGGACTTTAAAGAAATTTCCTAAGAAGTTTTGGAAAGAAGAGGTTGCTAGAATGTAAGGGAAAAACAATTACGGATAAACGAAGAGAGAATTACTTTGGCAGAATTTATAAACAAACTCTACCAAAGAAAGGTGAAACTCTAAAAAAATATACTTTCTATAAGACAATAATGAAGAAGTGGAGAGACACACACAGAATATGATGTGATTGACCAGAAAACTCTGGTGAGTAAAAAGCACTGTCAGTTATAACTCTTTTCATTATTTTAACAGACTGATTGAGGTATAATTGACTAATAAAATTGTATACTTTAAAAATATACATTATGATTCAATATATATATAAACTGTAGAATTATAATGATCAAGTTAATTTTTCCATCACTTCAAATAATTATTTTTCTGGTGAGAACATTTAACATCTACTTGGAAAATTTAAGTATACAGAATTTAGAAAATTTCAAGTTAATAAGTACACAGTATTATTAACCGTAGTCACCATGCTATACACAGATCACCGTCTTGCATTTCAGCCTTTCACATTCCCTATTCAACTCTATTTCTATAAGTGACTTTTTTAGATTCCACAGGTAAATGAAATCATGTAGTATTTTTCTTTCTTTCTTTCACTTATTTCACCTAGCATAATACCTTTCAAATTTCAACCATGCTGTCGCAAGTAGCAGGATTTTCTTCTTTTTATATGGAAAAAAGGAGATCCTTTTGCACTGTTGGTGGGAATGTAAAGCAGTACAGCCATTATGGAAAACAGTATGGAGGTTCTTCAAAATATTAAAAATAGAACCACCATACGACCTAACAGTCTCACTTCTGAGTGCGCAAAGAAAACAAAATCAATACGTCAAAGAAATATCTGCATTCCCATGTTCATTTCTGGACTATTAGCCAAGACACAGTTAATGATTCCTATGCCTCCTCATATCCCCGGAAGTTAATATAGCCTGAATAATGTAGGCACTTAATAATGTGTATGAAGGGGAAATCAGGATTAAGACAATGATTCTCATCATTAATCATTATTGACCAGTCTCTCATGTGCCCTGACTGATTTTTTCTTTCTATTATTATTATTATGGTTATTATTATTATTGAGAAGGAATTTTGCTCTTGTTGCTGCCCAGGCTGAAGTGCAATGGCACCATCTCAGCTCACTGCAACCTCCGCCTCCCAGGTTCAGGTGATTCTCCTGTCTCAGCCTCCTGAGTAGCTGGTATTACAGGTGTCCACCACTACGCCCAGCTAGTTTTTAGTATTTTTAGTAGAGATGGGGTTTCACCACGTTAGCCAGGTTGGTCTCAAACTTCTGACCTCAGGTGATCCGCTCACCTCAGCCTCCCAAAATGCTGGGATTACAGGTGTGAGCCACCGTGCCCGGCCATGTCCTGACTGATTCTTTACTTGAACTTTGATATTCTTTAACCATTTTTCAATTCAATAGTAAATGTACTAGATGGAAAGAGAGAAAAAGAAAATCCTATGAGTCCTAAACCATGCAATGTATCAAATGATAAGCACTTATCTAACATGTAAATTAATAAAGGAACTGAGGATCAACTAAATATTAAAATGTATAATAGCAAACATTTTAATTTATTCAATGCATGCAATTTCTGTTTCTCACCATCATACAATGGTAAGATTTGTGTTCATTATGATCATGAGAGAAGAAAAATAACAGAGTCAAATCAAAAAAGCACTTGCTGAACAAAAAGCCACTCAAATTTATACCTAGTAACTAATGATCAAACTATTTGGTATTTTAAAATATCTATTTTTTGTGTGTATATATTATAATATTATTTGCTTCTATTAGGGGCAAATGAGAACGCATGGTGCAACATGTAAATTAATGAGAATTGTTTCACAATAAGCATTATGTAGGTAACAATAAATAATATATAATTAATAATAACATTCTATAAAGAGCTTTTTTTATGAAGGAAAAACTGAATCCTTGTAACTGCATGTCAGGAGACACTGAAAACGTAAGTGCTTCCTGCCTCTGCCAATACTATTATACTATTGTAAAGCTAGGACCTACCTAGGTGAAAGTAGAAAGAACAATGAAACTGTAATAAAAAAAATAGAACAGGCTAAACGTATGGGTAAGTACTGAAATATGTAAAAGAGATACTTGTCTGGGTGCATACAAGGAGTAATTAATTCATTGTAAAAGTATTTTAGAAATCGATGGTCAATTTCCTGGTGAGTAGTGAAATATCACAATATCTAAAATATGGATTGATATTTCAGACAGAATTTCATGTGTTGAGAAACAATAATTGTAACACATCTGCTTCACTGATAAAATCTCATTCCTGAGGGACTAAGGTTTTTCAGTCATGGATGAACATTTATAAGAAAGTAAGTGACTTTCACTGACTAAAGTCATACAGAGTAATTTACAGTTAAATGTTAATTTATCAATTTTTTAATAGGGAATATTTCTTCTAATGACCAGAATTATATACATTCTCCATCCAGGATACTCTTTTTTTTTTCTTTTCTTTTTTTTTTTTTATTTTTCATTTTATTTTATTTTATTATTATACTTTAAGTTCTAGGGTACATGTGCATAACGTGAAAGTTTGTTACATATGTATACTTGCGCCATTTGGTGTGCTGCACCCATCAACTCATCAGCACCCATCAATTCATCATTTATATCATGTATAACTCCCCAGTGCAATCCCTCCCTCCTCCCCCCTCCCCCCTCCCCCCTCCCCATGATAGGCCCCAGTGCGTGATGTTCCCCTTCCCGAGTCCAAGTGATCTCATTGTTCAGTTCCCACCTATGAGTGAGAACATGCGGTGTTTGGTTTTCTGTTCTTGTGAGAGTTTGCTAAGAATGATGGTTTCCAGATGCATCCATGTCTCTACAAAGGACACAAACTCATCCTTTCTTATGGCTGCATAGTATTCCATGGTGTGTATGTGCCACATTTTCTTAATCCAGTCTGTCACTGATGCACATTTGGGTTGATTCCAAGTCTTTGCTATTGTGAATAGTGCCGCAATAAACATACGTGTGCATGTGTCTTTATAGCAGCATGATTTATAATTCTTTGGGTATATACCCAGTAGTGGGATGGCTGGGTCATATGGTAATTCTAGTTCTAGATCCTTGAGGAATCACCATACTGTTTTCCGTAGTGGTTGAACTAGTTTACAATCCCACCAACAGTGTAAAAGTGTTCCTATTTCTCCACATCCTCTCCAGCACCTGTTGTTTCCTGACTTTTTAATGATTGCCATTCCAACTGGTGTGAGATGGTATCTCATTGTGGTTTTGATTTGCATTTCTCTGATGGCCAGTGATGATGAGCATTTTTTCATGTGTCTGCTGGCTGTATGAATGTCTTCTTTTGAGAAATGTCTGTTCATATACTTTGCCCACTTTTTGATGGGGTTGTTTGTTTTTTTCTTGTATATTTGTTTGAGTTCTTTGTAGGTTCTGGATATTAGCCCTTTGTCAGATGAGTAGATTGCAAAAACTTTCTCCCATTCTGTAGGTTGCCTGTTCACTCTGAGGGTAGTTTCTTTTGCTGTGCAGAAGCTCTTTAGTTTAATTAGATCCCATTTGTCAATTTTGGCTTTTGTTGCTGTTGCTTTTGGTGTTTTAGACATGAAGTTCTTGCCCATGCCTATGTCCTGAATGGTACTACCTAGGTTTTCTTCTAGGGTTTTTATGGTATTATGTCTAACATTTGAGTCTCTAATCCATCTTAAATTAATTTTCATATAAGGAGTAAGGAGAGGATCCAGTTTCCACTTTCTACTTATGGCTAGCCAATTTTCCCAGCACCATTTATTAAATAGGGAATCCTTTCCCCATTTTTGTTTCTCTCAGGTTTGTCAAAGATCAGATGGCTGTAGATGTGTGGTATTATCTCTGAGGTCTCTGTTCTGTTCCATTGGTCTATATCTCTGTTTTGGTACCAGTACCATGCTGTTTTGGTTACTGTAGCCTTGTAGTATAGTTTGAAGTCAGGTAGCGTGATGCCTCCAGCTTTGTTCTTTTGACTTAGGATTGTCTTGGCAATGCGGGCTCTTTTTTGGTTCCATATGAACTTTAAAGCAGTTTTTTCCAATTGTGTGAAGAAAGTCATTGGTAGCTTGATGGGGATGGCATTGAATCTATAAATGAGCTTGGGCAGTATGGCCATTTTCATGATATTGATTCTCCTATCCATGAGCATGGTATGTTCTTCCATTTGTTTGTGTCCTCTTTTATTTCACTGAGCAGTGGTTTGTAGTTCTCCTTGAAGAGGTCCTTGACATCCCTTGTAAGTTGGATTCCTAGGTATTTTATTCTCTTTGAAGCAATTGTGAATGGAAGTTCATTCCTGATTTGGCTCTCTGTCTGTTACTGGTGTATAAGAATGCTTGTGATTTTTGCACATTAATTTTGTATCCTGAGACTTTGCTGAAGTTGCTTATCAGCTTAAGGAGATTTTGGGCTGAGACAATGGGGTTTTCTAAATATACAATCATGTCATCTGCAAACAGGGACAATTTCACGTCTTCTTTTCCTAACTGGATACCTTTGATTTCTTTCTCTTGCCTGATTGCCCTAGCCAGAACTTCCAACACTATGTTGAATAGGAGTGGTGAGAAAGGGCATCCCTGTGGGCTGATATTGGCTGTGGGTTTCTCATAAATAGCTCTTATTATTTTCAGCTACGTTCCATCAATACCGAATTTATTGAGCATTTTTAGCATGAAGCGCTGTTGAATATTGTCAAAGGCCCTTTCTGTATCTATTGAGATAATCATGTGGTTTTTGTCTTTGGTTCTGTTTATTGCTGGATTACGTGTATTGATTTTCATATGTTGAACCAGCCTTGCATCCCGGGAATGAAGCCCACTTGATCATGGTGGATAAACTTTTTGATGTGCTGCTGGATCCGGTTTGCCAGTATTTTATTGAGGATTTTTGGATTGATGTTCATCAGGGATATTGGCCTAAAATTCTCTTTTTTTGTTGTGTCTCTGCCAGGCTTTGGTATCAGGATGATGTTGGCCTCATAAAATGAGTTAGGGAGGATTCCCTCTTTTTCTATTGATTGGAATAGTTTCAGAAGGAATGCTACCAGCTCCTCCTTGTACCTCTGGTAGAATTCAGCTGTGAATCCATCTGGTCCTGGACTTTTTTTGGTTGGTAGGCTATTAATTGTTGCCTCAATTTCAGAGCCTGCTATTGGTCTATTCAGGGATACAACTTCTTCCTGGTTTAGTCTTGGGAGAGTGTAAGTGTCCAGGAAATTATCCATTTCTTCTAGATTTTCTAGTTGATTTGCGTAGAGGTGTTTATAGTATTCTCTGATGGTAGTTTGTATTTCTGTGGGGTTGGTGGTGATATCCCTTTTATCATTTTTTATTGCATCTATTTGATTTTTCTCTCTTTTCTTCTTTATTAATCTTGTTAGCAGTCTGTCAATTTTGTTGATCTTTTCAAAAAACCAACTCCTGGATTCATTGAGTTTTTGGAGGGTTTTTTGTGTCTCTTTCTCCTTCATTTCTGCTCTGATCTTAGTTATTTCTTGCCTTCTGCTAGCTTTTGAATGTGTTTGCTCTTGCTTCTCTAGTTCTTTTAATTGTGACGTTAGACTGTCAATTTTAGATCTTTCCAGCTTTCTCTTGTGGGCATTTAGTGCTATAAATTTCCCTCTACACACTGCTTTAAATGTGTCCCAGAGATTCTGGTATGTTGTATCTTTGTTCTCTTTGGTTTCAAAGAACATCTTTATTTATGCCTTCATTTCATTATGTACCCAGTAGTCATTCAGGAGCAGGTTGTTCAGTTTCCATGTAGTTGAGCGGTTTTGATTGAGTTTCTTAGTCCTGAGTTCTAGTTTGATTGCACTGTGGTCTGAGAGACAGTTTGTTATAATTTCTGTTCTTGTACATTTGATGAGGAGTGCTTTACTTCCAATTATGTGGTCAATTCTGAAATAAGTGTGATGTGGTGCTGAGAAGAATGTATATTCTGTTGATTTGGGGTGGAGAGTTCTGT
The DNA here is from genome assembly GCF_007565055.1 of Rhinopithecus roxellana. Taxonomy (NCBI): domain Eukaryota; kingdom Metazoa; phylum Chordata; class Mammalia; order Primates; family Cercopithecidae; genus Rhinopithecus; species Rhinopithecus roxellana. Next base: position 80,267,151 of record NC_044552.1, read on the forward strand.
AGATGTCTGTTAGGTCTGCTTGCTGCAGAGATGAGTTCAATTCCTGGATATCCTTGTTAACTTTCTGTCTCGTTGATCTGTCTAATGTTGACAGCGGAGTGTTGAAGTCTCCCATTATTATTGTATGGGAGTCTAAGTCTCTTTGTAAGTCTCTAAGGACTTGCTTTATGAATCTGGGTGCTCCTGTATTGGGTACATATATATTTAGGATAGTTAGCTCTTCCTGTTGAATTGATCCCTTTACCATTATGTAATGGCCTTCTTTGTCTCTTTTGATCTTTGATGGTTTGAAGTCTGTTTTATCAGAGACTAGGATTGCAACCCCTGCTTTTTTTTGTTCTCCATTTGCTTGGTAGATCTTCCTCCATCCCTTTATTTTGAGCCTGTGTATGTCTCTGCATGTGAGATGGGTCTCCTGAATACAGTAGACTGATGGGTCTTGACTCTTTATCCAGTTTGCCAGTCTCTTTTAATTGGAGCATTTAGTCCATTTACATTTAAGGTTAATATTGTTATGTGTGAACTTGATTCTGCCATTATGATATTAACTGGTTATTTTGCTCGTTAGTTGATACAGTTTCTTCCCAGCCTGGATGGTCTTTACATTTTGGCATGTTTTTGCAATGGCTGGTACTGGTTGTTCCTTTCCATGTTTAGTGCTTCCTTCAGGGTCTCTTGTAAGGCAGGCCTGGTGGTGACAAAATCTCTAAGCATTTGCTTATCTGTAAAGGATTTTATTTCTCCTTCATTTATGAAACTTAGTTTGGCTGGATATGAAATTCTGGGTTTAAAATTCTTTTCTTTAAGAACGTTGAATATTGGCCCCCACTCTCTTCTGGCTTGTAGAGTTTCTGCCGAGAGATCTGCTGTTAGTCTGATGGGCTTCCCTTTGTGAGTAACCCGACCTTTCTCTCTGGCTGCCCTTAACATTTTTTCCTTCATTTCAACTTTGGTGAATCTGGCAATTATGTGTTTTGGAGTTGCTCTTCTCGAGGAGTATCTTTGTGGCGTTCTCTGTATTTCCTGAATTTGAATGTTGGCCTGCCCTACTAGGTTGGGGAAGTTCTCCTGGATGATATCCTGAAGAGTGGTTGCCAACTTGGTTCCATTTCCCCCTCACTTTCAGGCACCCCAATCAGACGTAGATTTGGTCTTTTTACATCATCCCATACTTCTTGCAGGCTTTGTTCGTTTCTTTTTCTTCTTTTTTCTTTTGGTTTCTCTTCTCGCTTCATTTCACTCATTTGATCCTCAATCGCTGATACTCTTTATTCCAGTTGATCGAGTCGGTTACTGAAACTTGTGCATTTGTAAAGTATTTCTTGTGTCATGGTTTTCATCTCTGTCATTCGTTTATGACCTTCTCTGCATTAATTATTCTAGTTATCAATTCTTCCACTCTTTTTTCAAGATTTTTAGTTTCTTTGCGCTGGGTACATAATTCCTCCTTTAGCTCTGAGAAGTTTGATGGACTGAAACCTTCTTCTCTCATCTCGTCAAAGCCATTCTCCGTCCAGCTTTGATCCGTTGCTGGCGATGAGCTGCGCTCCTTTGCAGGGGGAGATGCGCTCTTATTTTTTGAATTTCCAACTTTTCTGCCCTGCTTTTTCCCCATCTTTGTGGTTTTATGTGCCTCTGGTCTTTGATGATGGTGACGTACTGATGGGGTTTTGGTGTGGGTGTCCTTCCTGTTTTATAATTTTCCTTCTAACAGTCAGGACCCTCACCTGTAGGTCTGTTGGAGATTTCTTGAGGTCCACTCCAGACCCTGTTTGCCTGGGTATCAGCAGCAGACGGCTGCAGAAGATAGAGTATTGCTGAACAGCGAGTGTACCTGTCTGATTCTTGCTTTGGAAGCTGCCTCTCAGGGGTGCACTCCACCATGTGAGGTGTGGGATGTCGGTCTGCCCCTAGTGGGGGATGTCTCCCAGTTAGGCTACTCAGGGGTCAGGGACCCACTTGAGCAGGCAGTCTGTCCCTTCTCAGATCTCAACCTCCGTGTTGGGAGATCCACTGCTCTCTTCAATGCTGTCAGACAGAGTCGTTTGTGTCTGCAGAGGTTTCTGCTGCTTTTGTTGTTGTTGTTGTTGTTGTTGTTGTTTAGCTGTGCCCTGTCCCCAGAGGTGGAGTCTACAGAGACAGGCAGGCTTCCTTGAGCTGCTGTTAGCGCCACCCAGTTCGAGCTTCCCAGAGTCTTTGTTTACCTACTTAAGCCTCAGCAATGGCGGGCGCCCCTCCCCCAGCCTTGCTGCTGCCTTGCAGTTAGATTGCAGACTGCTGTGCTAGCAATGAGGGAGGCTCCCTGGGCATGGGACCCTCCCGGCCAGGTGTGGGATATAATCTCCTGGTGTTCACCTTTGCTAAGACCTTGGTAAAGCTCAGTATTGGGGTGGGAGTTACCCGATTTTCCAGGGGTTGTGTGTCTCAGTTCCTCTGGCTAGGAAAAGGGATTCCCTTCCCCCTTGCGCTTCCCAGGTGAGGTGATGCCTCGCCCTGCTTCAGCTCTCGCTGGTCGGGCTGCAGCCGCTGACCAGCACTGATTGTCCGGCACTCCCTAGTGAGATGAACCCAGTACCTCAGTTGAAAATGCAGAAATCACCGGTCTTCTGTGTCGCTCGCACCTGGAGTTGGAGACTAGAGCTGTTCCTATTCAGCCATCTTGCTCCGCACCCCCAGGATACTCTTTTTGAGATAATTACATGGAACATTAAATTAGCCAATAAAACTTTCCTTGGTAAATAAATAATGGGAGAAAAAGAAAGGAATAAACAAATAAAGGAAGGAAGGAAGGAAGGAAGGAAGGAAGGAAGGAAGGAAGGAAGGAAAGAAGGAAGGAAAAAAGGAAGGAAGGGAAAAGAAGGAAGGAAAAAAAGGAAGGAAGGAAAAAGGAAGAAAGGAAGGAAGGAAGAAAAAAAGGAAGGAAGGAAGGAAGGAAGGAAGCAGGGAGGGAGGGAGGGAAGGGACAGAAAAGGTAGAAATAAAAGGAAAAAATTACTCAAATGGCATTCTCTACAACCTTGAAAACTACTTGGATTATCTGTACCTTAAACTAGAGAACAATCCTTTACTGTCTGAATTCACTTACCTTCTATGCTATGTTCTATTTTCTTAATATGGCTCATCAAGTTTCAGCCTAGAAGCTCTTTCTATTGGTTTAAGAGACATTTTGTTTCTTAAATTATGTGACATAGTCAATTCTTCATATAGCTGTTTCTTTTCAACTGTAAGGATCCATAGGAAGAATTCACTAAATATTTAATATTGTAACAATAATTATAAGAATCAATCCCTAATGTGAAATAATTTCTGAGCACATAGGCAAATCTATCTTTATAATACACAAATAAACCATGCTACATAATATTAATTCTTACTATTATAGAATTTAAATGACTTTTAAGTCTAGCTCTAAATAAAAATTGTCAAGATTTATTTAGAAATGCAGATGTTTTGACCCTGTCCAAGAGTTACTAAATTAGGATGTCTGAAGATGAACTTCAGATAATTTGTAAAGTGATCAAAATGCAATTTTAATATGTAGCTAGCTCTAAGAATCCTGTATTATTTTATGTAAATATATTTTTAGATTAGATTCTCTATCTTCCACATACTTGATTAATATTTTGCTAAAGGTTACTGAGTTTAGAGATTTCTCTTTCTCATGCTATGTTGGTTCTACACATTTCCAAATATGTTGTCTGATATTTATATTCAGTGATAAATGTTTTTGTGAAAAGCTCCAGCACTCCTATCTCAAATGTCAAAAAAATATTTAAAAAGATAATGAATCAAATCCAACAGAAAAAATCAGTCTTAAAAGTCCACAAAAGCCCTACAATTTGCTACAGTTTAAGACTGGCATAGATTGACAGTAAAATACAGGATCAGAATTGTTTTCATTATGTGTTTGCTGAATAGCTTTTCATTACCATATGGCAGGTTCTGAATGTAGTAGTTGGGATAAATATCATAAATGGTCATTGTAAAAAGAACTTAATGTTCTCATGATCCAAATTAAACCCTTTGTTGGACAAAGCTGAGGAACACTTTTCTTTGGGCTGAGTTTCTCAACTATGTGTGACTGCATGATATCTAACCTGTATTTTACAGGCACTGAGCTTCAAAGCTGGGTTATTTCAAATGTGCCTTCATTTACAATTATAAAATAAATGGCTTTAGAGCACAGTTTATTTTTAAAAGGTCACTCAAATAACAATACTTTAATTCAGAAATAATGTTGAGCTACTAACAATTATTTTCCTAAAATAATTTCAATAACATAATTGTTAATATTGTATGACACGATGGGAACAAAGCAGCAACATTGATTATATTTCCCACACATTCACATATTAAGTAACTTTTAACAGAGTGCCTACATTTTATTCTTTAGTTTGTCAAAGAAAAGCTTATGAATTTTTACTGTGCTAACAAAAAAAATTAATAAGTTACAAGACCTTTCTGAAGGCATAGTTGCATATATAGAATAAGAAAAAAGCCACTACTATTTTTTTTTATGAAGGGTCAAATGTTATGTTTTTTCCAATGACTATCACAAAGAAAATTTTAAAAATTGAGAGACCTCAAGGGATGGAATAGCAAATAAAAGGGGAGATGTACGAACAGTTAGAGCGTTAATTTTGGAATACTGCAAAATCCAAAGAGCTTATTCAGAAAGATGGGAACACTATAAGGATTTATGTTTAAAAGCAAGTAATAATTTTGATTGACCTAATATTTGCCGGACACATAGAGCATTTTGTGTTTCAGAGCTTATTCTTGATAATAAGTTCATATAGCTTTCAGAAACATAAAAGATAAAAATTTACATTTTATAGACAGATTAAGTGGGAATATTTTGTGTTATAATAAACTACTGCAACATTTTCTAAAGAGGCACTCCACCAGTCTGGTTAAGTGTTTATGAATACATAAATGTCTACTTGAATCAGAATCTGAGTCTGTGAAGCAGAAGAGTCTGAACCTGAAGTATTTGAAATCCCTACTTAAATGATTTGAAAGTTGAGACACCATTTAAAGTATTATAATGCAATTAATTGGGTAACATATAAGTCCTACCTACTGGAAAAATTGTGATATCTTTGGATGTGAACTTTGATTATCTTATGAACCTTCCCGATGATGTTGATATTGTTCACTATAAAAATAAGCAAGAGGAATAAAGCACTTAAAACATTACCATTATAAGAAAATAATTTTCTCTTGTCTTTAAAGCTATGTATAATTCGCCTTGCATATCTGTAGAGATACTCAAATAAATTGCTAAAATTTGGAGAGTAATATAAACAGAGGCTTATATTTGACTTTAAAATGCATACAGAGAAATAAAACTGCTTCATATAAGTAAAAAATTAATTTAGGTTGATTACCATATTTAACTTAGAATTACTTCCTTAGTATTAAAAATTAATGTTTACCTTTAAAAATATACTTTAGAGGTAATTTGTGCTGTGAATAGTTGATTTGTGGAGGTGAAATAAACCTGAAACAAATATTGATCTGAGAGTTAAAAATATAAAAACATGGCTGGGCGCGGTGGCTCATCCCTGTAATCCCAGCATTTTGGGAGGCTGAGAGGGGTGGATCATGAGGTCAGGAGATCGAGATCATCCTGGCTCTCTACTAAATACAAAAAATTACCCAGGCGTGGTGGCATGCGCCTGTAGTCCCAGCTACTCGGGAGTCTGAGGCAGGAGAATCACTTGAACCCGGGAGACGAAGGTTGCAGTGAGTCGAGATCACTGCAATCCAGCCTGGCGACAGAGCAAGACTCCATCTCAAAATATATATACACATATGTATACATATGTGTGTGTGTATATATATGTGTGTGTGTATATATACACATACGTATGTGTGTGTGTGTATATATACACATGTATATATATACGTGTGTGTATATATACACACACACATACATATGGTGACAGAGCAAGACTCCATCTCAAAATATGTATACATATATATGTGTGTATATATATACATACACACACACACACATATATATTGTACCTCTGAGATAAGTATGCCCAAGTGAAATCTTACCCATGACCTGAAGATTCTGTTTTAAATTTTCTTGAAAAGATTATATTTATTAGATATTGGCTTACTAGAAATGGAAGGTTAGAAGTAGAGAATTATAGAGTTATATAGTCACTACATACTCCAGTCCTGTAGAGGGCAGAGGCTACTCTCAACTAATGATGTGGCTGGGAATATGAATTCTGACATCAGAAGAATTGGATTCAAATACTGACTCTTACACTTAATCACAGTGTGGTAGGAAGACTTCCAAGATAGTCTCTAAAGATCTCTGTCTTATAGCAGTTATGCCTCTGTGTAATTCTCTTTTCTGGATTGTAGGCTGGACTTAATGATTTGAATATAACCAATATAATACAGCAAAGGTGATGGGATACCTCTTCCATGATGAGGTTACAAAAGATAAATAACTTCTATCTTGCTAGCAGACCATCTATTGCCTTCTCAACTTCCCTTATATGAGAAAGGAAGCGGACATGGAGAGGTCCATGTGGCAGTGAACTGAACTCTCAAGGAATTGAATATTGCCAATGACTATTGAATTAGCTTAGAAGCAGATACTTCTCCAGCTGAGTCTTCAAATGAGACTATACTCATATTGCCAACACTTTTATTACAGCCTCTTGAAAAAACAAGAAAAGAGGACTTAAGTAAAGTGTGGCCAAATTCTTTTTATTTTTATTTTATTTTATTTTATTTTATTTTATTTTATTTTATTTTATTTTAAGTTGCTGGGTACACATGTGGGATGTTCAGGTTTGTTACATAGTTAAACCTGTGCCAAGGTGGTTTGCTGCACCTATCAACCCATCACTTAGGTATTAAGCCCAGTATGTATTAGCTATTTTTCCTTTCCCCCATTCAACAGGCCCTGGTGTGTGTTGTTCCCCTATCTGTGACTATATGCTCTCATTGTTCAGCCTCAACTTATGAGTGAAAACATGTGGTTTTTGGTTTTCTGTTCCTGCACTAGTTTGCTGAGGATAATGTTTTCCAGCTCCATTCATGTCCCTGAAAAGAACATGATCTCATTCGTTTTAATGGCTGCATAGTATTCCATGGTATATATGTACCACATTTTCTTTTTCCACTCTATCATTGATGGGCATTTAGGTTTATTCCGTGTTTTTGCTACTGTGTCTTTATAATAGAATAACTTATATTGCTTTGAGTATATACCCAGTAAAGGGATTGCTGGGTCAAATGGTGTTTCTGTCTCTAGGTCTTTGAGGAATCACACACTGTCTTCCACAATGGTTAAACTGATTTACATTCCCACCAACAACATAGAAACATTCCTATTTCTCTGCAGCCTTGCCAGCATCTGTTGTTTCTTAACTTTTTAATAATTGCCATTCTGACTAGCATAAGACGGTATCTCATTATAGTTTTGATTTACGTTTCTCTAATAATGAGGGATATTGAGATTTTTTTCATTTGTTTGTTGGCTGCATGAATGTCTTCTTTTGATAAGTGTATGTTCATTTCCTTTGCCCACTTTTTCATGGAATTGTTTCTTTGTTTTTTTCTTATAGATTTGTTTGTTTCTTGTAGTTTCTGGATATTAGGCCTTTGTCAGATGGATAAACTGTACAAATTTTCTCCCATTCTGTAGGTTGTCTCTTCACTCTGATAACAGTTTCTTTTGCTGTTTAGCCAAATTCTTAACCCACACAAACTGCAGTAATAAATTGGTGTTGTGTTAAGCCCCTACATTTTGTAGTAATTTGTTACACAGCTATAGATAGCTAATACATGCAGTGTGACCGTTAACAGATTTAATTTCTCAAGCATTTAGTGTTCACACCTATAAAATGGTTATAATTAGAGTAGCTATGCCATTGTGAAAAACACTTTAGCATTTAAGAAGTATCCTATGAATGGTAGTGAATACTGGAGAATCTAGCAGGTCCCAATTAAAAATGCATATCTTCTTTGAATAAATTCTGAACTAAACTGAATATAATGCATAGTAAAGCAGGTTAGAAAAAATTGTCTTAATGTAGATAAAGCTGAACTGAGTCTGAATAATGGTTTATATCTATAGACAGGTATACTTAAAAATACTGAGTCCTAGATACAGGCAGAATTTTGCAGCCAGTAACAGCAGCACCAGATCTAGAAAGCTCTTCGCACATAGGAGGCTTACTTCTGTAAGATTTACAGCATGGAAAATAAGAGCAGCATTTTCATTGGCTGGGATCATCGTTTCTAAGAGAAAGAGAGAAGACAGAAAGAGAGGAAGAGGCTGACCAAGCCTTGTTAATTTTTTTTTCCTTCAAAACATATCAATCAGATCATGGTTTCTCCAGTATAGGAACAGAGCATATGAAAATACAGAAGACATGAAGGGTCCTCAAGATTTATGCTAAAGAAAATCCTTCCATGTGGAAACATTAAGAATAGCTCATAGGAGGTAGAGCAAGGTAGCCAAACAGAAGTCTCCAGTGATTTTCCCTCTGCAAGAACTCTAAATTGAGCAACTATCCACACAAGAAATCATCTGCATAAGAACTAAAAATCAGGTGAGTGATTACAGTATCTGATTTTAACACCCTATCAAGGAAAGAGGCACTGAAGAGGTTAAGAAAGACAATCTTGAATTGTCAGCCCCAGCTGTCCCTGATCCCCTGGCAATGGCCATGTAGTTGCATGTCAGGGAGAGAAAATCTGTGTGATAGAGGAAGGGAGAGTGCAGTGATTGTGGGCCTCTGCACTAGAACTCAGTGTGGTTCTGTCACAGTGGAAAGCAATACAGGGAAGAATTTAGCCAGCACCCACAGAATGAACATTTAGATCAGCCCCAGCCAGAGGGGAATCATCTACCCCAGTGGGCAGAACATGAGTTATGACTAGCCACGCCACCACATTAAAGTGTTCTAGGGTCTTAAGAAAAGTAGAAAGACAATCTAGGCTACAAGGACTGTAATTCCTGGACGAGTACTGCTGCTGCGCTAGGCTCAGAGCCAGTGGACTTGGAGTGTATGTGATCCACTGAGACACCAGCTGGGGCGACCAAGATAGTGCTTGTGTAACCCCTTCTCAACCACAGGCAGGGAAGCTTACTGCTCCTGGAGAGACTCCTTTCTTCCACCTGAGAAATAGAGAGGGCAGGGTAAAGAGGACTTAGTCTTACAACTTGAATACCAGCTTAGCCACAGTAAAATAAAGCACCAAAAGAAGTCTTGAAGTCCGAGTTCCAGGCCTTAGTTCCCAGGCAACATTTCCAGAAAATCCCTGGGACAGAAGGGAACCAACTTTCCTGAAGGGAAGAACTTAGTCTTAGCAGAATTCATCATCAGCTGACAAAAGAGCCCTGTGGCTTTGAATAAATATCAGTGGTAGCCTGGCAGTACTCACCATGGTCATTGGACAAGACCCAGTACCTAACTGACTTCAAGTGTGACTCAGCACATTCCCAGCTGTGGTGGCCACAAGGAGAAACTCCTACTTGAGGAAAGGAAAAGGAAGAATAAAAAGGACTTTGTCCTGTAAATTGGGTAACAGCTCAGTCGCAGTAAAATAATGCACTGAACAGACCCCTGAAGTCCCCAATTCCAGATGTTTGCTCCTAGATGTCACTGTTGGACCTGCCACCGTAATCCAAGGGATTCTCACAAATCTCACCCAAGAGCACCATGGCAGTACCTCTTCAAATCTGCAAATGTCACAGCATTACTGGACACAGGAAGGGGATCATCCCACACTGGGTCCTATTGTGGGGAGGGGGTAGGGGGTAGGGATAGTATTAGGAGATATACCTAATGTAAATGATGAGATGATGGGTGCAGCACATCAACATGGCACATGTATACATATATAACAAACCTGCACATTGTGCACATGTACCCTAGAACTTAAAGTATAATAATAAAAAAAAGAAATTTGATTTCCTTAGTACTGCCAAAGGCAACTAATTCAATGGTAATTAGAACACATGCATAAAAATCAGAATACTAATTTAATATTTTAACAAATCTCTTATAACTATTAATTGGATTGATGTTGATTGATTATACTTTGTTTATAAGCAGATCTACTGACTAATTCAAACTGTACTTGTAAAATTTCTTAATATATGTGGAATTTATCAGAAGAAGTTATCAAATAATATTCATGTTTATTACATTTCATCCACAAAAAGTCTGAAATGACCATTTCTACTAACTTGTTTTACCAATCCCATTAACCACAAAATTAATAATATTATTACTACTGCTTCCACTACTATTACTATGATTATGATTATTCACACTACTGTTATTACTTCTACTTTTACTAGATATTTTTTGGTTTATGGGTAAGTAGTATATATATACATATATACTATATATATTATTTATATTTTTAAGATACATGAGATATTGTGGTAAATACCTGTAATACATAATGATCACATGAGAGTAAATGGAGTATCCATCACCTCAAGCATTTATCAATGTGTTGTGTTCTGAACAATTCAATTATACTATTTTAGCTGTTTTAACATGTACAATAAATTATTTTTGAGTGCAGTCACCCTGTTGTGCTACTAAATACTAGATCTTATTCATTTTATATAACTCTATTTTTTATAGCCGTTAACCATCTCTACTTCCCTCACTCCCACTATCCTTCCCAGCCTGCGATAACCATCATTCCACTCTCTCCCCATGAGGACTTTTATTTTAAGTTTTAGCTCCAATAAATGAGTGAGAGCATGCAAAATTTCCCTTTCTGTGCCTGACTTATTGCACTTAATATAATTTTCTCTAGTTCCATCCTTGTTGTTGCAAATGACAGGATCTCATTGCATTTTATGGCTGAATAATACTCAATTACATTTTCTTTATCTCTTCATCTATTGACCGATACTTAGACTACTTTCAAATTTTGGTTATTGTGAACAGTACTACAATAAACATAGGATTGCAGACATCTCTTCAACATGTTGATTTCCTTCTTTTTGGGTATAAACCTAGCAGATGGATTGCTGCATTATATGGAGGTTTTCTGAGGAACTTCCATACTGTTGTTCACAGTGGTTATACTAACTTACATTCTCTCTAACAGTGTACAAGGATTCTCTTTTCTCCACATTCTCACTAGCATATTATAGCCCATCTTTTGGATAAAAGCCATTTTAACTGAGGTGAGATATTTCATTATAATTTGATTCGCATTTATCTGATGGTCAATGTTGTTGAGCATCTTTTCATATATCTGTTGGTTACTTGTATGTTTGCCTTTGAAAAATGTCTGTTCAAACCTTTTGTCCATTTTTAAATTGGATTATTAGATTTTTGTCTATTGACTTATTTGAGTTCCTTATATATTCCAGTTATTAATTCCTTGTCATATAAATAGTTTACAAATATTTTCTCTCATTCTATGAGACAAAGGTTATTTACTTTTCTGTTCAAAAGCTTTTTTTTAATTGATGTAATCCTATTTGTCCATTTTTTATTTGGTTGCCTGTGTTTGTATTGGTATTACTCGTGGGGTATTACTCAAGAAATCTTTGCCCAGACCAATATCCTGGAAAGTTTTCCTTTTTTTTTTTTTTTTAGTAGTCTTATTGTTTAAGATCTTAGATTCAATCTTTAATCTATTTTGATTTGATTTTTGTATATGGCAAGAGATACAGGTCTAGTTTCATTCTTCTGCATATGGATATCGTTTTCTGAGTACCGTTTATAGAACAGATTGTCCTTTCCCCCAATGTAGGTCCTTGGAACTTTTGTTAAAAATGACTTCACTGTAGATACAAGGATTTATTTCTGGGTTCCCTATTGTGTTCCATTGGCCGGTGTCTGTTTTTTTGCCAGTACCATACTGTTTTGGTTACTATAGCTCTGTACTATAATTTTAATTCATGTAATGTGATTTCTCCAGCTTTGTGCTTTTTGCTCAGGATGGCTTTTATTATTCTGGATCCACTTTGGTCTCATATAAATTTTAGGTTGTATTTCTATTTCTGTGAAGAATGTCACTGGTATTTTAATAGGAATTGCATTGAGTCTGTAGAATGTTTTGAGTAGCATGAACATTTTGTCAGTATTGACTCTTATAATCCATGAACACAGAATATACTCTCATTTGTGTGTGTGTGTGTCATCTTCAACTTCTTGCATCAATGTTTTATAGTTTTCATTGTAAATATCTTCACTTCTTTGGTTAAATTTATTCCTAGCTATTTTATTTTATTTGTAGCTGTTGTAAATGGGATTACTTTCTTGAGTTCTTTGTCAGAGTGTTCACTGTTGTCATATAAATAAGCTACTGACTTTTTTATATTGATTTTATATTCTTGCAACTTTACTAATTTTATTTCTCAGTTTGCAAAGGTTTTTGGTGGAGTATTTAGGTTTTTCCAAATATAAGATAACATCAGGCTGGGCACAGTGGCTAACACCTGTAATCCCAGCACTTTGGGAGGCCAAGGCAGGTGGATCACTTGAGGTCAGGAGTTCAAGACCAGGCTGGCCAACATGGCAAAACCCTGTCTCTACTAAAAATACAGAAATTAGCTGGGCATGGTGGCAGGCACCTGTAATCCCAGCTACTCAGAAGCCTGAGGTGAGAAACTGACTTGAACCCATGAGGCAAATATTGTAGTGAGCCAAGGTGGAACGACTCTTCTCCAACCTGGGTGACAGAGTGAGACTCTGTCTCAAAAACACAAACAAAACAACAACAAAAAAGATAGTATCATCAAGAGAAATTTGATTTCTTCCTTTCCAGTTTGGATGCCTTTTATTAGTTTCTATTTTCTGATTGCTATAGTTAGGACTTCTAGTACTATGTTGAATAACAGTGGTGAAAATGAGAATTCTTGTCTTGCTCTAGATCTTATAGGAAAGGCTTTCAATTTTTCCCTGTTCAGTATAATAGCAGCTGTGGGTCTGTCTTATATGGGTTTTATTGTGTCGAGGTATATTCCTTATATTTCCAGTTTTTTTTTAGTGTTTTTATCATGAAGGAATGTTGAATTTTATCAGATGCTTTTCAGCATCAGTTGAAATAATCACAGAGTTTTTCCTTCATTCTGTTGTTATGATGTATTACATTGGTCAATTTGCATATGTTGAACCATCCTTGCATCCCTAGGATAAATCCTACTTGGTTATGATGAATGATCTTTTTTGTGTTGTTGAATTTGGTTTGTTAGCATTTTTTTTGAGGATTTTTGCATCAATGTTTATCAAGGATATTGTAGTTTTCATTTTCGATGTGTCTTTGGTTTTGGTATCAGGCTAATGCTGGCCTTGTAGTATGAGTTTCAAAGTATTCCCTTCTCCTTCATTTGTCATAATATTCTGAGTAAGATTCGTATTAGTTCTTACTTAAATATTTGGTAAAATTGCCATGAAATCCTGAGCATTTCTTTGTTGGAAACTTTTTATTATGGCTTTGATCTCATTACTTATTATTGGTCTGCTAAAGTTTTAGACTTCATATTTCAATCTTGGCAGGTTGTATATGTCCAGAAATGTATCCATTTCTTCTAGGTTTTCCAGTTTATTGGCATATAGTTGCTCAGAGTAGTTTCTAATAATTCTTTGAATTTCTGCTGTGTTAGTTGTAATCTCTCCATTTTCATATTGGAATTTATTTATTTCGGCCTTCTTTCTATTTTTCTTAGCATAGTTAAAGGTTTGTTGATATTGTTTACCTGTTCAAAAACCAACTTTTTGTTCCATTTAACTTTTGTGTTTTGTTTCAATTTCATTGATTTCTGGTGTTTTCTTTATTATTTCTTTTCTTCTACTAATTTTGGGTTTTGTCTGCTCTAACTTTTCTAGTTCTTTATTATTATGATTATTATTATCATACTTTAAGTTCTAGGGTACATGTGCACAATGTGCAGGTTTGTTACATATGTATACTTGTGCTATGTTGGTATGCTGCACCCGTCAACTCACCAGCACCCATCAACTCGTCATTTACATCAGGTATAATTCCCAACGCAATGCCTCCCCACTCCCCCCACCCCATAATAGGCCCCAGTGTGTGATGTTCCCCTTTCTGAGTCCAAGTGATCTCATTGTTCAGTTCCCACCTATGAGTGAAAACATGCAGTGTTTGGTTTTCTGTTCTTGCAATAGTTTGTTGAGAATGATGGTTTCCAGCTGCATCCATGTGCCTACAAAGGACACGAACTCGTCCTTTTTTCTAGCTGCATAGTATTCCACGGTGTATATGTGCTACATTTTCTTAATCCAGTCTGTCACTGATGGACATTTGGGTTGATTCCAAGTCTTTGCTATTGTGAATAGTGCTGAAATAAACATACGTGTGCATGTGTCTTTATACTAGCATGACATAATCCTTTGCGTATATCCCCAGTAATAGGATGGCTGTGTCAAATGGTATTTCTAGTTCTAGATCCTTGAGGAATCGCCACACTGTTTTCCATAATGGTTGAACTAGTTTACAGTCCCATCAACAGTGTGAAAGTGTTCCTATTTCTCCACATCCTCTGCAGCACCTGTTGTTTCCTGATTTTTTAATGATTGCCATTCTAACTGATGTGAGATGTTATATCATTGTGGTTTTGATTTGCATTTCTCTGATGGCGAGTGATGATGAGCATTTTTTCATGTGTCTGTTGGCTGTATGCATGTCTTCTTTTGAGAAATGTCTGTTAATATCCTTTGCCCACTTTTTGATAGGGTTGTTTTTTTCTTGTAAATTTGATTGAGTTCTTTGTAGGTTCTGGATATTAGCCCTTTGTCAGATAAGTAGATTGCAAAAATTTTCTCCCATTCTGTAGGTTGCCTGTTAAATCTGATGGTAGTTTCTTTTGCTGTGCAGAAGCTCTTTAGTTTAATTGGATCCCATTTGTCAATTTTGGCTTTTGTTGTCATTGCTTTTGGTGTTTTGGATATGAAGTCCTTCCCCATACCTATGGCCTGAATGGTATTACCTAGGTTTTCTTCAAGGCTTTTTATGGTTTTAGGTCTAACATTTAAATCTCTAATCCATCTTAAATTAATTTTCGTATAAGGAGTAAGGAAAGGATCCAGTTTCAGCTTTCTACTTATAGCTAGCCAATTTTCCCAGCATCATTTATTAAATAGGCAATCCTTTCCCCATTTCTTGTTTTTGTCAGCTTTCTCAAAGACCAGATGGCTGTAGATGTGTGGTATTATTTCTGAGGTCTCTGTTCTGTTCCATTGGTCTATATCTCTGTTTTGGTACCAGTACCATGCTGTTTTGGTTACTGTAGCCTTGTAGTATAGTTTGAAGTCAGGTAACGTGATGCCTCCAGCTTTGTTCTTTTGAGTTAGGATTGTCTTGGCAATGTGCGGTCTTTTTTGGTTCCATATGAACTTTAAAGCAGTTTTTTCCAATTGTGTGAAGAAAGTCATTGGTAGCTTGATGGGGATGGCATTGAATCTATAAATTACCTTGGGCAGTATGGTCATTTTCACCATAGTGATTCTTCCTATCCATGAGCATGGTATGTTCTTCCATTTGTTTGTGTCCTCTTTTATTTCACTGAGGAGTGGTTTGTAATTCTCCTTGAAGAGGTCCTTTACATCCCTTGTAAGTTGGATTCCTAGGTATTTTATTCTCTTTGAAGCTATTGTGAATGGGAGTCCATTCATGATTTGGCTCTCTGTTTGTCTGTTATTGGAATATAAGTATGCTTGTGATTTTTACACATTAATATTGTATCCTGAGACTTTGCTGAAGTTGCTTATCAGCTTAAGGAGATTTTGGGCTGAGATGATGGGGTTTTCTACATATACAATTATGTCATCTGCAAACAGGGACAATTTGACTTCTTCTTTTCCTAACTGAATACCCTTGATTTCTTTCTCTTGCCTGATTGCCCTAGCCAGAACTTCCAATACTACGTTCAATAGGAGTGGTGAGAGAGGGCATCCCTGTCTTGTGCCAGTTTTCAAAGGGAATGCTTCCAGTTCTTGCCCATTCAGTATGATATTGGCTGTGAGTTTGTCATAAATAGCTCTTATTATTTTGAGATACGTTCCATCAATACTAAATTTATCGAGAGTTTTTAGCATGAAGGGCTGTTGAATTTTGTCAAAGGCCTTTTCTGCATCTATTGAGATAATCTTGTGGTTTTTGTCTTTGGTTCTGTTTATGTTCTGAATTACATTTATTGATTTGCATATGTTGAACCAAACTTGCATCCCAGGGATGAAGCCCACTTGATCATGGCGGATAAGCTTTCTGATGTGCTGCTGGATTTGGTTTGCCAGTATTTTATTTAGGATTTTTGCATCAATGTTCATCAGGGATATTGGTCTAAAATTCTCTTTTTTTGTTGTATCTCTGTCAGGCTTTGGTATCAGGATGATGTTGGCCTCATAAAATGAGTTAGGGAGGATTCTCTCTTTTTCTATTGATTGGAATAGTTTCAGAAGGAATGCTACCAGCTCCTCCTTGAACTTCTGGTAGAATTCAGCTGTGAATCCATCTGGTCCTGGACTGTTTTTAGTTGGTAGGCTATTAATTATTGCCTCAATTTCAGAGCCTGCTATTGGTCTATTCAGGGATTCAGCTTCTTCCTGGTTTAGTCTTGGGAGAGTGTAAGTTTCCAGGAAATTATCCATTTCTTCTAGATTTTCTAGTTTATTTGCGTAGAGGTGTTTATAGTATTCTCTGATGGTAGTTTGTATTTCTGTGGGATCGATGGTGATATCCCATTTATCATTTTTTATTGCGTTTATTTGATTCTTCTCTCTTTTCTTCTTTATTAGTCTTGCTAGCGGTCTATCAATTTTGTTGATCTTTTCAAAAAACTGACTCCTGACTCCTGGATTCATTGATTTTTTGGAGGGTTTTTGTGTCACTCTCTCCTTCAGTTCTGCTCTGATCTTAGTTATTTCTTCTCTTCTGCTAGCTCTTGCTTCTCTATTTCTTTTAATTGTAATTTTACCGTGTCAAATTTTGATCTTTCCAGCTTTCTCTTGTGGTCATTTAGTGCTATAAATTTCCCTCTGCACACTGCTTTAAATGTGTCCCAGAGATGCTGGTATGTTGTATCTTTGTTCTCATTGGTTTCAAAGAACATCTTTATTTCTGCCTTCATTTCGTTATGTACCCAGTAGTCATTCAGGAGCAGGTTATTCAATTTCCATGTAGTTGAGCGGTTTTGCTTGAGTTTTTTAGTCCTGAGTTCTAGTTTGATTGCACTGTGGTCTGAGAGACAGTTTGTTACAATTTCTGTTCTTTTACATTTGCTGAGAAGTGTTTTACTTCCAACTATGTGGTCAATTTTGGAATAAGTGTGATGTGGTGCTGAAAAGAATGTATATTCTGTTGATTTGGGGTGGAGAGTTCTGTAGATATCTATTAGGTCCGCTTGGTGCAGAGTTGAGTTCAATTCCTGAATATCCCTGCTAACTTTCTGTCTCATTGATCTGTCTAATGTTGACAGTGGGGTGTTATAATCTCCCATTATTATTGCATGGGAGTCTAAGTCTCTTAGTAAGTCTCTAAGGACTTGCTTTATGAATCTCGGTGCTCCTGTATTGGGTGCATATATATTTAGGATGGTCAGCTCTTCCTGTTGAATTGATCTCTTTACCATTATGTAATGGCCTTCTTTGTCTTGTCTCTTTTGATCTTTGATGGTTTAAAGTCTGTTTTATCAGAGACTAGGATTGCAACCCCTGCTTTTTTTTGTTCTCCATTTGCTTGGCAGATCTTCCTCCATCCCTTTATTTTGAGCCTATGTGTATCTCTGCATGTGAGATGGGTCTCCTGAATACAGCAGACTGATGGGTCTTGACTCTTTATCCAGTTTGCCAGTCTGTGTCTTTTAATTGGACCATCTAGTCCATTTACATTTAAGTTTAATATTGTTATGTGTGAACTTGGTCCTGTCATTATGATATTAGCTGGTTATTTTGCTTGCTAGTTGATGCAGTTTCTTCCTAGCATCGATGAACTTTACATTTTGACATGTTTTTGCAATGACTGGTACCGGTTGTTCCTTTCCATGTTTAGTGCTTCCTTCAGGGTCTCTTGTAGGGCAGGCCTGGTGGTGACAAAATCTCTAAACATTTGCTTGTCTGTAAAGGATTTTATTTCTCCTTCACTGATGAAACTTAGTTTGGCTGGATATGAAATTCTGGGTTGAAAATTCTTTTCTTTAAGAATGTTGAATATTGGCCCCCACTCTCTTCTGGCTTGTAGAGTTTCTGCCGAGAGATCTGCTGTTAGTCTGATGGGCTTCCCTTTGTGCGTAACCCGACCTTTCTCTCTGGCTGCCCTTAACATTTTTTCCGTCATTTCAACTTTGATGAATCTGACAATTATGTGTCTTGGAGTTGCTCTTCTTGAGGAATATCTTTGTAGCATTCTCCGTATTTCCTGAATTTGAATGTTGTCCTGCCTTACTAGGTTGGGGAAGTTCTCCTGGATGATATCCTGCAGAGTGTTTTCCAACTTGAATCCATTTTCCCCATCACTTTCAGGCCCACCAATCAGATGTAGATTTGGTCTTTTCACATAATCCCATACTTCTTGGAGGCTTTGTTCATTTCTTTTTACTCTTTTTTCTCTACACTTCTCCTCTCACTTCATTTCATTCATTTGATCTTCAATTGCTGATACTCTTTCTTCTAGTTGATCAAGTCAGTTACTGAAGCTTGTGCCTTTGTCATGTAGTTCTCGTGTTATGATTTTCATCTCTATAATTTCTTTTAAGGTCTTCTCTACATTGATTATTCTAGTTATCCCTTCATCCATTCTTTTTTCAAGGTTTTTAGTTTCTTTGCGCTGGTTACGTAGTTCTTCCTTTAGCTCTGAGAAGTTTGATTGACTGAAGCTTTCTTCTCTCAACTCATCAAAGTCATTCTCTGTCCAGCTTTGTTCCATTGCTGGTGATGAGCTCTGTTCCTTTGGTTCCATTGCTGGAGATGCACTCTGATTTTTTGAATTTCCAGCTTTTCTGCACTGCTTTTTCCCCATCTTTTTGGTTTTATTTGCCTTTGGTCTTTGATGATGGTGACGTATTGATGGGGTTTTGGTGTGGGTGTCCTTTCTGTTAGTTTTCCTTCTAACAGTCAGGACCCTCAGCTGTAGGTCTGTTGGAGTTTGCCTGACGTCTACTCCAGACCCTGTTTGCCTGGGTGCCAGCAGCAGAGGCTGCAGAAGATAGAATATTTCTGAACAGCTCTTGTTGCTGTCTGATTTTTGCTCTGGAAGCTTCGTCTCAGAAGTGTGCCCTGCCATGTGAGGTGTGAGTGGTCAGTCTGCCCCAGCTACTCAGGGGTCAGTGACCCACTTGAGCAGGCAGTCTGTCCGTTCTCAGATCTCAACCTCCATGCTGGGAGATCCACTGCTCTCTTCAAAGCTGTCAGACAGGGGCATTTACCTCTGCCGAGGTTTCTGCTGCTTTTTGTTTAGCTATGCCCTGTCCCCAGAAGAGGAGTCTACAGAGGCAGGCCAGCCTCCTTGATCTGTGGTGGGCTCCACCCAATTCAAGCTTCCCAGCGGCTTTGTTCACCTACTTAAGCCTCAGCAATGGTGGGCGCCCCTCCCTCAGCCTTGCTGCCACCTTGCTGTTAGATCTCAGACTGCTGTGCTAGCAATGAGGAGGCTCCATGGGCGTGGGACCCTCTGGGCCAGGTGTGAGATATAATCTCCTGGTGTGCCGTTTGCTAAGACCCTTGGTAAAGCACAGTATCAGGGTGGGAGTTACCCTATTTTCCAGGTGTTGTGTGTCTTGCTTTTCTTTGGCTAGGAAAAGGTATCCCCTTCCCCCTTGCACTTCCCAGGTGAGGTGATTCCTCCCCCTGCTTCAGCTCTTGCTGATCAGGCTGCACCCACGGACCAGTGCCAACTGTTTGACACACCCCAGTGAGATGAACCCAGTACCTCAGTTGAAAATGCAGAAATCATCCATCTTCTGTGTCACTCACACTTGGCGTTGGAGGCTGGAGCTGTCCCTCTTCGGCAATCTTAGGCGCACCCCTTGGAAATCAAATTTCTAAGCTTAATAACTTTTAATTACAGAAGACCATGCTATATAGTGAAAACACCAACATACTGCCATCCCATGGAGATCCCATTAAGTAGCCAGCCAAATCTCCCTCTGAAACACATTCTTCAAATTGCAGTAAATGTTGATAAGCCACATAAATCACCTGGATTAGCTTCAGAGTACTTACCAGTGTTTATTGTCATGTTAAATGTATGTATTTCCTTTGTTTCACTTAAACCATTCAACTTTACTGATCTTAGGCTTAGAGTAGCTCTGGTGACAGAAAATAATTTTAAAATTGCAGAAAAATCCAGAAAATTAATATGATATCAAGTAATCCAGAGCACAAAATGTAAAGGCAACTTAAATACTAGAAAATTGATAGAGGATTGTACTAAGACTGTAGAAATTAACTGGTATCTATAAGACACTAATATTGTTATATTCTATATAAGTCTGTCCTATGTGCACAATGCTTACATGATATTTTTCCATCCGTTATAGCTATAATCATTGATTTTAAAAGACTGATTATAAAAATAAATAAATAAATAAAAGACTGATTATAAATATCAATGACTAAAATTCTATAAATGCTATGCTTAGAAATAAAAAGGGTGTAGGTAAAAATACAGCAGTCTAAATTAAATGCAATAAGGCACAAGAAAGACTGGCATTTGATTATTCCATTTATCGTGTTTTCTTCCTGTAACAAAACTTTTAAACATATCTAATACATGGAAACATCTCATAAGCAGTACTGTGTTATTTTACCTCTCATTATCCATAGAATTACATGGACCATATGACAGGTGGTAAATGATGTGTTTCTTAAATATGACTTTAGCATATTGAGGTTATTTTACTTTTCAGTTATATTTTGACTAGCTAATTATGGGCAGATAAAAACTGTAAAGTATATGAGGAAAGATTATTTATTTATTTTTCAAATATCTTTTGTCTGAAGGAGCTTATGAAAAGGAAAATTAAGATTTACAGAGTAGAGGAGAAATAAAAAATTCAGACATAGAATTAAAATATGAAAAATGTGAAAAGGTTTAGCAGGGAGCCACACAGATGAATAATTGCTGGAAAATAAGGCTAATGGGGAAAAGTTTAAAGAACTGAGAATTTTAGCTAAACAGAGATAAAGAAAGCACCATGTCCCTCTCCAATTTATTTATCTGACCACTTCACTAATTCCATTTCTAAAGAATCTACTGAAGAAAAAATTACACTTACAGGAGAGCAAAAGGAAAGGGTTTACAATATACTCTAAATGTCCAAACAAGAAAATCAATTATTTGTGTGGAAGAAGGTATTAATACAAAAGATGAGTGTGACTTGTCAGCAACATAAGACTAGCTTTCTCCAGAAGTTGACTTATAACACTCAAGGATGAGGCTGCACATTTTTTATTTTAAAGGAATCAGAGGACAGAAAGGACAGAAACACTATCATCTAATGAGTTTGAGTCCTGAGAAAGCTTTGAGTGTCAGCTCTGCCCCGACTGATTCAAGAAGCCAGCTTGTAACAGTACAAATTGAAAATAAAGAAAAGGAGGGGAGGGTTTTTCAATTGCTTTTCAGGAGTCTCAATGGATAAGTGGAGTTGAAGGATAAAAAAAGATCTTCAGAGCAGTCATCTGCATTTGGAAACTAAGGTAAAGATGGGAGAGATGGTTGCTATTCACATTGAGTGAAAGCCCATCATTACATACTTGGCTAGCAAAACAGAATATTACATGTCCTACTTATCAACAAAGTACTCTTAAATTCATCTACACTGGCAGGGCTGTACATAAAGATGGTTGGTCTTTAGCATCAGTAAGGGAAGGCACAGATTCACATCAGGAAATTATTCTCAAATATCTTTATCAATCCTCTAAATACCTGTGTCCCAATACATTGTAAAAGGTCAGACTAATTCCCCATATCCTCTTTCTACTGTAAAATATGATGGGATATAATGCTCAGAATCAAGGAAACATCTCCCTGAGGAAATAGTCGTGTCTTTTTAAAAATTTCCTTTTTGCTTAACATATCCTTTGTTTGGCAAGATAGGGAAATTGTAAAGGATATGTACAAAAGTAGTTCCTATTTAATCATAATTAACCAGAAAGTATATTAAACACTACATTACTTTTCAGTTGGAATGTTTACAGTAAAATCTAATCATGTCACTTAAGTATTTGAGAGAGAATTGAAGAATCTTTCTGACAGACTTACAGTGAATATTTCATTTAAAGTGCTAAAGGAAACTACTCAGAATTTTTCAACCTTGTTTTGTGAAAATATAGAATACAATTGATTATGGTTAAATAATGTAACTTATGATACATAGAACACAAAACATTGTCTCTTTATCAACTTAAAAAATGATTTCCTTATCATGTGCCCTATGGCAATTCTGCTTATGGGTAGAGCTGATAGATACTATGGCCATTCTTTTTTTGTCTGTGGAATAAATTATTTTTTAAATGTTTTTCAAATGCAAATTTAAATATGTACAATGTATTCATTCAAATGACTGTACATACCTGAGATGGAAAATATCTGGATTGAAACATTCATTAAAATTCAATGGACTAACTTCGTTTAAGAACCAAAGAACAGACTGCACTTCATTCTGTTATAATGTTTACAAAGTGTTTCTGTAACTCTCAATAGCATCTGTTGGGTGATTATGTGGCTTTTCACATCTTTCCTGACTTATTGCAGAAAAATGCAATATATTTTATTTTTGCGGACGTGTTTGGCAGTATATATCCATAGACAAGTATGTAAAAGATACGGTAAAAACGTCTGCAAAGATAAATTTGTGTGGGTATTAGTCAGTGTTCTTGGTTTTATACAACAGAAATTGGTGTAGGTTTCTGAGAAGGTAAAATGAAAGGATTGTATAGCTGTAAGAAGGAACATACAATTCTGAAAACTGGAGAACTCTGCTTGCACCAGAACCACAGCATTATGAATGTGGCTACTCCTGCCATCTAACATTGTAATTAATTCTAAAGTGTCCCATTCTTATGTAACTGGCACCAGAATTAAAGTTCCAGGTGGTAGTATCCAATTGGCAGAATTTAGCTAACTAGCCTAGGTGTCATAGGTTAGAAACAGCCAGTATAAATTAATTTAGTCTATAGTGAAATCTAGAACCCTACCTTTTACTAGACTTAGAGAGTGGTTTATTGCCCTAATTTAGGAAGGGGTCTCAAATGCTGCACCGGTCCCCAAAAACTAAAGCTACTGAAGTATTTAAGTAAAGTTGAAGCTATTAAGGAATGTGAATTACAAGGATTCTGAACACTGAGCATATATTTTAAAAAATGAATGTTAATCTCCAACAATATTTCCTAATAAGACTTCTTTTAAAAAGGCACATTTTGCAGCATATACATACTTTTATAATAAAGTGTATGAAAACATGTGTGTGCCTGTGTCTTTGAGTATTTTATATTGCACTGGATCTTAAGTCAAGTAGATGCATTTTGTTCCTGGGTCATTTATTTGATAAATTATTACAGTCCCTTTGGGTCTATTATTATATGTGTGTTTTATTTTAATAGTTTTATGACATCTAAACTAGAAGACTATAAAACAGATTGTTTTAAAATAGATTCTGTGTCATGATTTGGGGTTTGGGCAGTATTAAATTACTAAAGTATTTACACCTTGAAAATTACTATGCATTATCTAAAATAAAGTATTTAAATGAGTAAAATTCCGTGTGGAGCTTGATTTACTATCCAAATTATTTTGTGAATGATGTTCTTTACCTAAGAGCTAGTTCCTGAGAAATGATACACAGTGTCTTGATAAAGGGATAATATTAGTTTGTAAACATCTTACATAACAAAGGCATTGTTGCAAACTGGCATTGGCATTTGCCAGTACTTGCCGGTATAGCAATATTATGTTGTACTTAGAAATTAACCCTTAGAATTCCAGTGACTTACCAAAACAAACATTTACTTAGGCACATAACACATGCTAAAGTGGTGATGAAGTGGAGTTGTACATCTGTGCTTCCTATAGTTTCGCAAGGGCTTAGATTGACAGAAGTACCACCATATGCATTTTCTGGAATGTGCAACCCTTTTGCTTGCCACAGAAGAAGGAATTAAGACTGAAACATTCTTTATGGGCTTTTGACTGTATCAGCCTGGAAATTATATGCTTATTCTTCAGTTTTATTGGTAAACACAATCACATGACTTTGCAAGGAAGGATGGGAAATGCAGGGGTGTAAATAGACTATTTGGTGAGTATTATTGTCTCCACCACAGACAATTTTATATTTTCTTTATCATGTCAAGTTACCGTCTTGAGTTTTTTTTTTTTGAGACGGAGTCTCGATCTGTCCCCCAGGCTGGAGTGCAGTGGCCGGATCTCAGCTCACTGCAAGCTCTGCCTCCTGGGTTTACGCCATTCTCCTGCCTCAGCCTCCCGAGTAGGTGGGACTACAGGCGCCCGCCACCTCGCCCGGCTAGTTTTTTGTATTTTTTATTAGAGACGGGGTTTCACCGTGTTAGCCAGGATGGTCTTCATCTCCTGACCTCGTGATCCGCCCATCTCGGCCTCCCAAAGTGCTGGGATTACAGGCTTGAGCCACCACGCCCAGCCATCGTCTTGACTTTTAAAGACTTTTAAATTTGATTTTTCCTTAACTAACTACATTTAAAGCATATGTTTAATGACATTAGAAGGAAGCATTTAGCAGCAAGGATTTTAGCTCTCCAATTATTATATTGTCCTATAGCTGGATAAGTGTTCTTTATAGATTTCTGGTATAATCTGAAGAATCATATACAAGATAAAAAGTCTACACAAAAGAAGAAATATTACTGTTTTCAGATAATAACAACTATGCAAATTAAAAGTTTTTACTTTTCAAGTGGCACTAAATACAGTATTCTCTCAATTTATTTTAATCTTAACATATATAATTGTATATATCTACATATAGAGGCATATAGAATAAACAAACAATGAGAAAAGACACATAATAAATTCAGAATGCAAACAGAAAATATCAAAAACATTTAAAATAGAAAACTTTTGCTTGATGGTTCTTCCTTCCCCCTCATTTTCACACTGTCTGTTCTATTCTAATTATGTGTAGTACATATCAAAACTTAGATACATGGAAGAAGCATGACTTTTTTTAAAATGGAGAACATAAATGTCTGTTGAAAAATGATCAAGATTCATAAAACAGAGAGGAAACACACCAAATACATCAACTAGAGGTAAATAATATTCGTTTTAAAAATACTCTCAAATATAAACACACGATTTGCTTATTATATTACAAAGCTATATGCATACACATTATGTATAAAACGTGTTTGCATATATACACATGTGTACATATATGTACTACATATTTGCTGAGCATATGTGTGTATGTGTGTATTATATATAGAGAGAGAAAGAATTGGCCTACTCCTAATTTTCCAAATTTTCTTGAAAATATTTAATCTCAGAAAGTAACAAATTTGAAAAATATAACATTGCTAAAGTTTTCAAAACAAATATGATGTATCGTGATAAAATACACATACACACACATACACAATATAGTGCCTTATTTCAAATTACCTATATTCTAAATAATCAGTAAGCAAGATTTATAAGAAGATATATGAAAGGGAATTGAGTGTGGCTCCTAAAAGCACAAACAAAATAGATAAGTGAATAAGTCTAGTTTTTAAAATTCCCTTTGACTTGAAGAACCAGATTGCTTAATGGTGGCAGGAAGGCAGTATAGCTTGCATTAGAGAAGTCTGGGTTTCATCTTGGGAGGAATTCTTTACCAGACTCAATACTTAAGCATAAATTTCATGAAGATTCATGAGCAAAAATAAATATAATGAAGGAAGCTAGTGTGTTCGGAATATTCATTTAAAATTCTGTATAAGATTCAAAATGATCTTAAAATAGGCCCTTGATGTGGCCTGGGCAAAAACAATGAGGCCCTGATTCACTTTATACCATTACCAGTGTAAAAGGCACATCATTTAGGAGAAATCATCATAAAGTAGAAATAACAATAGACAGCTGAAGTGTGGGGAAATCAGAATATATTACTGAAGACTAATTAACTCATAGTGTTGGTCACAACTGGCAGCAGTAAGAACGTGAAACTTACAGGGTGGGATATGTGAACAGAAGCTAGGAAGCATATAGGGGAGATAAGGCAATGGAGTTCAGATTTAAGTCAGTCTGTCCAGTGAAGGTAGTTGATGTAATAGAAGATGATATTTTCTTTTTTTTTTTTTTTATTTTTTTTATTATACTTTAAGTTCTAGGGTACATGTGCATAACGTGCAGGTTTGTTACATATGTATACTTATGCCATGTTGGTGTGCTGCACCCATCAACTTGTCAGCACCCATCAATTCATCATGTATATCATGTATAACTCCCCAATGCAATCCCTCCCTCCTCCCCCCTCCCCCCTCCCCATGATAGACCCCAGTGCGTGATGTTCCCCTTCCCGAGTCCAAGTGATCTCATTGTTCAGTTCCCACCTATGAGTGAGAACATGCGGTGTTTGGTTTTCTGTTCTTGTGATAGTTTGCTAAGAATGATGGTTTCCAGCTGCATCCATGTCCCTACAAAGGACGCAAACTCATCCTTTTTTATGGCTGCATAGTATTCCATGGTGTATATGTGCCACATTTTCTTAATCCAGTCTGTCACAGATGGACATTTGGGTTGATTCCAAGTCTTTGCTATTGTGAATAGTGCCGCAATAAACATATGTGTACATGTGTCTTTGTAGTAGAATAATTTATAATCCTTTGGGTATATACCCAGTAGTGGGATGGCTGGGTCATATGGTACATCTAGTTCTAGATCCTTGAGGAATTGCCATACTGTTTTCCATAATGGTTGAACTAGTTTACAATCCCACCAACAGTGTAAAAGTGTTCCTATTTCTCCACATCCTCTCCAACACCGGTTGCTTCCTGACTTCTTAATGATTGCCATTCTAACTGGTGTGAGATGGTATCTCATTGTGGTTTTGATTTGCATTTCTCTGATGGCCAGTGATGATGAGCATTTTTTCATGTGTCTGTTGGCTGTATGAATATCTTCTTTTGAGAAATGTCTGTTCATATCCTTTCCCCACTTTTTGATGGGGTTGTTTGTTTTTTTCTCGTGTATTTGTTTGAGTTCTTTGTAGATTCTGGATATTAGCCCTTTGTCAGATGAGTAGGTTGCAAAAATTTTCTCCCATTCTGTAGGTTGCCTGTTCACTCTGATGGTAGTTTCTTTTGCTGTGCAAAAGCTCTTTAGTTTAATTAGATCCCATTTGTCAATTTTGGCTTTTGCTGCCATTGCTTTTGGTGTTTTAGACATGAAGTCCTTGCCCATGCCTATGTCCTGAATGGTACTACCTAGATTTTCTTCTAGGGTTTTTATGGTATTAGGTCTAACATTTAAGTCTCTAATCCATCTTGAATTAATCTTCGTGTAAGGGGTAAGGAAAGGATCCAGTTTCAGCTTTCTACTTATGGCTAGCCAATTTTCCCAGCACCATTTATTAAATAGGGAATCCTTTCCCCATTTCTTGTTTCTCTCAGGTTTGTCAAAGATCACATGGCTGTAGATGTGCGGTATTATTTCTGAGGACTCTGTTCTGTTCCATTGGTCTATATCTCTGTTTTGGTACCAGTACCATGCTGTTTTGGTTACTGTAGCCTTGTAGTATAGTTTGAAGTCAGGTAGCGTGACGCCTCCAGCTTTGTCCTTTTGACTTAGGATTGTCTTGGCAATGCGGGCTCTTTTTTGGTTCCATATGAACTTTAAAGCAGTTTTTTCCAATTCTGTGAAGAAACTCATTGGTAGCTTGATGGGGATGGCATTGAATCTATAAATAACCTTGGGCAGTATGGCCATTTTCACGATATTGATTCTTCCTATCCATGAGCACGGTATGTTCTTCCATTTGTTTGTGTCCTCTTTTATTTCACTGAGCAGTGGTTTGTAGTTCTCCTTGAAGAGGTCCTTTACATCCCTTGTAAGCTGGATTCCTAGGTATTTTATTCTCTTTGAAGCAATTGTGAATGGAAGTTCATTCCTGATTTGGCTCTCTGCTTGTCTGTTGCTGGCGTATAAGAATGCTTGTGATTTTTGCACATTAATTTTGTATCCTGAGACTTTGCTGAAGTTGCTTATCAGCTTAAGGAGATTTTGGGCTGAGACGATGGGGTTTTCTAAATATACAATCATGTCATCTGCAAACAGGGACAATTTGACTTCTTCTTTTCCTAACTGGATACCCTTGATTTCTTTCTCTTGCCTGATTGCCCTAGCCAGAACTTCCAACACTATGTTGAATAGGAGTGGTAAGAGAGGGCATCCCTGTCTTGTGCCAGTTTTCAAAGGGAATTTTTCCAGTTTTTGCCCATTCAGTATGATATTAGCTGTGGGTTTGTCATAAATAGCTCTTATTATTTTGAGGTATGTTCCATCAATACCGAATTTATTGAGCGTTTTTAGCATGAAGGGCTGTTGAATTTTGTCAAAAGCCTTTTCTGCATCTATTGAGACAATCATGTGGTTCTTGTCTTTGGTTCTGTTTATATGCTGGATTATGTTTATTGATTTGTGAATGTTGAACCAGCCTTGCATCCCAGGGATGAAGCCCACTTGATCATGGTGGATAAGCTTTTTGATGTGCTGCTGAATCCGGTTTGCCAGTATTTTATTGAGAATTTTTGCATCAATGTTCATCAGGGATATTGGTCTAAAATTCTCTTTTTTTGTTGTGTCTCTGCCAGGCTTTGGTATCAGGATGATGTTGGCCTCATAAAATGAGTTAGGGAGGATTCCCTCTTTTTCTATTGATTGGAATAGTTTCAGAAGGAATGGTACCAGCTCCTCCTTGTACCTCTGGTAGAATTCAGCTGTGAATCCATCTGGTCCTGGACTTTTTTTGGTGGGTAGGCTGTTAATTGTTGCCTCAATTTCAGAGCCTGCTATTGGTCTATTCAGGGATTCAACTTCTTCCTGGTTTAGCCTTGGGAGAGTGTAAGTGTCCAGGAAATTATCCATTTCTTCTAGATTTTCTAGTTGATTTGCGTAGAGGCGTTTATAGTATTCTCTGATGGTAGTTTGTATTTCTGTGGGGTCCGTGGTGATATCCCCTTTATCATTTTTTATTGCATCTATTTGATTCCTCTCTCTTCTTTATTAGCCTTGCTAGCGGTCTGTCAATTTTGTTGATCTTTTCAAAAAACCAACTCCTGGATTCATTGAGTTTTTGGAGGGTTTTTTGTGTCTCTATCTCCTTCAGTTCGGCTCTGATCTTAGTTATTTCTTGCCTTCTGCTAGCTTTTGAATGTGATTGCTCTTGCCTCTCTAGTTCTTTTAATTGTGATGTTAGAGTGTCAATTTTAGATCTTTCCTGCTTTCTCTTGTGGGCATTTAGTGCTATAAATTTCCCTCTACACACTGCGTTAAATGTGTCCCAGAGATTCTGGTATGTTGTATCTTTGTTCTCATTGGTTTCAAAGAACATCTTTATTTCCGCTTTCATTTCGTTATGCACCCAGTAGTCATTCAGGAGCAGGTTGTTCAGTTTCCATGTAGTTGAGCGGTTTTGATTGAGTTTCTTAGTCCTGAGTTCTAGTTTGATTGCACTGTGGTCTGAGAGACAGTTTGTTATAATTTCTGTTCTTTTACATTTGCTGAGGAGTGCTTTACTTCCAATTATGTGGTCAATTTTGGAATAAGTGCGATGTGGTGCTGAGAAGAATGTATATTCTGTTGATTTAGGGTGGAGAGTTCTATAGATGTCTATTAGGTCCGCTTGGTGCAGAGATGAGTTCAATTCCTGGATATCCTTGTTAACTTTCTGTCTCGTTGATCTGTCTAATGTTGACAGCGGAGTGTTGAAGTCTCCCATTATTATTGTATGGGAGTCTAAGTCTCTTTGTAAGTCTCTAAGGACTTGCTTTATGAATCTGGGTGCTCCTGTATTGGGTGCATATATATTTAGGAGAGTTAGCTCTTCCTGTTGAATTGATCCCTTTACCATTATGTAATGGCCTTCTTTGTCTCTTTTGATCTTTGATGGTTTAAAGTCTGTTTTATCAGAGACTAGGATTGCAACCCCTGCTTTTTTTTGTTCTCCATTTGCTTGGTAGATCTTCCTCCATCCCTTTATTTTGAGCCTATGTATGTCTCTGCATGTGAGATGGGTCTCCTGAATACAGCAGACTGATGGGTCTTGACTCTTTATCCAGTTTGCCAGTCTGTGTCTTTTAACTGGAGCATTTAGTCCATTTACATTTAAGGTTAATATTGTTATGTGTGAACTTGATCCTGCCATTATGATATTAACTGGTTATTTTGCTCGTTAGTTGATGCAGTTTCTTCCTAGTCTCAATGGTCTTTACATTTTGGCATGTTTTTGCGATGGCTGGTACCGGTTGTTCCTTTCCATGTTTAGGGCTTCCTTCAGGGTCTCTTGTAAGGCAGGCCTGGTGGTGACAAAATCTCTAAGCATTTGCTTATCTGTAAAGGATTTTATTTCTCCTTCACTGATGAAACTTAGTTTGGCTGGATATGAAATTCTGGGTTTAAAATTCTTTTCTTTAAGAACGTTGAATATTGGCCCCCACTCTCTTCTGGCTTGTAGAGTTTCTGCCGAGAGATCTGCTGTTAGTCTGATGGGCTTCCCTTTGTGGGTAACCCGACCTTTTTCTCTGGCTGCCCTTAAGATTTTTTCCTTCATTTCAACTTTGGTGAATCTGGCAATTATGTGTCTTGGAGTTGCTCTTCTGGAGGAGTATCTTTGTGGCGTTCTCTGTATTTCCTGAATTTGAACGTGGCCTGCCCTACTAGGTTGGGGAAGTTCTCCTGGATGATATCCTGCAGAGTGTTTTCCAACTTGGTTCCATTTTCCCCCTCACTTTCAGGCACCCCAATCAGATGTAGATTTGGTCTTTTTACGTAATCCCATACTTCTTGCAGGCTTTGCTCATTTCTTTTTCTTCTTTTTTCTTTTGGTTTCTCTTCTCGCTTCATTTCATTCATTTGATCTTCAATTGCTGATACTCTTTCTTCCAGTTGATCGAGTCGGTTACTGAAGCTTGTGCATTTGTCACGTATTTCTCGTGTCATGGTTTTCATCTCTGTCATTTCGTTTATGATCTTCTCTGCATTAATTAGTCTAGCTGTCAATTCTTCCACTCTTTTTTCAAGATTTTTAGTTTCTTTGTGCTGGGTACGTAATTCCTCCTTTAGCTCTGATAAGTTTGATGGACTGAAGCCTTCTTCTCTCCTCTCGTCCAAGTCATTCTCTGACCAGCTTTGATCCGTTGCTGGCGATGGGCTGCGCTCCTTTGCAGGGGGAGATGCGCTCTTATTTTTTGAATTTCCAGCTTTTCTGCCCTGCTTCTTCCCCATCTTTGTGGTTTTATCTGTCTCTGGTCTTTGATGATGGTGACGTACTGATGGGGTTTTGGTATAGGTGTCCTTCCTGTTTGATAGTTTTCCTTCTGACAGTCAGAAGGACTGTCTGTTGGTCTGTTGGAGATTGCTTGAGGTCCACTCCAGACCCTGTTTGCCTGGGTATCAGCAGCAGAGGTTGCCGAAGATAGAATATTGCTGAACAGCGAGTGTACCTGTCTGATTCTTACTTTGAAAGTTTCCTCTCAGGGATGTACTCCACCCTGTGAGGTGTGGGGTGTCAGACTGCCCCTACTGGGAGATTTCTCCCAGCTAGGCTACTCAGGGGTCAGGGACACACCTGAGCAGGCAGTCTGTCCGTTCTCAGATCTCAACCTCCGCGTTGGGAGATCCACGGCTCTCCCCAAAGCTGTCAGACAGAGTCGTTCGCGTCTGCACCGGCTCCCGCTACTTCCCCTGTTGGTCTTCAGCTGTGCGCTGTCCCCAGAGGTGGAGACTACAGAGACAGGCAGGCTTCCTTGAGCTGCTGTGAGCTCCACCCAGTTCGAGCTTCCCAGCGGCTTTGTTTACCTACTTAAGCCTCAGCAATGGCGGGCGCCCCTCCCCCAGCCTCGCTGCTGCCTTGCGGATAGATCGCGGCAGACTGCTGTGTTAGCAGTGAGGGAGGCTTCGTGGGTGTGGGACCCTCCCGGCCAGCTGTGGGATATATTCTCCTGGTGTGCCTGTATGCTTACAGCGCAGTATTGGGGTGGGAGTTACCCGATTTTCCAGGTGTTGTGTGTCTCAGTTCCCCTGGCTAGGAAAACGGATCCCCTTCCCCCTTGCGCTTCCAGGTGAGGCGATGCCTCGCCCTGCTTCAGCTCTCGCTGGTCAGGCTGCAGCAGCTGACCAGCACCGATTGTCCGGCACTCCCTAGTGAGATGACCCCAGTACCTCAGTTGAAAATGCAGAAATCACCGGTCTTCTGTGTCGCTCGCGCTGGGAGTTGGAGACTGGAGCTCTTCCTATTCGGCCATCTTGCTCGAAAGTCAGAAGATGATATTTTCAAGAAATGGAACCTAGTGAAGAGAGAGAAGAAACTGCCATGGGAAAACACAATATGTCATAATATAGTGAATATAAAAAGTAAGACAGTAAAGAAGGCACTTCAGAACAAAGCAGCGATAGAATTACATTCGGATGTTTTCAATTACTGTGTTACCTTGGGAAACCTACTAAGCTCTCTGAGTCTCATTTTCTCAATTTGGAATAGTGAATAAATTTAACCTACAGGATTGTTATTAGATATAATAGAGAGAGGGAAGAGCAAGACGGTGAAACAAAACTCCATCAATCATCCCCCATGCAAGGATACCAAGTTAACAACTATCTACTCAGAAAAAAACACCTTCATAGGAACCAAAAATCAGGTGAGTATTCATGGTACCTGGTTTTAACTTCATGAAAGAGACACTGAAGAAACAGAAAATACAGTCTTGAATCACCGATGCCACCCCTTCCCCACCCCTGGCAGAGTGGCATGGTGTGGAGAACACTCTGGGCACTGGAGGTGGGAAAGAATACAGCAATTGTGAGGCATTAAACTCCATCCTTTTAAACTCCAGCATTTTAACCAGCGGGATCACCTGGGAACTTGAGTTCCCACAATCCTTATCACTGCAGGGTACAGCACTCTGTGTCTCCAAGTAAACTTGAAAGGCAGTCTAGGCCATAAGGACTGAATTTTGTCAGTTGAGTCCCAGTGGTGAATTAGGCCCAGAGACAGTGGATTGTGGGTGGGGAGGAGACACAACATACCGAGAAACCAGCTGGGACAGCCAAGGAAGTGCTGCACTGTGCCTCCTCTAACTGCGCTGCACAGGTCGCAGCTCCAAAAGAGAACCCTTCCTTCCACTTGAGGAGAGGAAAGGGAAGAATGGGGAGGGCTTTGTCTTGCATCTAGAATACCAGCCCAGCCACAGTAGGCTAGGGCACCAGTCAGAGTTGTGAGGCCCCCGTTCCAGGCCCTAGCTCCTGGACAACATTTCTAAACACACCCTGGGCCAGAATGGAACTCATTGACTTGAAGGAAAGGAACCAGACCTGCCAGTACTCATCACTTGCTAACTGAAGCGCCCTTGGGCCCTGAATGAATAGGAGCCATATCCAGGTACTACACTGAGGGCCTTGACTGAACCTCAGACTTGTGGACTTCAGGTGGGACTCAGCACATAATCAGCTGTAGTGAGCACTGAGCAAAACTCCTGCTTGAAAAAGAGAAAAGTAAAGGAGACTTTGTCTCGCACCTCAGGTACCAGCATGGCCACAGGGACATAAAGCACCAAGCTGGCTCTTGGGGTCCCCAGTTCCAGGGCTTGACTCTTGGACTGCATTTCTGGATCTGTCCTGGACCAGAGTTGCCCTGAAAGATGAGTTCCAGAACAGGCAGTGTTCACCACAAGATGACTTAAGAGACCTTGGGAGTTGTTAACATGCAGGGATGTTGAATTTTGTCAAAAGTCTTTTCTGCCTCTATTGAGATAATTATGTGGTTTTTGTCTTTAGTTCTGTTTATGTGATGAATCACATTTACTGATCTGCATATGCTGAACCAGCCTTACATCCTGAGGATGACGCCTACTTGACCATGATGGATAAGCTTTTTGATGTGCTGCTGAATTCAGTTTGCCAGTATTTTGTTGAGGATTTTTGCATCAATGTTCACCAAGGATATTGACCTGAAGTTTTCTTTTCTCTTTCTTTTCTTTTCTTTTTTTTTTTTTTGTATTTCTGCCAGGTTTTGGTACCAGGGTGATGTTGATGTTGGCATCATGGAATGAGTTATGGAGGGGTCCTTCCTTTTAAATTTTTTGGAGTAGTTTCAGTAGGAATGGTACCAGCTCTTCTTTGTACCTCTGGTAGAATTCAGTTGTGAATCTCTCTGATCCTGGGATCTTTTTGGTTGGTAGGTTATTTATTACTGCCTCAAATTCAGAACTTATTACTGATCTATTCAGGGATTTAATTTCTTCCTAGTTCAGTCTTGGGAAGGTGTATGTGTCCAGGAATGTATCTATTTCTTCTAGATTTTCTAGTATATGTACAGAGAGGTGTTTATAATATTCTCTGGTGATTGTATTTCTGTGGGGTCAGTAGTGATATCTTCCTCATCACTTCTGATTGTGTTTATTTGACTCTTCTCTCTTTTCTTCTTTATTAGTCTAGCTAGTAATCTATGTATTTTATTAATTTTTTCAAAAACCACCTTCTGGATGTATTAATTTTTTAAGGTTTGTGT
Organism: Rhinopithecus roxellana; assembly: GCF_007565055.1. NCBI lineage: Eukaryota > Metazoa > Chordata > Mammalia > Primates > Cercopithecidae > Rhinopithecus > Rhinopithecus roxellana. Next base: position 80,301,868 of record NC_044552.1, read on the forward strand.
GTGTGTGTGTGTGTGTGTGTGTGTGTGTGTGTGTGTCCAGCTCCTTCAGTTTATCTCTGATCTTCGTTATTTCTAGTCTTCTGCTACTTTTGGAGTTTGTTTCCTATTGGTTCTTCAGTTCTTTTAGTTGTGATGTTAGGTTGTTAACATAAGATCTTTCTAGCTTTTGGGTGTGGCCATTTTGTGCTATAAATTTTCCTTTTAATTCTGCTTTAGCTGTGTCCCAGAGATTCTTGTACATTGTGTCTTTGTTCTCATTACTTTCAAAGAACTTCTTGATTTCTACCTTAATTTCATTATTTACCCAAAAAGTCATTCAAGAGCAGGTTTTTCAATTTCCATGTAGTTATATGGTTTTGACTGAATTTCTTAATCTTGAGTTCTAAATTGATTGTGCTTTTTTCTGAGAGACTACAGATATTGAAGGAATGTACCTCAAAATAATAAGCACCATATATGACAAACCCAAAGGCAATATCATACTGAATGGGCAAAAGCTGGAATCCTTCCCCTTGAAAACCAGCACAAGACACGATTGCCCTCTCTCACCACTTCTGTTCGATGTAGTATTGGAAGTTATGGCCAGGGCAATCAGGTAAGATAAAGAAATAAAGTGTATTTAAATCAGAAGCGAGGAAGTCAAACTTTGTTTGCAGATGACATGATCCTATATATAGAAAACCCCATCATTGCAACCCATTGCAAGCTTAAGCTGATAAGCAATTTTAGCAAAGTCTCAGGATACAAAGTCAATATGCAAAAATCACTAGCATTTCTGTACTGCAACATCAGACAAGCCAAAAGTCAAATCACAAATGAACTTCCATTCACAATACTGACAAAAAGGAGAAAATACCTAGGAATACAGCTAACAAGAGAAGGGAAGGACTTCTTCAAGGATAACTACAAACTACTGTTTGCAGAAATTATAGGTGACATAAACAAATTGAAAAACAGTCTATGCTCATGAAGAGGAAGAAATATACTGTCAAAGCAATTTATAGATTCAATGCTATTCCCATTAAACTACCCTTGACATTTTTTCATTGAACCAGAAAAAAACTATTTTCCAATTCTTATGGAACCAAAACAAAGTCTGAATAGCTAAGGTAACTCTAAGCAAAAGGAACAAAGTTGGAGGCATCATGCTACTTGACTTCAAACTATACTACAGGGCTACAGTAACCAAAACAGCATGGTATTGGTATGATAACAGACACATATACTGATGGAACAAAATATAGAACCCAGAAATAAGACTGCACACCTACAATCACTGATCTTCAACAAACCTGACAAAAGCAGTCAATGGGGGAAAGAATTCCCTATTTAATAAATGATGCTGGGAGAACTGACTAACCATATGCAGAAAACTGAAATTGGACCCCTTTCTTACACCATATACAAAAATCAACTCAAGACAAATTAAAAACTTAAATGTAAAACCCATTTACATAAATAAAATCCTTAGAAGAAAATCTAGGCAATACCATTCAGAACATGGGTACAGGCAAAGGTATCATGAGGAAGATGCCAAATCAACTGCAGCAAAAGCAAAAATTGTCAAATAGGATCTAATTAAAGTGCTTCTGCACAGTGAAAGAACTTATTAGCAGAGTAAACAAACAACCTACAGAATGGGAAACAAATTTTGCAATCTATTCATCTGACAATGGTCTAATATTCAGCATCTATAAGGAACTTAAATACATTTACAGGAAAAAAATAAACAACCCCATTAAAAAGTATGCAAAGGACATGAACAGACACTTCTCCAAAGAAAACATACATGCAGACAAAAAACATGAAAAGAAGCTCAACATCACCGATCATTAGAGAAATGCCAATCAAAACCACAATGAGATACCCTCTCATACCAGTCAGAATGGCTATTACTAAAAAGCAAAAAAACAGCAGATGCTGGCAAGGTTTTGGAGAAAAAGAAACACCTTTTTACTGTTGGTTAGAGTATAAATTAGTTTAAGCATCCTGGAAACAGAGTGGTAATTCCTGAAAGACCTGGAGGCAGAAATACCATTTGACCCAGCAATCCCATTACTGAGTACATACAAAAAGGAATATAAATCATTCCATTATAAAGACACATGTATGCATATGTTCATTGCAGCACTATTCACAGTAACAAAAACATGGAATCAACCTAAATGCTCATCAATAATACTCTGGATAAAGAATATGTGTTACATATACACCATGGAATACTATGCAGCCATAGAGAGGAATGAGATCATGTCCTTTGCAGGGACATGGATGGAGTTGAAGGCCATTATCCTTAGCAAACTAATGCAAGAACAGAAAATCAAATACCACATGTTCTCTCTTATAAGTAGGAGCTAAATCATGAGAACACATGAACACATGGACACAAGGAGGTGGGAAACATCACACACTGGGTCTGGTCAGAGAATGGGGGCTTGGGGGAGGAGTGAGGGCATAAGGAAGAATAGCTAATGGATGCTGGGCTTAATACCAGGGTAATAGGATTATCTTTAGAGTAAACAAGCATGGCAAACTTACCTATGAAACAAACTTGCATATCTTGTACATGTCCCCCTGAACATAAAATAAAAATTGAAAATTTAAAAATAATAATGAAGAGACCTTGGGGCTTAATGGAACATTGGTTATAATCTGTCAGTGCTCCTTGTGGCCTTAGATGGCAGTGGCAATGGTGTGAGGCTCCTTTCCTTTTGGGAAAAGGAGAGAAGAGTGGGAAGGGCTGCATCTTGCTGTCTGAGTGTCAGTTCAGCCACAATATGACATAACACAATATTATATAACAGGTAGACTTCCAAGGTTTTTGAATTTAGTCCCTGACTCCTAGATGAAACTTCTGGACCCACCCAGAGCATGGGAAACCTCACTGCTGTGAAGGGCAAGACAGAGACCTTGTTTCCCATCTGCTGATTATGGAGATCCAGGGCCTTAAGCAAACATGGGCAGTAGCCAAAGAGTGGTTACAGCAGGCCTTGGGAAAGACCTAGCACTGCGCTGGCTTCAGGTCTGACTCAGAGCAGTCATAGTACTGATGGCCACAGGAGTGCTTGTGTCACTCCACCTCCAACTTTAGGTGGCTCAGAACAGACAGAGAGAAAGATTTTGCCTGTTTGGGACAAAGGAAGGGAACACAAGTGTCTACCTGGTAAAACAGAGAATTCTCCTCGATTTTGTCCAAGACCACCAAGGATGTACCTCTACAAGTCTGCAGTACCACACAAGTACTGGGCTTGGTGTGCCCCATAAAGCAGATAGAGCTTAGATCTTTCAAATATCGGAAAACTGTTTCCAAGAAGGATGGCTACAAGTAAATCCAGATAGTGAAGACTACAATAAATACCTAACTCTTCAATGTGCAGACACTGAAGAACATCTCCTAGCATCAACACCAGCCAGGAAAACATTACCCCAGCAAATGAGATAAGGCACCAGGTACCAATACTGGAGAAACAGAGATATGTGACCTTTCAGAGAGAGAATCAAAAATAGCCATGTTGAGAAAACTCAGAGAAATTCAGGATAACGTAGAGAAGGAAATCAGAATGTTACCAGATAAATTTAACAATGAAATTGAAATAATTCAAAAGAATGAAGCAAAAATGTTGGAGCTAGAAAATACAGTTGGCAAACAAAAGAATGTATCAGAGTCTCTCAAAAGCAGAATTGATCAAGCAGAAGAAAGAATTGTGAGCTTAAAGACAGGTTATTTGAAAATACACAGTCAGAGGAGGCAAAAGAAAAAAGAATAAAAAACAATGAAGCATATATGTAGGATCTAAAAAATAGCCTCAAAAAGCCAAATCTAATAGTTATTGTCCTTAAATAGGAGGTAGAGAAAGAGGTAGGAGTAAATGGTTTATTCAAAGTGGTAATAATAGAGAACTTCCCAAACCTAAAGAAAGACATCAATATCCAAGTACAAAAAGTTACAGAATACCAAGTAGATTTAACCCCAAAAAAACTACCTTAAGGCATTAAGCAATCAGACTCCCCAAGGTCAAGATGAAGAAAGGATTCTAAATGCAGCCGGAGAAGAGAAGCAAATAACATACCATGGAGCATCAATATGTCTGACAGCAGACTTTTCAGAGGAAACTTTACAGGCCAGGAGAGAGAAGCATGACATATTTCAAGTGCTGAAGGAAAAAATATTTTACCCTAGAATAGAGTATCTGGTGAAAACATCCTTCAAACATGAAGGAGGTATAAAGACTTTCCTAGACAAACAAAAAGCTGAAACATTTTATTAATACCATACCTGCCCTACAGAAAATACTAAAAGGAGCATTTTAATCAGAAAGAAAAGGACATTAATGCGCCATAAGCAATCACCTGAAGGTATAAAGCTCAGGGGTAATAGGAAGTACACAGAAAAACACAGAATATTATAACACTGTAAGTGTGGTGTATAAACTACTCTTACCCTAAATGGACAGACTAAACAATAAATCAATCAAAAAATAAGTATGACAACTTTTCAAGACACAGTCCATACAATAAGATACAAATAGAAACAACAAAAAGTTAAAAAGCAGGGAGATGAAGTTTAAGTGTAGAGTTTTTAACAGTTCTCTTTTTGCTTATTTATTTGTGAAAATAGTATTGTTATCAGGTTAAAATAACGGGTTTAGTATTTGAAAGCCTCATGGTAACCTCACACTACTAAACACACAATGCATATGCAAAAAAAAAAAAAAATTACAGGAAAAAAATAATTTCACCAAGGACAATCTGGTTCACTAGAAGAAGACAGAAAAAAAAAAAAAAAAAAAAAAAAAAAAAAAAAGAAGGCAGATAATACCGCAAAGCAAACAGAAAACAGATAACAAAATGACAAGAGTAAGTTCTTACTCATCAGTAATAACATTGAATGTAAATGGACAAAAATCTCCAATCAAAAGAGATTCACTAACTGAGTAGGTGAATAAACAAGACATATTGATCTCATGCCTACAGTAAACACACTTCACCTATAAAGACACACACAGACTGAAAATAAAGAGATAAAAAATGATATTCTATGCCAATGGAACCAAAAAAGTCAGGAGAGGCTATACTTATATCAGACCAAATAGATTTCAAGACAAAAACTATATGATGAGACAAAAAAGGTAACTATATAATGATAAAGATGTCAAGTCAGCAAGCGTATATAACAATTTAAAATGTATGCTCCCTTTTTTAATTATACTTTAAGTTCTGGAATACATGTGCAGAAAATGCAGGTTTGTTACATAGGTATAACGTGAAATCATAGTTTGCTGCACCCATCAACCCATCATCTACATTACATATTTCTCCTAATGCTATGCCTCCCCTAGCTCCCCGCCCCTGGCAGGGAGGCCCCCGTGTGTGATGTTCCCCTCCCTGTGTCCATGTCTTCTCATTGTTTAACTCCCACTTATGAGAGAGAACATGTGGTGTTTGGTTGTCTGTTCCTGTGTTAGTTGGCTGAGAATGGTGGTTACCAGCTTCATCCATGTCCCTGCAAAGGACATGAACTCATCCTTTTTTATGACTGTAAGTATTCCATCATGTATAGGTGCCACATTATTTTCATCCAGCCTATCATTGATGACGATTTGGGTTGGTTCCAAGTCTTTGCTATTGTGAAGAGTGCTGCAATAAGCATACATGTCCATGTCTCTTTATAGTAGAATGATTTATAATACTTTGAGTATATACCCAGTAATGAGATTGCTGGGTCAAATGTTATTTCTGGTTCTAGATCCTTGAGGAATTGCCACACTATCTTCCACAATGGTTGAACTAATTTACACTCCCACTAACGATGTAAAAGTGTTCATATTTCTCCACATCCTCTCCAGCATCTGCTGTTTCCTAACTTTTTAATGATCACCATTCTAACTGGCATGAGATGGTATCTCATTGTGGTTTTGGTTTGCATTTTTCTAATGACCACTGATGATGAGTGTTTTTCATATGTTCATTGGTTGCATAAATAACTTCTTTTGGGAAGTGTCTGTGCTTATCCTTTGCCAACTTTTTATTGGGGTTGTTTTTTTCTTGCAAATTTGTTTAAGTTCCTTGTAGATTCTGGATATTAGTCCTTTGTCAGATGGATAGATTGCAAACATTTTCTCCCATTTTGTAGGTTGCCTGTTCACTCTGAAGATAGTTTCTTTTGCTGTGAAGAAGCTCTTTAGTTTAATTATAACACATTCATCAATTTTGGCTTTGGTTGCCATTGCTTTTGGTGTTTTAGTCATGAGGACTTGCCCATGTCTGTGTCCTGAATAGTATTGCCTAGGTTTTCTTCTAGGGCATTTATGGTATTAGGTATTAATTTGAGTCTTTAATCCATCTTGAGTTAATTTTTATATGAAGTGTAAAGAAGGGGTCCAGTTACAGTTTCAGCATATGGCTGGCCAGTTTTCTCAACACCATTTATTAAATAGGAAATCCTTTCCCTATTGCTAGTTTTCATTAGGTTTGTCAAAGATAAGATGGGTGTAGATGTGTGGCATTACTTCTGAGACCTCTGTTCTGTTCCATTGGTCTATATATCTGTTTTGGTACCAGTACCGTGCTATTTTGGTTACTGTAGCCTTAGATTATAGTTTGAAGTCAGGTAGTGTGATGCCTCCAGCTTTGTTCTTTTTTGCTTAGGATTTTCTTGGCTATACGGGCTCTTTTTTTGGTTTCATATGAAATTTAAAGTAGTTGTTTCTGTTTCTGTGAAGAAATTCAATGGTAGCTTGGTGTGGCTAACATTGAATCTATGAATTACTTAGGGCAGTATGGCCATTTTCATGATATTAAGTCTTCCTATCCATGAGCATGGAATGTTTTTCCATTTGTTTGTGTCCTCTCTTAATTCCTTGAGCAATGGCTTGTAGTTCTGCTTGAACAGGTCATTCACATCCCTTGTAAGTTTTATTCCTAGGAATTTTATTCTCTTTGTAGCATTTGTGAATGGGAGTTCATTCATGATTTGGCCCTCTGTTTGCCTGTTATTGGTGTATATGAATGTGTGTGATTTTTGCACATTGATTTAGTATCCTGAGACTTTGCTGAAATTGCTTATCAGCTTAAGGGGATTTTGGGCCGAGATGATGGGGTTTTCTAAATATACAATCATGTCATCTGCAAACAGAGACAATGTGACTTCCTCTCTTCCTGTTTGAATACATTTTATTTCTTTCTCTTGCCTGATTGCTCTGGCCAGAACTTCCAACACTATGTTGAATAGGAGTGGTGAGAGAGTTCATCCTTGTCTTGTGCTGGTTTTCAAAGGGAATACTTACAGCTTTTTCCCATTCAGTATGATATTGGCTATGGGTTTGTCATAACTAACTCTTATTATTTGGAGATGCATTCCATGAATACCACGTTTGCTGAGAGTTTTTAGCATGAAGGGGTGTTGATTTTTATTGAAGGTCTTTTCTGCATCTACTGAGATAATCTTGGGGTTTTTGACATTGGCTCTGTTTATGTGATGGATTATGTTTATTGATTTGCATATGTTAAACCAGACTTGCATCGTAGGGTTGAAGCCCACTTGATCATGGTGGATAAGCTTTTTGATGTGCTGCTGAATTTGGTTTGTAAGTATTTTATTAAGAATTTTCTCATCAATGTTCATCATGGATATTGGCCTCAAATTCTTTTTTCATTGTGCCTCTGCCAGGTTTTTTTTTTTTTTTTTTTTTTTTTTTTTTTTTTTTTTTTTTTATTGTGATGATGCTGGCTTCATAAAATGAGTAACACTTCTATTGTTTGGAATAGTTTCAGAAAGAATGACACTAGCTCGTCTTTGTACTTTTGGTATAATTCCATGTGAATCCATCTGGTCCTGGGCTTTGTTTTAATTGGTAGGCTATTAATTACTGCATCAATGTCAGAACTTGTTATTGGTCCATTCAGGGATTTGGCTTCCTTCTGGTTTAGTCTTGGGAGTGTGTATGTGTCCAGGAATGTATCCATTTCTTCTAGATTATCTGGTTTATTGGCATAGAGATATTTATAGTATTCTCTGATGGTAGTTTGTACTTCTGTGGGATCTGTGGTGATATCCCCTTTATCATTTTTTTAATCTATTTGATTCTTCTCTCTTTTCTTTTTTATTAGTCTGGCTAGTGGTCCATCTATTTTGTTAATCTTTTCAAAAAACCAGCTCCTGGCTTCATGAATTTTTTGAAGTGTTTTTTGTTTACCTATGTCCTTTAGTTCTCCTCTGATCTTAGTTATTTCTTGTCGTTAGGGTATCGATTTTACGTCTTTCCCACTTTCTCCTGTGGACATTTAGTGCTGTAAATTTACCCCTAAACTCTGCTTTAGCTGTGTCCCAGAGATTCTGGTATGTTGTATCTTTGTTCTCATTGGTTTCAAATAACTTATTTATTTCTGCCTTAATTTCGTTATTTACCCTGTAGTTATCCAAGAGTAGGTTATTCAGTTTTCATGTAATTGTGTGGTTTTGAGTGAGTTTCTTAATCCTGAGTTCTAATTTTATTGCACTGTGGTCTGAGAGACTGTTTGTTATAATTTCTATTCTTCTGTACTTGCTGAGGATTGTTTTACTTTCAAATATGTGTTCAATTTTAGAATAAGTTTGATTTCATGCTGAGAAGAATGTATATTCTGTTGACTTGGGGTGGAAAGTTCTGTAGATGTCTTAGGCTGCTTGGTCCAGAGCTGAGTTCAAGTCCTGAATATCCTTGTTAATTTTTTGTCTCACTGATCTAATATTGATAGTGAAGTGTTAAATTCTCCCACTATTATTGTGTGGGGGGTCTAAGTCTCTTTGTAGGTCTCTAAGAACTGAATCTGGGTGCTCCTGTATTGGGTGCATATATATTTAGGATAGTTAGCTGTTCTTGTTGCATTGATCCCTTTACCATTATGTAATGCTCCTCTTTGTTATTTTGACCTTTGTTGGTTTAAAGTCTGCTTTATCAGAGACTAGGATTGCAACCTCTGTTTTTTTTTTTATTTTTATTTTTTTTTATTTTTTTATTTTTTGCTCTCCATTTGTTTTGTAAAACTTCCTCCAGCCCTTTATTCTGAGCCTATATGTGTCTTTGCGCATGTGATGAGTCTCTTGAATACAGTACACCAATGTGTCTTGACTCTATCCAATTTGCCAGTCTGTGTGTTTTAATTGGGGCATTTAGCCCATTTACATTTAATGTCTGCACCGTAGACCAAATTGATCTAACAGATATTTACAGAACATTTCATCCAAGAGCTGCAGATTACACATTATTTTCCTCAGCACATGGACATTCTCTAGAATAAGCAATATGTTAAGACATAAACCAAGTCTTTAAACAATGTAAAAAACTAAAATAATATCGAGTTTCTTCTCTTACCACAATGGAGTAAAACTGGAAATTAATAACAAGAGAAGTTTTGGAAACTATACAAATACATGTAAATTAAACAATATGTTCCTGAATGACCATTGGGTTCATGAAAAAATTAAGAAGAAAATTTTTAAAAAATTTTAAAACAAATGATAATAGAAACAAAACATGACTACACCTAAGGCATACAGAAACAGCAGTAAACAGAGGGAAGTTGATAGCTATAAGAGTCTACATCAAAAAAGAGAAAAACTTTTTAAATAAACAGTCTAATGATACATCTCACATAGAACTAGAAAGACAAGAGCAAACCAAACCCAAAATTAGTAGACCAAAAGAAATAATAAAGATGAGAGCAAAAATAAATAAAATTGAAATGATGAATCATAAAAAATTAATAAAACAAAAAGTTGGTTTCTTGAATATTTAAACAAAATTGATGAACCCTTAGCCAGTCTGTGAAAAAAAATAAGAAAATCCAAATAGATAAAATCAGAAATAAAAAATATACATTACAACTGATACCACAGAAATTCCAAGGATCATTAATGGCTACTATGAGCAAATACATGCCAATATACTGGTAAATCCAGAAGTAATGAAAAAATGTCTAGATACCTGCACCCTATCAAGATTGAATTAGGAAGAAATTCAAAACCCGGACAGACCAATAACAAGTTATAATATCAAAGCCATAATAAAAAGTTTCCTAGTAAGGGAAAGCCCGGGACCCATGGTTTTACTTCTGAATTATACCAAACATTTAAAGAAGAACTAATGTCAATCTTACTCAAACTGTTCTGCAAAAAAAGAGGGAATATTTTCAAACTTATACTATGAGATTTTTATGACCCTGATACCAAAACCAAAAACACTCCAAAAAAAAAAAAAAAAAAAAAAAAAGAGAGAAAACTACTGACAAATATCTCTGATAAATATTGATGCAAATATCCCCAATAAAATACTAGAAAACAAAATTCAACAATACATTAGAAAGATCATGCATCATGACCAAGTGGGTTTTATCCCTGATATACAAAGATGGTTTGACATATGGAAAATCAATCAACATAGTCCATTATATCAACAGAATGAAAGATAAAAACCTTATGATTATTTCAATTGCTGAAAAAGTACCTGATAAAATTCAACATCCTTTAATAATAAATACCCTCAATATATGGGCATATTAGAAACATACCTCCATGTAATACAAGCCATAATGACAGACCCACAGCTAGTATCATACTGAACAGGGAAAAACTGAAACATTTCCTGCAAGATCTGGAACATGACAAAGATGTCCACTTTCACCATTGTTGTTTAACATAGTACTGGAATTCCTAACTAAACTCATCAGAGAAGAGAAATAAAATAAAGGGCATCTAAATTGGAAAGAAAGAATTGAAATTATCCTTGTTTGCTGAAAATATGATCTTATATTTAGAAAAACTTAAAGACTTCACAAGAAAAATATTAGAACTGATAAGCAAATTTAGTCAAGTTACAGAATACAAAATCAACATACAAAACTTAGTAGCATTTCTATATGTTGACAGTGAAAAATGTGAAGAAGAATTAAAAGAATTCTTTTTTTTTTTTTTTTTTTTTTTTTGAGACGGAGTCTCGCTCTGTCGCCCAAGCTGGAATGCAGTGGCCGGATCTCAGCTCACTGCAAGCTCCGCCTCCCGGGTTCACGCCATTCTCCTGCCTCAGCCTCCCGAGTAGCTGGGACTACAGGCGCCTGCCACCTCGCCCGGCTAGTTTTTTGTGCTTTTTAGTAGAGATGGGGTTTCACCGTGTTAGCCAGGATGGTCTCTATCTCCTGACCTCGTGATCCGCCCACCTCGGCCTCCCAAAGTGCTGGGATTACAGGCTTGAGCCACCGCGCCCGGCCAAGAATTCTATTTATAATAGCCACACATAAAATAAAATACAAAGAAAATAACCAAGAAAGTAAAAGATCTCTATGATGAAAACTATAAAAGACTAATGAAAGAATTGAAGAAGACACCAAAAATGTAAAAATATTCCATTTTCATGGATCAAAAGAATAAATATTGTTGAAATGTCCATATTATCCAAAACAATCTACAGATTCATTGCAATTCCTATCAAAATACTAATGACATTCTTCACAGAAATAGAAACAAACAATCCTAAAAATCATATAAAATCACAAAAGACTCAGAATATCTAAAGCTATCCTAAGCAAAAAGTACGAAAGTGGAGGAATCATATTACCTGGCTTCAAATTATAGTACAGAGCTGTAGTAACCAAAGTAGCATGGTACTGGTAGAAAAACAGACACATAGATGAATGGAACAGAACAGAGAACCCAGAAACATATCTGCACACTTACAGCGAACTCATTTTTGACAAAGATGCCAAAAATGTTCACTGGAGAAAAGACATTGTCTTCAATAAATGGTGCTGGGAAAACTGGATATCCATATTCAAAAGAATGAAACTGAACCCCTATCTCTTGCCACAGTCAAAAATCAAATCAAAATGCATTAAAGACTTATATCCAAGATCTGAAACCATGAAATTAACTACAAGGAAACATTGGGGAAATTTGCCAGGACATTGGATTGGTAAGGGTGAAGATTTCTTGAGCAATAACCCACAAGCTCAGGCAACCAAAGCAAACATGGACAATGGGATTACATCAAGTTAGAAAGCTTCTGCACAGCAAAGAATACAATCAACAAAGTGATGAGACAATCCAGAGAGTGGAAGAAAATATTTGCAAACTACACCTCTGAGAAGGGATTAATAATTGTATAAGGAGTTCAAACAACTTTAGGATAAAATCTAATAATTCAATTCAAATAATGGCCAAAAGATTTGAACAGACATTTCTCGAAGGACATACAAATGGCAAACAAGCATATGAAAAGGTGCTCAAAATCATTGATCATCAGAGAAATGCAAATCAAAACTACAATGAGATTTCATCTCACCCCAGCTAAGATAGTTTAGATCCAAAAGACAAGCAACAATAAGTGCTGATGAGGACCTGGAGAAAAAGGAAGCCTCACACAATATTGGAGGGAATGTAAATTAATACAACCATTATGGAGAACAGTTTGGAGGTTCCTAAAAAAAACTAAAAATTGAGCTACCATAAGATCTGGCAGTGTCATTGCTGGGTATTAACCCCCCAAAAGGAGAAATCAGTGCATCAAAGAGATATGTGCACTCCCATGCTTGTTGCAATACTGTTTACAATGGCTAAGATTTGGAAGAAACCTATGTGTATATCAACAGATAAATGGACTTTAAACAACATGATACATATATACAATGGAGTACTTTTCAGCCATAAAAAAAAATGACATCCTGTCCTATGCAACAACATGGATGGAACTGGAGATCAATATGTTAAATGAAATAAGCCAGGCACAGAAAGACAAACATTGCATGTTCTCACTTATTTGTGGGATCTAAAAACCAAAACAATTGAACTCAATGTAAAAGTATGGCTACCAGAGACTGAGAAGCGTAGTGTGTGACTTAGTGTGGGATGGGGATGGCTGATGGGTACAAATTACTAGAAAGAAAGTATAAGATCTATTATTTGATAGAACAATGGGTTGACTATAGGCAATAATTACTGAATTGTATATTTTAAAATATCTTAAAGATAAATGTTTGAGGGGATGGATACTCCCATTCTCTATGATGTGCTTATTTTACACTGCATGCTTGTATCAATATATCTCATGTACCCCATAAATATTTTCACCTAGTAGGTACCCACAAAAATATTTTAAAAATTTAAAAGTATTAGATATAATAATGATGTCACTACCACACAATGTATTGTAGGTATTATTTTTCTAAAATAAACAAAATATGTTGTAGAAGACACCAAAAAACAAGAATTGTTCATGAATGCTTTTAAAAGGGAAACATTTAAATAAGTAAATGCATAACAATTGATAATCTCATGATAAACATTTTATAGAAGATGGGGAAGTAGGAATCACATAGAAAGGGATTTCTGAGACAGTGAATATTAGCATAGATCTTTCTTTTAAATAACATGGCAGTGAAAAAAACAGATTGGATTGTGGTAAAAGTATAGAAGAATCAAAGGCCATTTTTAATTGTTGTGCTTTTACTATAGGAGACAAGAACTAATTTAACTTTAAAATAGTTATTTGAGAAAAGAACTGGAAATATGAGCAGGAAAGACAATAAGTGGATGAAGTTAAGTCTTGGGTAGGGCAGAAAGAAAGGATTCAGAACACAGGTAGAAAGACGCATAGCCTTGGCAAAAAAGAGCTGTGCTTTTTGGAAGGCGGCTTAGATATTGGCATTAGACCAAGTTGACTTAGAATTTGTACTCTAATTCACTGAATGTGTGCGACCCTCAAATACCCACTTGATTTCTCAAATTCTCATCCATAAGCTAGAAAAATGATACTAATATCCATAGTTATTTTAATTTTATAATAATAGACTTTCAACAAATGTTAATTTCTCCCCTTCCTTCCCTAATCCTCCAAAGATGTAGTTTTGAAAGCTGAGAAATGGCCTTCGTCTGCTAGGAAAGGTATGTTTGGGTGTATTAGGTAAGTGGGAAGGATTCTAGATAGCTTTCATGGGATATGTGGTAGGTGAGGCAAAAAACAAAAAAGATGAATAAAATAAATGTCTAGATTTTGTGAGAGTTCAGTTGAGTTTGAAAAACTTATGAATTCAGAGAGACAGTAGCTTACTTATCACAACCCCAGATACTGTCTTCTTAATGGCATCTTTATGACTCTAGATAGGTATCTCGTTCTCTGAACAGGTAATAATGTATAAAAACCAGGAGTGGCTAAGACCCTGGAATAAGCCTGCTCAAAGAGTACATAGCCAATAATATATTGCTTTCCGTGAGCTCTTACAGATAAGCCCTGCAATAATCCTTAGGGATTCATGTTTTATTTCAGATCATGAGTTTTAAATCATTCAACATTTCTCAAAAGACAATTGTGCTATCTCCCTGACCAGTGAGTCACTTACACACTCATAGTTGGTTGACAGCATTTTGTGACTGAAACGTAAGAAATGCATGCTATTTAGAAAGATGAGATAACTTTTATTTTCCCTCTTTAATACTTATGTAGCTTAGATTGCCAGGGGGAAAAATATTATTTAGGCATCTGTAATTGAATGGAAGATGAAGTTTCTCCATGTTTAATGAGAAGATGCAGTGCAGCCCATGAAGACAGGGTTTATTCTCTGGGCTGCTTATGCCCCAAATTGTTTCACTAATAATAACCAAGATTTGGAAATCTCCTCAGGCAAGCATATGTTGTATGTAACTCACAGAATAGAAGCACATAATAACTCATGTAGTCTCCAAACTTACCTTTAGAACTTAGAGGAATAACAGGGGCAGAGAAGTTGTTTTTGGCAGGTGAGAGAAAGGCTTTTCTGCCACTGGGAAAATGTTGCTTCTCTTTAGAGAAAAAAAAATGTTGCCTTATTTACAATTGTAAATTGTAACATTAAACAGAATTAAATTTGTACTATACATGTTCTACCCTAGGGACTTCTTTTTTTAAAGGTAGGCATTGAAACACATGGCATTAGAAATAAGCAAAATAAACTTTTTAATTTTGATTTTATTTAATATGCTATATTTAAATATTAATGACTTTAAAACAAATGCAAATATATACAAAATAAAAAGCTATACACTGTTGGTAGGCTAACATTGGACTAATAACAGCAATATCCTACCCATTTAATTTATTTAACCATTTGATCCTCAAAATAACTTTATAAAGCGAATATGATTCTGTGTTTTAAATATGAAGAGATTCATGATTAGTAAGGCAAATTAACTTTCCCACATCAAAAATCAGCAGAGACTAAGGAAGAATTCAGGTTCACACTGTTAACATAAATATATTGTGTGCATATATATACTGTTAACATAAATATATTGTGTGTATATATATACACACATATATACACATATGCGCATATATACATAGTATATATATACACATAGCAGATATGGAATATTTATTGCAAATACATTGAAACAATTATACTTTCTTGTATGATATACTATTGATTTTTAATCTCTAAATTTCGTTTTCTCCACCTTAATTACACTCATTCGAGTGGTGAGATAAAGCAGATATACTCTCAATAGGAACATGTTGCATTTGTGGCCAAGTAGATATGAAGGTTATTTTAAAGAACAGAATTAAAAATACTTGGTATGTACAGTTTTAATGCTTGGATTTGTTCAGTCAATTTGAAGAATGGCTAAAGGTAAGCTTGTATTAACTAAAAATAATTTTATTTTTAAGGAATTCAATTTAGCTCCATGTTCGTTTCTTTCAACAAAAGTTGATCTGTATTTACCATTAAATAGACTAGTAGATTAACTAGATTATGAAAATTATGTATGAGCAAATCAATCATTTCTTACCCTGTATTGTTCCATATTCTTTTTTCCATATTCCATATGTATATGTGTATTATATATGTGTATGTATTTATATTATATATGTATGCATATGTATATCCTGTAATCTACAAAGCCCACAAAGAGAGCTTCAAATGAGAGATATCTTGGAGCTACAGAGTACTGTGCTGATGATGTATCTTGCAAAAATAAAACACAGGTCTGTTTCCATATTTTTAGGTCAATAAGTCCACTAGTGACAATGGATCAGAGATTGTTAGTATAGAAGACTGACTCATACTAACTAAAAGTACAGGAATTCAATACACTATCAAGCTCGTTACTTTTTACTGTGACATGCAAATTTAAGTAAAGAATGGGATGTTTATGCCAACTTTCCAGTGATTTGTACCTCTTGAATGGTTACAAGGAGATATAAAATTAGCAATAATTTAATTAAATATTTATTGATCATTTTATCAATACCTAATATTTTTATGGGGCTTGAAAAGTTTAAAAGTTGAACAAATTAATGAGATTAATTCAGTAGAGGATAATGTATTTATGTAATGAATATTTTTTGCCATACTAAGTAATAACAAGTTAGATTTTTTTACATCAGTCACCTAATTTCAGAATATTGAATTATTTGGCTTTCTTTCATTTTGCTTTAACTTTTCATAATGCATTTCTAGGCGTGAAGTTCTTATAATAATTCCAGATTTTACCTGGGAGATATCTCTATCATGATCACATTAGCTCCCATCTTTTAAGTTGTTATTTAATGGATCAGTTTTTGTTTTTTGGGTTTTTTTTTTTTTTTTTTTTTTTTTCTGAATGTATTTGATTTAATCTGTTAGGATGGTTTGGGTATTTTTTTCTCCCTAATCTTAAGAGAATATCACTTTCCACTTTATCACAAAATTCTGGGTCAATCTTTGTGAAACTATTATGCTTTGATTGAATATGTTTGCTGTATGTGAATGTTTGTGCCTCTTTGTATTTCCACAGCTGAAATAATTCAAATATATACCCAAAATGAATCAAACAAGTTATTCAAGATTTGAATGCATAACAATTTTTGAAGATGTCCTATATTACATATTGGTAAGTAGTATATAGTTTAGGCCTCACGATCTCTGAGAAAATCTATTTCCATATTTATGTCTAAAAATTTAATTATTACACTTTTTTCATAGAGAATAAGAATTCTAAAGTCTCCATGTAGCTCTTCATTTGGCATTTTATTTTATATTTAATCACCATTTTGTTTAATAGGACTGTACATTTTATGATTACATACTCTGATAATTGATGCCATTTTATCTTGCCTTAATACACAGTAACTTGTTATTTATGGATATATAAAATACATTATTTTGCTGAATAAATCTTCAAGCATGAGCTTCAATTACATGAATTAAATTGCAAGACAATTGGAATTGCACAGATATAAACTGCACTGCAGAAGAGTAACATTGAGCCTCTGCCCTTCCTAGCTGGACATAGGATTCTTGGGATATAGCAAAATTCAGGGAAAACATAGGAACTACAAGTCAGATAATAAATGTTTCAAAGTAAATTAACTTTAAATATGTTAGGACAAAGAAGAACATAAGAAGAATAATGAGAATCGGTAATGGCAGCAGGTTTGGGACTGGTAGGAATTGGTAGAGTGGGGTTAAAAAGCTGACAAGCACACAAGCTTGTTATGTTGAAGGAACAGAAAGAAAAGCAGTCTTGTTAGTAAACAAGTTGTGTTGATTCTTTATGTGATATAGCAAATTACCACAAACTTAGTGAATTTTTTAAAAATACCCTTATTATTTAATAGTTTCTGTGAGTCAGATGTCCTAGAAGAGCTTATCTGGGTACTCAGTGAGACTGTAAAGTTTTCGATCAGGACTGAGTTGTCCCCCATCGGCTGAGTTGGGGAAGGGCCCACTTTTAAGCTCACTCAAGTTTTTTGCAGGATTTATTTAAGATTCACTGAAGCTGGCTTCTTTAAAATCATCTAGAATAAAAATACTTTAGAATAAGTGAGAAAACAAGATGAAGCTTTAATTAGCATAACAGAATCGAAGGGTTCATATTCCATCATCTTTGCCATATTCTATTGGTGAGGAGGAAGTCACCAATCCTGTCAACACTGTAAGAAAAGGGACTGCACAGGGGTGGGAGGTGAAAAATGTTGGATCCACCCAAAGGGGGGTGCAATATATGCAATATCTATGAACAAATGGTTAAAGAATAGATAATATTGACCTACGTTAACAACAATAAAATATTTTATTGATTTTAAGAAGACTTTGCAAGGCTTTTGGCAGGAGATTGGCATGACCCGATTTGCCTTTTAAAAAGTAGCTTTTGGATATATAAAACTCATCATTAGACAACTTATTTTAACCTCCCCCGCTTATGATGAGAAAAAAAATTCTAATTTAATTATAGAAATACAAAAAGAATCATGAAGTAATCTCAGGATTTATGAAAGATTAATGTGTTAGGTTACATGCATGCACTCTTCTATTTAGTTCCTACAATAGTCCTAGAAATTAACTACTATTGCATCGTATTAAATGTAATATAATTGGGACAGAAAATAGTATTGTTTGCCTGGTATCATAGGCTAGTAATGAACTATGCCTACATTTGCATACAGAATTGTATTTTACCCTCTTTAACCATGCCTTTTCCAAGGAATCAAGCTTTAATACCAGTTAGCTTTCTACATATTTTCAATTTAATATTACTACTTTCCCAAAGCTGAGAAATAGAGAAAGTTTTTTTTGAGAAATCCTGGACAGTTTTGAGTGCATAACTATATATCTGCATCCAGGCTTTCTTCAAAATGTGTTTGGAATTTTAAAAGTCAATTATTTATAAATTCCTATGATTCTAAGCCTATTCTAGTCACAGAATCTTGCTAACTAAAGATATTCAATAGATTTTAAATGATAGCAACTTATTGAAATTGTACTTTTAATAATATTGGCAATATTCAGGTACCTGTTAGGTCACGTATCATTATGTACTGTGTTGTTGAATCATAAAATATATAGGAAAATATTATTTTATTACTATTTTTAAACAATAAATTTAACATATAATCACAAAATCTTAAAACAGTTGAAATTTAGAAGTCTTAATGGCATCCTTTCAGATATTGTCATTATAATATGTAAATAATATCTAATATTTTTAAATTCATGAGAAAATATATACGTATTTGGACTCATTTGTTCATTAACAAAAAATATATATATGTGTATATGATTGATATGTTTATTTTCCAAGAGACTGATGAGGGTATTTTCTACACATATAAGCAAATGGTCAGTAATACAATTAATATCATGAAAATGATAATAACTAATATTTATTTAGATTTTATTATATACAAATATTGAAATAATAATGCTTAAAGTATGGGTTATTTAAATAATTTAATAATCATAGTTACTTGCTACTATATTGATTATGAGGATTTAATAATATCAATCAGCCTAGGATGTGTACCTAGTAAGAAGTTGAGTTAAAACATCATTGCTAGGCCGGGCGCGGTGGCTCAAACCTGTAATCCCAGCGCTTTGGGAGGCCGAGACGGGCGGATCACGAGGTCAGGAGATCGAGACCATCCTGGCTAACATGGTGAAACCCCGTCTCTACTAAAAAATACAAAAAACTAGCCGGGTGAGGTGGCAGGCGTCTGTAGTCCCAGCTACTCCGGAGGCTGAGGCAGGAGAATGGTGTAAACCCGGGAGGCGGAGCTTGCAGTGAGCGGAGATAGCGCCACTGCACTCCAGCCTGGGCGACAGAGCGAGACTCCGTCTCAAAAAAAAAAAAAAGAAAAAATCATTGCTGGGTCCCTTAAGCATTATCTGTGTACCATACTGAAGTATTCAAGATATATCAGTAGTAGTATAAGCAGTTGGTTGTTTCCATACCATTTCTCTTAATTTAGGGATCATTATATTTGAGATAAGTATACTTAGGAGCTCTGAGCAGTCTACACAAAACAGATAAAAGATAGCATGTTGCATATTTTGATACTGTCTCTTCCCACAATTGCCCATAACATTTATCACTGATCCATCAAAAGTTAGTCAAACTGAGCCACAGTAGTGTCTTAAATTTGTTTTTGAACAGAGTGGAAATTCAATTACTACACAAGATCAAAATCAGAAAATGCAAGAGAATACATTGATCATCCTTGAAATAAACTGTAACGAATCATACTTTTACTCCATCAGCACAAAACCATTGAAAACAGAGAAAATGATAAAATTTACGGAAACTTCCAAGAATTTCTCTATGGGAGTAATGGAGTTCAGTGGGGGATGAGGGGTCAGTGCTCTCTCCAAGTCTCTTATTCTAATTTTCTTTCACAAATGTGAAAGGATTAGATATTGCAGATCAACTGATGAAAGGCAATCTTATTTGTTTTTAGCTACGGTTTCAAAAAAAACAGCTTAAACACTTTTGAAAATGTATATAAAACTTTCTCTAAGCAATTTAATCCACATTTATGCCCTTGGGGAAAGCAACATTTCAAATGTCCAATTCATAATTAAGCTATTTATAATTAGGCTATATGTCTATGTATTATTAAACATAATGTGTAGGGACTTACTTTTGTGTGTGTATATATTTTCACTTTTTTCACACTGTAAAATATTTTTAATGTGAAAACTATATAGCCAATTTTCAAACATGTTAACAAAAATTTACATCTCATAACTTGGATAACTCCCTTCATTTTTATTTTTAGAAGGTGAATGTCATATTTTGAAATTTTGAAAAAATAAGTGCCAAATAATACTTTAAGTTAATGTAATTTAATTGTTTTTGATTTAACAAATATTTATTGAACTTTAACTGTATCCAAAATTTGACGTTAGACATCTTACAATGGTAGAATTTAATTTAAATCATTAAAATGTTATTCAATTCTTCTACCTTTCTGTAAACCCAACTACTGAATGCTGTTGTTTTCTTCTGACCTCAATTAAGCAAAATGTCAGAAAGTCATAGGATTTCTGTCTAGTCTAGGTTGTACCAGTCTGAAAAGCAGATAAATATAAATATAGATGAAAGCTCTGAAAATCTTTTCCTTCTATCCAACACAAGTGATGCTAAATAGCAATAAGTTTTAACCAACAGAACAGACTGTATTTATTTGGTCTTCAATTTGATATTTGAAGGAAAAGTCTCAATTTCCAATATTTTATTTCATTTTTACCTTTGAGCTCATGATCTCTTTCTGGTCAAAAAACTTGCTACAAAAGGATTCCATTGCTTAGTGCCATGTGCCCTCATGTGCTTAGTTTATGAAATGCATGGCTTGAAGTCATCCAATCAAATGCATGGCATGAGGTCACATTCTAATACAAAACATTAAAAATTGTAATCCAATTATATTTCCCGACGTGGTGTATAGATATATAGATATATCTATGTGTGTATGTGTGTGTGTCTGTGTGTGTAACATACACATATACGTGTGTATGTAGATATACAACTACATATGGAAATACAAAAATGGAAAGGACAAAATCACAATAGTTATTCATTCTTTAAATATAATTTAAATGTAAGGGATAATGAAATTTATCAATCAATAACAAACTCCTCTGAAGAGGTTCCTATTTCTTGAGGGAATAAAAGAAATATTGTTTATTTTTTTACTTACAGCCTATTGACCAAATTAGACTGACTTTAGGGTGATTTTTGTGTCTGATTATCAATCTCCTTGATTGGTTGAGATAATTTTGAAAAAGATTGAATCAGTAAAATCAAGGTGTTCTCAGAAAGGTTTTCCATAAACCATCTACACTGTGGTTGATACATTAATTACATAATATCTCCATTGAAATAGAAATGAATGGTGGAATGGCCTATCTCCATCAAGCTGGGAGTTCTCAATTATTAGTATTTTTAACATTATTTATAACTTTTAATTATGCTTTATGTTTTCTGAACCACCGAAAATGTTGCCTTGAATGCATATGTGTATACGTATATACAAAGCTATATTTCATACATATACTAAATATATAAAATATTGTTTTATATATGTATATGTGCATTTTGTATATATAATACATATATGTGTATAAAATATAGTTCTATATAAATGTATGTATATATGTAATGTATATATATGAAATAGAAATTTCTTCAGAAGAGTTTATTAGCAATTTGTGAGCTTCATTGTCTCACATTATGTATATATTTATGTATATGTATAAGTGCATACTTATGGTATACATAGATATATTTATATATCTATATGTATGACGTATATACATATATACACACACATAAAATATAGTTTGAATGTGTATGTGTAGAGATGGAGTCTCATTATATTACCCAGGATGGACTCAAATACCTGGCCTCAAGTGCCTCAAACTCCTGGGCTCAAGTGATCCTTCTGTCTCAGTCTCCCCAATAGGTGTGATTACAGGCATATGTCATCACACCCAGCTTGAAGTTACACTGAAAATTTGAATAACTATAGTAAATATGCCCCTTGCATTTTTATATTTACATAGAGCAAGAAAAAATATCTGTGTCACCCTGTGCGTTTAAACTGGTTTGCAAATGATAAATCTATTATTAGCTTGCATTGGTGTATTGAATGTACATAACAGCTATCTTTCTGAAAAAGTGGGTTTGCACATATCTAAATGATGATGATGGCAATAATAACGGTTGTGGTGGTGGTAATAAAGAGTTTAATTACATTATTTCAGGTGTAGTATATGCCAGTCACTTTATCAACTATTTCCCGTGCTTTTCTCATTGAAAATGATATATGTATTATTATTACTTCAATTTCCAGTTGAAAAATAAAATTCAGAGGGGTTAAGTTACATATGGCTCATGAGATAAAATCCTACTGAGAGCAAGATTCCAAGTCTGTTCAACTCTAGAAGTTTAAAATAACTACGATTTTAAACAAGCTTTTTATCACTAGCTGTTATCATAGCCTGTGAAAGAGAAAATGATCGTTATCAGAGAACGCTTTTTTAATGACAAAAATCTTTTGGGGATGGGAATAACCACAACCTAATTGCATGTGTGCAGGCTGGAGTTTATATGTGAGGATAGTATTTTTCAATTCAAATTTCATAAAGTGAAAGAGGTACTATGTTGTTTTAAGAATATATACATATATACAAGACTCACTTTTACTACTTTTTAAGTGTGTCATTGTGCATCAGTTAGCTACTCTGATTCTCAATAATCTGAAAATTACAGATGTTCATAAAACCTAGTATGTAGATTGTCTTAATTATTAAGTAGAAAGTGCTTAGCATAGTACCGGGCAAAGTTTAAGTGTTCAAATACGAGCTATTTTTATTTGTTTTTTGTGTTTTTCCAATCCCTAGACCTTAGCTGGTCATTTATTTGTAGTCAGCTAGCTGATTTGTTTTTTCTTTCTACATCTCAGGACTTTACTGACACAAATCAATAGCCAGAGGATAGCATTAGAATAATGAAATAAATAAACAAATCAATATTACTTTATATCAAACAGTAAAAAAAGACTCAATTGTCTATCAAATGGCATATGCAAAAAGAGAATTATGTAAGAGAAACACTGACACCTGGATCAGTTGGGTTTTCTACTCCACAAATTCTTAATTGTAACATTCCATGACTTGAAAAAAATAATTGAGAATAGTTATTAGCTATTCCTATTATTTAGTAAATGCAGGCAACCAGCCAACCTTAGTAGAAAAACAGCAACAACAATGCAAAACAGGAAAAAACTGAATCAAAGATTAATTGTATGAAATATTCTTAATTAAAACTGATTATACGTACCAAGTCATCTATTATTTTATCAGCTAAGCTGCAGTTTTCCATTAAAATGGGAGACCTGATTTATTTTGATGAACAATTTGGCAAATCCTTCACTCCTGAAATTTAAGTGACTTACTTATATCTCAGATTGGAAAAAAAAATTATATTTCCCTATGACAGTAATAAGCCATGTTCTAATACAACAACCTTACATTTCTCTACAGCATGAATTTTCCTAACATTCTACATTTTTCAGCCCTGATCTCACCCAGGTTACGATCCGAATTTTGTCAAGGAATTTGAACCAGGGGGCCAGAAAAAAACTCTTTGTGGTTTAACTACTTCACAAATAATTTCATTATTGTATATTTTCTAATTGACAAATGGAATGTGTCACAATAGTTCAAGAGAAAAGATGGGAAATATTTTAGTTATTTTAGAATTATAAGAAGATAGGCAAGGCCCTGGGACATTCATAAATTTTTGATTAAATGATTTGAATGTCTATTGTACAATTATGTACTATTTGTTATATTTATTATACTAGTCATGTGTGGACACACATCCTTCCTTCTTGCTTTCCATCTTGCTTTCTAAAATTACACTGAGTAAATTTAGACTATCAGGTGTGAATTTCTTGAAATTAAAATCCTTAAGTCTAAAAATTATCTGTGTGTACACATAACTTCCTGGATTCTCAGAGAAATGTTGCTTTTCCTTTGTGTCATCCCTTCATACGTACCTTCAACTTTGTTTAATCTCCTGAGAGTAAGTTGCATGTTTTATCTTTGGACTTGGTCTAGCTTTAATCTGTCCCTCTTTTTGCCTCCTTAACTGTTTCTTATCTTCCTGACTAATGCTCTTTGTTTTTTTTTTTTTTTTTTTTTTTTTTGAGACGGAGTCTCGATCTGCCGCCCGGGCTGGAGTGCAGTGACCGGATCTCAGCTCACTGCACGCTCCGCCTCCCGGGTTTACGCCATTCTCCTGCCTCAGCCTCCCGAGTAGGTGGGACTACAGGCGCCCGCCACCTCGCCCGGCTAGTTTTTTGTATTTTTTAGTAGAGACGGGGTTTCACCGTGTTAGCCAGGATGGTCTCTATCTCCTGACCTCGTGATCCGCCCGTCTCGGCCTCCCAAAGTGCTGGATTACAGGCTTGAGCCACCGCGCCCGGCCCTGACTAATGCTCTTTTGTAATCCTCCTTTCCATAGGAATTTGCTCGGAGAGCCGTCCTTCCCCTGATTCATGGTGACCATGGTTTCGTAAATACTATGGTGTTCTCTGATGGCTACTGTATTAGCCTTCAAATACATTTTATACTACAATATTACATTATTATAATTTTATAGTATATTGCATTACAAATATACTGTAAAACTTCCTACAAGTCATCTCTTCCTTAATATTCCATATAACCTCTAGCTCTAGCTCAGTATATTTAATAAACTCTCTTTCCTCTCTAAACTATGCTCCTCCATTTTCTCCTGTACATCATTTACACAATTCCAAGAGAATC
The DNA here is from genome assembly GCF_007565055.1 of Rhinopithecus roxellana. Classification (NCBI taxonomy): domain Eukaryota; kingdom Metazoa; phylum Chordata; class Mammalia; order Primates; family Cercopithecidae; genus Rhinopithecus; species Rhinopithecus roxellana. The sequence continues at coordinate 80,326,966 of NC_044552.1, forward strand.
TTACAAATAAAACCAAATCTTATCCTAAAAATTAGCTTCTCTCCTAATGTATATATCGCTTCAGTATTTTAAACTTTATTTAATTACAGTTAATATACTCTAAATATTGCATCTTTAATGAATATAATTTGATAAATTTGATATGTATACACTTCTTAAATCATTACCACCTTCAAGATAATCACTGAAAAGTTTTATCATGGCCCTTTATAAACTTCTTCCTGCTGCTCCTCACAACCCTAATGCTGTGCCCCTGTGACCAAATGCCACTGATCTATTCTCGATATATGTGTGTGTGTGTGTGTGTGTTATATAGATTAGTGCTGTTTGGTCACAGAAGCACAACATTTGAAATATATACATATATACACACACACATATACATTTACTTAAAACACTCAAACTTTCTTCCTCCTTTATAAAGATACGGAATGCAGTTACGGTGGTTGTTCAAATGTCTTTGCCTAATAATTCTATAATCTGTGTCAAATTTGGATCAGTTTCAATATATTGTTTATATGCCTCATTTTGAGTTACTTTCCTATTATTTGTATGTCCGGTAATTTTTAACTAGATGCTAGACATTGTGTGTTTTACTTGCCAAGTGCTGGATATTTATTTCTACAAATATACTTGAGCTTTGCTCTAGAAATAATTATTTTACTTAAAAAAATTATGACCGTAGTTATTGCTTTTAAACTTTGCTGGGAGGTACCAAAGTGGAGTTTAACTTATGAAATTTTTTCTTCTGAGAGGCAAAATGTATATTGTAACCAATGCCCGATAAATTGTGAGATTTTCCACCCTAACCAGTGAATTCATTAGTTATTCTTCATTCTCTAATTCTTTCAGGTTGTTCTCTTCTCAGACTTGAGTAATTTCTCATTACATCTCACATATATAATTATCAGATGAAAAATCTGAAGACTTCCAAAATTAACTCTCTCTCTCCCTTTCTCCTCACACCCCCCAACCCCTGCCATCCATATTTTAGCAGCATTGTTCTACCTGTATTCCCAGGTCCAGTTCTGCCACACAAGAAGACCATTGAAGATCGTTGGTCTTCCTCTGGGTCCCCTATATTCCTATGTCACACATGGAAAGTCTTTCAAAACGTTAAGCTAGGCGATTATAGGATTCACTTTGTTTCTTACTTCTCAGTGATTCCTTGTAAAACAAAAATTTGATTGTGTTCCTCTTCCTTTCAAAACATTTCAATACTGCCACCTTATACATTTAAAAAATTTACTGTGTTTTGGCGTGCAAGGCCCTCCATGATCTCATCCTATTCTAACAGCTTCCTTTGTTATGATTTTTCTCAATGTATGCTATGCTCCAGCTGTGCTAAATCACAACATTCCTTGTTGAAGATAACTACTTCTGAGGATTCAATGATGATGTTTCTTTTAAAATAATAATAGTAATATATCAGTTGGGCACAGTGGCTCACACCTGTAATCCCAGTACTTTGGGAGGCCAAAGTGGGTGGATCACTTGAGGTCAGGAGTTTGAGGCCAGCCTGGCCAACATGGCAAAACTCCATCTCTACTAAAATTATAAAAATTAGCTGGGCATGGTGGTGGGCTCCTCTAATCCCAACTACTGGGGAGGTTGAGGCAGGAGAATCACTTGAACCCAGGAGGTAGAGTCTGCAGTGAGCCAAGATCGTGCCATTGCTCCACCCTGGGTGACAAGAGCAAAACTCCATCTCAAAATGATAATAATAATAATATATCTCAGTAGCTTTAGGGGTGCAAGTGGTTTTGGGTTACATGAATAAATTTTATAGTGGTGAAGTCTGGGCTTTTAGTGTACCTGAATGGTATACATTGTTTTGAGTTACATGAATAAATTGTATAGTGGTGAAAACTGTGCTTTTAGTGTACAAGAATTATTTACATTGCATCTGATAGGTGGTTTTTTTTATCCCTTGCCTTCCTTCCACACTCCACACTCCCACATCTCCAATGTTCATTATACCACTCTGCATGCCTATGTGTACCGATAGCTTAGCTCCCGCTTGTAAATGAGAACATGCGGTATTTGGTTTTTCACTTCTGAGTTATTTCACTTAGGACAATGGCTTCCAGTTCCATCCAAGTTGCTGCAAAAGACATTATTTCATTTTTTTTATGGCGTAGTAGTATTCTGGGTGTGTATGTACTACATTTTCTTTATCCACTCATCTGTTGATAGAAAATTTGATTCCATGTCTTTGCAATTTTGAATTGTGCTGTGATAAACATGAGTAAAAGTGTCTGTTTGACATAATTACTTCTTTTCCTTTGGGTAGATACCCAGTAGTCGAATAGCTCAATGGAATGTTGATTTACTCTTTGTTACTTGAGAAATTTCCATGCCATTTTCCATAGATGTTGTGCTCGTTTACCTTTCCCCCAGAAGGTATGTGTTTAATTTTCAGCACATTCACACCACTAACTAATATCTATTATTTCCTGACCTTTTATAAATGGCCATTCTGACTGGGGGCAGGTGGTATGTCACTGTGGTTTTATTTTTAGTTTTAGTTTTCAGTTTAGTGGTTTTTTATTTTGTTTGTTTGTTTGTTGTAGTTGTTTGTCTGGAGATTTTTTTAGACAATGTCTTCTCTGTTGCGCAGGCTGGAGTTAAGTGGCATAAACATGGCTCACTGTGCATTCAAACTCGTGGGCTCAAGTGATACTCCTGCTTTAACCTCTTGAATAGCTGGGATTTCAGGCACGTGCCACAACACCCACTAATTTTTTTTTTTTTTTCTTTTTTTTAGAGAAAAAGTCTTTCTGTGTTTCCCAGGCTGGTCTCAAACTTCTGACTTCAAGTGGTTCTCCCACTTTGGTCTTCCAAAGTACTGAGATTACAGTCATGAGCCACCACACCTAGCTTTCATAGTGACTTTGATTTGCATTTTCCTGATTAGTAATGCTGAGCTTTTTTTTATGCTCGTGGGCCATTTGTTTATCTCCCTTTGAGAAATGTCTATTCATGTTGTTTGCTCACTTTTTAATGGGGTTATGTATTTTTCATTCTTGCTGATATGCTTGAGTTCCATGTAGATTTCGTGTATTATTCCTTGGTCAGATATATAGTTGGTGAGGATTTTCTTCCATTCTGTAAGTTTTCTATTTACTCTGTTGATTAGTTCTGTTTTCTGTGCAGAAGCCTTGTTTTTTAACAATTATCCATCCCTATTGTATTTTTATTATTGAACTCTTATTTATGCTTCAAGACCCAGATCTCTCTTTCTGAAACTTTTCCAGGCTCACCGAAGCAGAGTTGTTTACACTTTCTTTGTGGAGTCACTCAACTCTTACCGCATGCATCTCAGGGGAGTGTATTTTTATGTTTGTCACTGTATACACAAAAGCCATGGCTATTTTATTTTTGTATGCCTTAGAAACTTATATATATATATATATATATATATATATATATATATATATATATGTATATATATATGTATATTATACTTTAAGTTTTGGGGTACATGTGCACAATGTTCAGGTTTGTTACATATGTATACTTGTGCCATGTTGGTGTGCTGCACCCATCAACTCGTTAGCACCCATTAACTCGTCATTTACGTCAGGTATAACTCCCAATGTCATCCCTCCCAACTCCCCCCTCCCCATAAAAGGTCCCAGTGTGTGATGTTCCCCTTCCAGAGTCCAAGTGATCTCATTGTTCAATTCCCACCTATGAGTGAGAACATGCGGTGTTTGGTTTTCTGTTCTTGTGATAATTTGCTGAGAATGATGGTTTCCAGCTGCATCCATGTCCCTACAAAGGACACAAACTCATCCTTTTTTATGGCTGCATAGTATTCCACGGTGTATATGTGCCACATTTTCTTAATCCAGTCTGTCACTGATGGACATTTGGGTTGATTCCAAGTCTTTGCTATTAGTGCTGCAATAAACATACGTGTGCATGTGTCTTTATAGCAGCATGATTTATAATCCTTTGGGTGTATACCCAGTAATGGGATGGCTGGGTCATATGGTATTTCTAGTTCTAGATCCTTGAGGAATCGCCATACTGTTTTCCACAATGGTTGAACCAGTTTACAATCCCACCAACAGTGTAAAAGTGTTCCTATTTCTCCACAGCCTCTCCAGCACCTGTTGTTTCCTGACTTTTTAATGATTGCCATTCTAACTGGTGTGAGATGGTTTCTCATTGTGGTTTTGATTTGCATTTCTCTGATGGCCAGTGATGACGAGCATTTTTTCATGTATCTGTTGGCTATATGCATGTCTTCCTTTGAGAAATGTCTGTTCGTATCCTTTGCCCACTTTTTGATGGGGTTGTTTGTTTTTTTCTCATAAATTTGTTTGAGTTCTTTGTAGGTTCTGGATATTAGCCCTTTGTCAGATGAGTAGATCGCAAAAATTTTCTCCCATTCTGTAGGTTGCCTGTTCACTCTGATGGTAGTTTCTTCTGCTGTGCAGAAGCTCTTCAGTTTATTTAGATCCCATTTGTCAATTTTGGCTTTTGCTGCCATTGCTTTTGGTGTTTTAGACATGAAGTCCTTGCCCATGCCTATGTCCTGAATGGTATTACCTAGGTTTTCTTCTAGAGTTTTTATGGTTTTAGGTCTAACATTTAAGTCTCTAATCCATCTTGAATTAATTTTCATGTAAGGAGTAAGGAAAGGATCCAGCTTTCTACTTATGGCTAGCCAATTTTCCCAGCACCATTTATTAAATAGGGAATCCTTTCCCCATTTCTTATTTTTGTCAAGTTTGTCAAAGATCAGATGGATGTAGATGATAGCAATAATCATAATTGCTTTTTTGAATCAGATATCCCAGCTCTTCACCTTTCAGCCCTATGATAAGATTACACTTCCCTACCCTCTTTGGGCTCTTTGGATTGTGTGGGGCCATGTTACTAGTAATGATTAATGACTTGTGAACAAAAAAATAGTAGGTCACATATTTGATAGATCTTTTCTGAAGAGAGACTCTTCAGAACACTATTATCTTTCCACAGCAACTAGCAATGCTCTAGGTGGCAGTTTATCTTCTAGCTTAGATTCAGGAAAACATGAGTTAGAGACTACAACTCAGTTAAGATGAATACATAGCACGAATTAAAAATAACTTTTTTGTTAATAAATTTCCTTTTAATTTTTTAATAAATTGACAAACTATGGTTGTATAGATTTATTGAGTAAAAAGTTACATTATGATTTATGAATATAATGTAGAATAATTAAGCTAATTATATATCATCTCAAATGCTTATTTTTATGGTGAGAACATTTGAAATTTACTCTGTGTGATTTTTAAATGTACAATATGCTATTATTAACTGTATTCACCACATTGTGCAAACAAATGGCAAAAAACACCTGTTTTTTCTTCTAACAAAGGCTTTGTACCCCTTGGCCATCAGCTTCCTATTCCCCTCACTCCCTCGCCTCTCGTAATCATCACCCTACTCTCTGCTTCTATACATTTGATTATTTTTAATTCCACATATAAGTGAGAATTTGTCCTTTTGTGCCAGACTTAATTCGTCAAGCATAACATCCTACAACTCCATTCAAGTTGCTGCAAATGACATAATTTATTTTTATAAAACAAATTGACATAAAATACTTTTTATAGAATAGACATAAAAAATGACAGAATTTATTTATTTATTTTTATAAAGGCTAAATAGTACTCCATTGTGTATATGTACCACATATCCATTCATCTGTTGATAAACTGTTAGGTGGATTCTGATTCCATAACTTTCCTTTTATGAATGGTGCTGCAATAAATATAGGAATGCAGACATCTTTTTGACATACTGATTTCAATTTTGTGGTGGTAAATATCTGGAAGTAGGATAGCAGGATAATAGGGTAATTTTATTTTTAATTTCTTGAGGAACTTCCATACAGTTTTTCATAATGACTTACTAGCATTTGTTAGCTTTCATTTCTTTGATCACAGCCCTTCTGGCAGATTTCTGGTGACGTCTCATTGTAGTTTTAATTTGTATTTCCTTAATGATTAGTGATGTTGAGCATTATTTCATATGCATGTTGACTATATGTATGTCTTCTTTTGAGAAATGTTTATTCAGGTCTCTTGCCTCTTTCCTTTTAGTTGTATTATTTGTTTTCTTTGTATAGACTTGTTTGAGTTACTAACATAGTTTGGATATATACCCCTTGTTAGATACATAGCTTGCAGATAGCTTCTCCCAACCTAAATGTTGCCTCTTCACTCTGTTAATTGTCATCTCTGTTGTGCAACGTCTTTTTATTTTGATGAAATCCCATTTGTCTGTCTTTGATTTTGTTGTGTGCACTTTAGGGGTCAAATCTAAAAATTAATTCCCCAGACCAATGTTTTGTGGTTTTTCCTTTATATTTTTTTCTAGTCATTTTATACTTTCAGGCCTTACATTTAGTCGTTAATCCAATTTGACTTGATTTTTGTATTTGGTATGAGATGAGTCCAATTTCATTTTTCTGAATATGAATATTCAGTTTTCCCAACACCATTTATTGAGGAAACTGTCCTTTCTGGAGGTTTATGTGATTCCATAGGAATTTTAGAATTGCCTTTTCTATTTTTATTAAAAAAAAAAGTTGTGGGACTTTTGATAAGAGTTGCACTGAATCTGTAGTTCACTTTGGGTAATAAGGGCATTTTAGCAATATTTATTCTTCCTATTCATGAACATATGATGTCTTTACATTTATTTATATCTTCTTCAATTTCTTTCATTAATGTTTTATAGTTTTCATTGTATAAGTCTCTTACTCCCATTGGTTATATTTATTACTAAGTGTTCCATTTTTATAATTATTATAAATGGGATTGCTCTCTTTTTTACAAATTTTGTTATTATTGTATAAAAATGCTCCTTGTTTTTGTGTGTTGACAATATTTAGTAATTCAAAGTCGAGACTGTAACATTGCCATATTTATTTGTTAGTTCTAAATTTTTTTGGTGAGATCTTTAGAGTTTTCTATGTATTACTTCATGTTATCAGAAAACAACAACTATTTCAGGTTTTTCTTTGGGATTTTGATGTTTTATTTCCTCCTCTTGCCTAATTGCTCTGTCAAGGACTTGCAATACTGTGTTGAATAGAAATATCAAGAGTGGGCGTACTTATTTTGTTTCAGATTTTAGAGGAAGGCTCTCGATTTTACATCACTGAGCATAATGTTAGCTGTGGGCTTATGATCTATAGTCTTTATTTTGTTGAGGTACATTCCTTCTATAGCTAATTTGTAGAGAGTTGTTTTCCTAAAAGTATGTAGAATATTGTCAATTTTTTTTCTACATGTAATAAGGTGATCATATTGTTTTTGTCTTTTATTCTGTTAATGTGATGTATCACATTTATTGATATGTGTATATTAAACCATTCTTGCAGCCCAGGGATAAATTCCATTTGATCATAGTCAATGATCCTTTTATTTTGTTTTTTAATTTAGTTTGCTGGTATTCTGTTAAGAATTTTACATCTATGTTCATCAAGAATTTTGGCTGTAATTTTTTTTCTTTTCTTTTTCTTTTTTTTTTTTTTTTTTTTTTTTTTTTGAGACGGAGTCTCGCTCTGTCACCCAGGCTGGAGTGCAGTGGCCGGATCTCAGCTCACTGCAAGCTCCGCCTCCCGGGCTCACGCCATTCTCCTGCCTCAGCCTCCTGAGTAGCTGGGACTACAGGCGCTTGCCACCTCGCCCGGCTAGTTTTTTGTATTTTTTTTAGTAGAGACGGGGTTTCACTGTGTTAGCCAGGATGGTCTCGATCTCCTGACCAATTTTTTTTTTTCTTATAGCTTTCTTGTTTTCCTTTAGTATCAGCATGTGCTGGTCTCATAAAAAGAGTTTGGAAAAATAGTTTTTCTTTGACGTTTTTGGAAGAATTTGTAAATAATTAGTTCTATTTTTTTAAATGTTTGATAGAACATGAGAAGCCATGAGGTCCTGGCCTTTTCTTTGATGAGAGACTTTTTATCACAGGTTTAGTCGTACTTTGGTATTTCTTCATGATTCAGTCTTGGTGGTTGTATGTGTCTAGGAAGTTATCTATTTCTTCTAGGTTCTCTAATTTGTTGACATATAATTGTGCATAGTAGTCTCCTCTGATCCTTTGTATTTCGGTGCTACAATTGTAATGTCTCCTCTTTCATTTCTGATTTTAAGTCCTGTCTCTTTTTTTTCTTACTCTAGCTAATGATTGGTGAATTTTGTTTATTCTTTGTTTTTTAATGAACAGCTCTTAGTTTTGTTGATCAAAAATAACTTAGATGCTTTGTTCCACAGAAAGGCTAGAGTTATTTTTTATGAAACATAATCAAGACTATCCTAACTGATAACAACTTAGATTTTCAATAAATGTTAATCATAAGCACAAACAGGCAAATCTTATTGATTTATGTATGTTATATTAAAATATTTGAAAAATAATTTATTAAAATGAAAATACTTCATGGTTGCATTGCTTTATAGTGTATAGCTAATATATTAACTGATGTACTGTAGGACACTTGATTTTAAATGGTGGGCCCCAAATAAGAACTGTGTGACTGCTATAAAATTTAAATGTATTGGGATTATACAGAAAATAACTAAGGTATGGTAATTAATGGGACTTTATTCCAGTTATTAATGTTAGAGGTATTGTAACCTGAACGTTGATTAATGGCCATGGCATAAATTTGAGTATGCAGTCTATTGTGCCAAAGATGGAAAATCACATAGTTCTCTTTATCATTATATTTGTCTTGGGCTTTGGTTTTTGTAATGAAATTTCACCATCATCGTATATCTTATTTTATTCTTTAATTTAATTCAATAAAGTCATTATTTCCTTTTTCTCTATCTGACAGTGAGGAAATTGAGGCAAGGGGAAATGAACTGATCCTGCCTGAGGTCATTCTTTTCTTTTCTTTCTTTTCTTTTTTTTTTTTTTTCTTTCAGAATCTCACTCTTTTGCCCAGGCTGGAGTGCAGTGGTGCGATCTCAGCTCACTGCAACCTCCGCCTCCTGGATTCAAGAAATTGTCTTGTCTCAGCCTCTTGAGCAGCTGGGATTACAGGCATGAAGATTCAGGGTATAAAGTAGACCTTTATTTCCAAATGCTTCTTATTTTCATAAAGACAGATTTCAAAATATTTAAGATGCAGCTTTTGGAAATTAGTGTTCACACTAACCACAATGCCAAAAAATATCTATGAAGTTATTCTATTTTAACTAAGAAATTCTATCTATCAAAATATATCATCAATAGATCTAAAAAAATGAAACTCACAGGTTGGGAAAAATATTTGTAATGAAAAAAACAACAAAAGCTAAAGAGCTTTTACAAATCTATTTAATAAATGAAAAGGACATCAAAGCTAATGTTCTTTCCATATATTAAGTAGGTTTGTAAAAGCTAAAACGTGGATAGAAATTTGAATGGACATTTCACAAAAAGAATACCCAAATGGCCAGTAAGTATGTAAAAAAGTGCTTTATTTACTTTATTAATCATCAGATAAATACAAATTAGAATTACAATGCATCTTCATTCTGCTACACTCTGCAGGATAGCTAAAGTGTAAATAATAATAATAATAGTAATAATAATAATAATGTAATAGCAAGTGTTAGCAAAGATGGAGAGAAACCAGAACTCTCATACACTACTTGTAGGTGAACAACGTGGTGCAAAGTGTATGCAAGGTGTTTAAATGTGTATACTAAAGTTAAACATATGCATATGCTATTAAAAAAAATTTTACTCTAGTATGTACACCTTAAAGAACTACGTATATATTCACAGTAGAACTATTTATAATAGCCAAAAACTAGAAATTTCTCCAGTATGTCAATGGTAGAATGGAAAAATAAGTTACACTATATACAAACAATGAAATACTGTATAGCAATGACAATAAATAATCTTCAAATTTCTGCAACAATAAAGATAATCATTCACATAATATTTAGTGGAAAAATATATATACAAAAGTACATAATATATAATTTCACTTATTAAACTTCTAAAACAAACAAAATGAATCTATTTTGCTTAAAGTCAAAATAGTGGTTAACCTGTGGGGGGGGTTAATAACTAGGACAGTCATGGGAAGGTGAGATCTTATAATGTGATGGTAATATTCTATTTTGTGATCTTGATACCTTTTGCATCAAGATCTTGCATCCAAACTCTTTTTATATAAAAATCTGTAAAAACTGACTATGAATATTAAATAAACTCATATGTGAATGTATACATGTATCATACTTCAATAAAAGCTTAAAAAGTTAAAATCAATAATCAAAATATATCTTATTTTCCAGAATTCTGTGTTGATTTTATATTTCCATTTTTAAGAAAATTGGTAAAGGCAGTGATCAGTGATAATCTTCACTCCACTGTGGCAATTTTTCCATATATAATGAAGAGGAAAGCAAATAACATCTGACATTTCAATCAGCCACATTAAAAATAATATCCAACACAGTGGTACATGACACCAAAATATGACATAAACATATATTTGGCATATGAAAATACAGAGGTTATCCTCACAGTTCTATAAAGCAAAGGGGTGATATCATTCATTCAGTAGTTTGTTGGTATTGTAGTTGTCTACCAGGCAAAAATGTGACACCAATTATAAAAAGTACGTTATAATTATTACAGTTCACTTGTTCTCTCAGCAAATTGTAAGAGATCTCAGAATAACAGAAACCCAGAACTGACAAGTGCAACTTTACTGGAAAAGAAAAGAAAATAAAACCCTATATTCTTCAAGATCACTTGAGAATTTATTTGTGTTTAAATAGTTATTTCAGATGATGCTTTTGCTCCTGATAATCAATTAATGGGGTCTTTTCATTACCCATTTGAAAGCAATTGTTATTTAGTTCCTACTCTGTACCAGCACAAAATATATATTTATCTAGCACCTAGTAGTAAGCCCAGTGGTTTAATATTTGGAGACACACCAAGATAGTATAAGATAATCACATTCTCAACCAGTGTCATGGTAGCAAGCAAATGATAGATGCATTTTGCTTAATATTCTGCGTATTTTCTATTGCATAGATGGCAAAATATATAACCAAATATTCTTAGTACTGCTTAGATTTTTTCTTTCAGAAAAGGGCTGGGGTAGGGGAATAAATTATTTCAGTTTATAGAAGCCTATTGAAGTTAACTGGGACTTGAATGTTGGAAGTGAAGATCATTTAATGTAATGAAATTTTGAATATAAATTAAAAGTAAACAAGTTGTGCCAATGGACTTGGTGTGTGGAAAATCAGGGATGACACCCAGGTTTTAGGTTGGAAACTTTGCAGAAGTGTTGACATTAGCTAAAATGGGAAAGATTGAGTCTTAATAGTTACAGTATGAACCTGTTCAGTTTGTGGTCCTCAGGAAAGGTCTACTGGAAGGTCTGTATGAGAATCCAAAGTTTAGGAACTATGATAGCACTAGAGATGGGACTGGACCTAAAGAGAAATTATTGGAAGTTTAACAAAAAATGCCAAAAACTGAACCTTTAAATCTTGCAATATTTGGAGGTCAATCAGAGGAAAAGGGCCAGCAAATAATCTAGAACAAACAGCCAAGGAGAAAAGATGAAAATAAGGAAAAGAAATTTCTTTCAGAAAAAAAGATATTGACAAATATGACAGTTGATCCTGAAAAAGATTGAGTGCAATGAGAACAGATACGCTGTGAGAGTCAGCTAAGACATCCCAACAGTACATGAAGGCTTATATCTATTTAAAAGTATTTGAACAGGATTTAGTGCAGTTTTCATTCCTGGATATTACAATAGGGAAGTTAACCTAGAACAACCGAGTTGGAAAGCTGTTTAGAAATTTCGTGAAGAGGCCCGGGCACAGTGGCTCACGCCTGTAATCCCAGCACTTAAGGGGGCCAAGGCAAGTGGCTCGCTTGAGCCCAGGAGTTTAAGACGAGCCTGGGCAAGGTGGCAAAAACTCATCTCTACAAAAAGTACAAAAATTAGTGGGGCGTGGTGGCACTTGCCTGTAGTCTCAGCTACTCAGGAGGCAAAAGTGGGAGGATCGCTTGAGCCTGGGAAGAGGAGGCCGCAGTGAGCTAAGATCGTGCCACTGCACTCCAGCCTGGAGCCTGGGGAGCAACAGAGGGAAACCCTGTCTCAAAAAACAAAACAAATAAACAAACAAGAGTGGATAAGCAAACTGGCATACTCAAGAGAAAATTAAACATGTTATTGAAGAATTTATGATGACATAGAAAATGCAAATATTTATAGTTAAAGAAATAACACAATCATGTAACTAATGCATAGAATTGATAAATAGCTATATCTGTACATATATATGTATATGCATATATGGTCTTTTTTCAGGGAAAAAATATATTAAAATGTGAGTGGTTTCTCTAGGTAATAAAAATGTGGCTGAATTAATTTTTCAGATTTTCTGTATTTAAAACAAATTATTTGCCGTTACTTTACAACTGAAAAGAAAATCTAGTCTCAAAAAAGTTTTCAGTATGTTTAAATGCGTTGCATGATGTTCAAATTTTATAAAATAATGCTGTAACATTATCTTTCACAATTTGATTGAAAACCTCATTGTTTCCTACATCATATGTAAAAGAAAATTTTTTAGACTGTGATAAAATTAAAACAACTATGATTTCAAAGAAAGAATGACGCTTGAATATCTGAATTACAAATCACTGTAGGAAATTAAAATATACATATTTTTACCTACACTTCCACTTCAAGAATTGTATCTAAAATAAATAAATAAATAAATAAATAAAATAATTATATAAGTATGTAATGCCATCTACACAAGGATTATTGTATAAGTAATATTATAGTGGGCCATTTGGAAATAGACTGAATATCCATCAAAACAGGAGTAGCTGGATAAGATGAAATATGACTCACCCATTAAAGAAAAACAGAATCTCTGTATATACAATCTCCATATACACACAAAAGAGCAGTCCATACTATATTCTTGACATGAATAATAGCAAATCACATGTTGTTTATTTTCTCAGTGAATATTACATGGTAAGAATTTCCTAGGTAATTAGTAGCCATACAAATATTTTTATGCCAAGTAATGAAATATTTTTTAGTGTATCAATGAACTGTAATTTATTTAATCATTTTCCTGCTGTTACACACTTAGAAGAAAATACATACATGAAGTTTCTATGCATTTAGTCTCCTAGAGCAGAGTTTCATATATAAAAACATGCATTATATAATTTTTCCATTATCAAAATCCCACATCATTATTCACAGGAAACATAATATATATTTATCACTGGGAATATAGAAGGTTTGCAGAATGATTCTTTAATAAAAGAAGGCTTCTTAATTATGAAAAAGGTTTTGTTTTAGTCTACCATTGCAAAATACCATAGATTTTGTGGCTTATACCAGGAATTTATTTTCTAAGAGTTTCAGAGGCTGGAAGCCTGAGATTATTGTGCCATTATGGTTGCTTTCTGGTAAAGACTTTTCCTGGCGTGCAGATGGCCACCATCTTGCTATGTTCACATGACTTCTTTGTAAGGGTGCTGAGAAAGAGGAAACTAGAGAGAGCAAGCTCTCTGATCTCTTCTTATAGGACATCAATCTCATCATTAATTCCTCACCCTTATAACCGTAGCTAAACCTAATTACCTCCAAAAGACCTCAACACCAAATACCATCACAATGGGAGTTAGGGCTTCAACATATGAATTTGGGGAAATACAATTCAGTTTATAGCAGTCCTAACATCTAAAACGGTTTATTCAGGCAATTTATTGTCTTGGATACCAACACTTTATCATATATTTGCAGAATATTTTGATATTGAGCAAATATAGGAAAGTAGAATTAATGTTTAACAAAGCTATCTAAAATATTGTTTATTCATTATTCTACAAATATAGCATGTAAAAAGAGATATTTGAAGTGTACAAGTTTAGGGTGAATCAATGGTCACATACCAGGTATGGGATAATTAAATAACAACTGTAATTATTTTAAAATATGTAATTTTATCATCAAACAAATACATGTTTTCAGTTCATGATTTTGTAGTATCAGCAATTATGGAGTTTCAATGTATCAGCATAAAATATAATGTAAATGTATATTTATCACCAGAAAGCCAAAATCTGAATACTGATATTTTTTCTTAATCTGAGATTACTGTAAACACATTTTTCCTAATTGAATTGTAAATGATAAAATATTTAATTCTTAATTTGTTAATAATTTTGTTATATCTAAAATATTGTTTATGTTATTTATAAATATTATATGGAAATAAGTGCTTAAGATGATAAAGTTACAATGTGATTAATATTTCAAGAATTTAGGTTATATTTTCTTTTATTTTCTTGCCAAATTCTTAATCTTGTATGGGCTTTAACTTTTAGTATAATTCAAGACATCATTGAACAAATTTGAATGCTGAGGATACATCGAACAGTCTTAAATGCATGAATAAATTTATAAACATGAGCTTAATGTTACTAAGGAAAAAATTATATTGGTTTTATAGATGCATCTGAACAAATATAAAACCCTATTGGTTGTATAGCTGCATCTGAACAAATTTTTTTTGATTCTTCTCATAGCTGATACTACATTTGCATAAATGTTTATTTAAAAAAATAGACCTTAGAGTAGGAGAAAAAACAGTAAATAAGATAGGAAAATCCTATTTTCATATTTTCTGCCTAAAATCAACTGGAATATATTTATTGGATTACCTCTTTTTATCTCAAAACTTTCCATTCCCTGACTGACTTCCATGAAGAATGTTACAGGCTTACAACGTTTCATAAATTATCTTAATTTAGGGCACATTTGGTTCCCAAGTAAGCTTCAGCTGTCGAGACTTCACTCTGCATAACTTCAGTCTACATACGCTTTCCCTTGTGAGCAGCTGCTCAGGGCTCTGTCAGAAACTAAAGTCCACGTAGGTAATCAGGTGTGCTACCAAAGATTCTAGCGGTTATACTGGTCTTATCTACTGATAATTCAGAACCTTCTACTTAAACAGAAGTATTTATCATTAGAAGTCCCTTTAAACCAGCTACATGTATGAAGATTTCCTGTTATCCAGGGGTTGGCAAGCCCCAAGAAGACCATGGAGTGGCTACAGAACAGAAGGCTGTTCCTTAAACCCATCATGGTCTTAACTCAACAGATACTGAGATGTGCCTTCCCAGAAACAAAGAGACAGCTTAGAGCTCAGAAAATAGAAAAAAGACAATTGCAGAATCTAAAAAATAACACTTTTGCAAACAAGAAAATATTCTATTTTTTAATAAAGATATTTTCAGAGAAGGAGAAGATCACAGAAATGCTAGAATAATATATCCTGGTGTGTGGGAGTGGGAGAAATGTCACAGGACAGGAGTGAGATAAGTAATACATTAATTAGTAAGATTATACACACACACACACACACACATATACACTTATAAATTCAGGGGGTACATGTGCACGTTTGTTACTGGATGTTGATCTAGACAGAGAATTTATGACTAATTAGTAGGATTTTTAAAGAGGAGTTTCCGCTAGTAAGAATTGAAAGCCTTTTGAAAGTGCGTGTTTTACATAGGAAAGCAATCTGGAAGCATGACATCTTACTTGATATTATGAAAGTCCCTGGACTTTCATTTCGTCTCATCATTGTTTTCATTAAAGCGACATGTAACTGGTAGTCTTTGAAATACAGAATTCAGTAAGTTCAAGCGATGTGATTTTGTGAGATTTTACCTGTCTGAACCATGGTTTCCTCCACTGTAAAAGAAAATACCAATGACTTCTCTTAATTGTTTAATAATTATGAAAATGAACATAATAGGGCTTTTCTACTCTTCCATTCAGTTGTTTCTTTCTATGAAAACAGAAAATTGATGAAATTCTGAAAATAAGCCTTTTAAACTAAATTTGTATTGATTTGCATTCCATACTGTACTCTCGCCTCAAGAAAGTTATAGTGCAATGTACTCTTCCGGCATTAGGGAACTATATTTTAACATCCTCTAGTGTCCCTAAAAACTCTAAATAACTTGTAAAAATTGAAGATTGCCTTTTAAAAGAATTTGTTTTAATATAATAACATTTATTATAGAATAATAATTTTGCCATATTGTGTCATTTGTGGAATAATGTGAGACATTTCAATTTTAACCTTTACCATTATGAAATAAATTTCTCATAATCTGCAGTGTGTAAAGGAGCAAGAACTAGCTAATATCTTAATGTTTGCAATGTGTTTGTATGCTTGTAGCTGCAGTTTGATTTTAAAGGTTGATAACAAATGAAAACACGTCAACAAATTAAGGCGTATGAACAGGTTAGGATGGAATAAAATTTGCTTTTGCATAACTCTATTTTTGTATCCTGGACCTTAAGAAACTCAATCCTAGTAATGCTTTCAAGCCCATGAGGATTTAAGAAAAATACTCAAGAAAATAAATGTGCATTGAAGAGATTGGAGTGCAGGGAGACGGGATTTTTCAGGGTGACAGGATCTCTGTTCCATGTGTGTGCACAGATACCAGAAGGCACTATCTAAGACCAGAAAAAAATAGTTTCTGTCATCTCCAGATGTAAGGAATGACTGCCCAACAGGGCTTTTCAGACTGTTGAGAAGTCTGCGGCATCCAGTCTGCCTCCGCCATAAAACAGCCTCATCATTTGAGTGTTCCGTGAAAACCGGAGACACGTGATCTTTACTAATCAAACCACCCCCTTCCAGTAACAGCCCTTCAGTATTTTCAATTCTGGTAGAAATGACAATTAAACACATACTAGAAGTAGCAAATAGAGGACACTGTCTCATGAATTGGTAAGATATACTTCACTCTCCAGGCTTTGTATAACTTAATGATATTAATTAGGAAAAAATCAAATTGTAAGCATTTACAATTTCATTTATCCTTTATAAAGTGTTAATAGGTATGCAGCCTTATGGGAGTAGTTAAGCCTAAATATCAGGAGATGATAAATATTTCAAAAAGACTGCTTTTATATAATAACTACAATCTGCCATTGCTATGAGATATTGATATTTATCAAATTATCCATTGAGAAACAATAATTTACTGAAAATCAAGATGTGAATTATAAAAATTATTGTGTTTAAATAAAATCCTTTTTTAATTTTTAGAAATTACCTGTTATAGTCAAAATATTATGACAATAATCTATATTATCATAGCCATATGGATTAATTTCCCTTTACATTTATGTAGGTATTTCTCTATTTTATCACCAAGGCACATTATATTGAAAGAAGAATAGGGAAACCATAAAAAATGCTCTTGAGACATGTTTAAATTGAAAAAGTATTTATGTTTGTAATACATGTAATTTGTAATGTATGTTATTTGTAATTTGGAACATGTTATGTTCCTTCCAATTTTAAGAGTAGAAAGACTATATATTAGGATGAGATCTTATGTTCAAGAGTGTGAATTCAAACTCATAAACCAAAACTGTGTTGTGAATACATTTAGTTGCACAAGTGATAACATCCTTAAAATCTTATGAAATATAAAATTTCATCATTGTCTCATTGATAAAATAAAGAAGAGCAGAAATTAGAGACAGATTTCAGGATCATCATGTAAGAGTCTCTGTTTGTTGCCAACCACCTACCTTGCCAGAACTTCTCTCAAGGGAAGATGAAACATTCTTAGGAAGAGTAGTTATCCTGCTTGACCTCAGAATAGATGATTACTACTTTGCTAGCTCCTGCATATTGGTCTCTACAATACTTTAATCAAACAAACATAAGATTGACCACGTACTACTGTAGCTATAATAGTCTTTCAAATGTGAAGCTTCAGAGATCAGTCAAGGACTGGAAACAACATCAGCGGTGATATAGTAGCCTCAAAATGAAACATACAGATTAGGAAATTTCCAACACAGTTCTCTGTAAAACTATTCTGGTGCTTGCTACGAAGAATGAGGTACCAAGTACATGCCAATCTGCTGAATGGCAAGGAAACTCGTACATCCATTTATGTCGTGGGATTTACTCCATTAGACAAGAACTGTTTTCTTGCCTTTTCCAGCTTAATATAGGGCCACTTTCTTTCCTTAGGGCCACTTACGTCATAGTTTATGATTTTATTTTATATATATGGTTTTTATAATATACATATATTCTACAAAACATATAATTCTATAAGAAATAATTATTGATGGCCTAATTGCCTGGTATTTGTGACTGTAAATAATATAGGTCCAACTTAATTGAGAGTCCAATTTGCTTTATCCACCATAGGACCAGTCATGTAGACATTAATGACCTGCATACTTGACAAAACCCTGCATGGGAATATAACAACGTATTGTGAAAGTAACATTATAATCCACAATATCACTTCTGAATTAATTCACTGTGTTTAAATGTTCCCACTCAGACATTTTTCTCTTCCCTCTTCTTCTGGGAATATCTGAAAAATAAGGCAAATACAATTACTACCTAGTTATGCTAAGAATTTTAATAGCCAAGAAACACGTTTCCTTCATATTCAGAGACAGAGCTCTAAAAATCTCTGAATGATTTTAGAATACAAAACCTTTCTACTCACATTATGGAAAATATGCAGGAATATTGTAATTGTGATTTATGTTTTAGTTTCTCCCACTCTCCTGCAAATCTACTGAACTAATTTATTTCCTCTTTAAAACCTACAGAAAAGCCTCTTCTATGCTACATGTTTCTCTCGCCATTCTCCAAAATACAGTGTGAATCAAGTCATGGTGCTGAGCAAGAATCTTTTACCTGAGAACTGTTGATAATACTGACTAGCACTCACAAGTGCTTCCCTGGAAATATTTTCAGTCATCACAATCCTGGATGCTATGAGTCATCTGATGTGTGTGTGTGTGTGTGTGTTTTATTTGGTTTGTTTTTTGCTTTACATATATAGCACTTGGTCCTTATTTCACTGATGGAATAGTTAAGAAAATAGATTCTGCTGGTTATTTCATTTTTCTTTTTCTTTTTTTTAATAAAATAAAAAAATTTATTTAGAGTTTTTCAGAGTTACTCTCCGAAATCTTTCCCACAGAACCCCCCAAACTCAATGGAAGTAATATACTTACATCATATAAACAAGGACAGTGCATGACAGAAATCAAAATGCTATTTTGATTTCTTTAATGTCATTTATAACTGTTCATTATGACACAACTAAATAACTTAAGCATATTTATTAAATTAATAATGACAATTTTAGTTTTTCTTACAGCTGAATCCTTCAACATAAAGACAATTAATTTAGCACTCTTTTACCAGTAGACACCATTCTGCTAAATAATCAGTCAATAAAGGAAAAGTAATCAAATGAACAAAAACCAGCGAAAAATGTGTATACATAGTTAATTTTATTATTGGGATAGATGGAATCTATTTATAGACGATAATAATGTTTATTTGAAGATAAAATTAGGTTCACATCATTAAGAAATTTATGTGAATACCTATTAATGTGATATATATTAATAGTATATTGATACATTAATCAGAATATATTAATGTTTCCTTATCTGTTATTTTTATTCTATTTATGACAGTGGAAATCTATAAAGTCAATATTAATTTTCCCTGGAAGAGAAACAAATTGATGATGAAATATCAGATACTTTCACAAAAATATGTAAGTTGAGACAATAATTTTTGGCTTTTTCGCACCAAATTTAAAAATTAAAGTTTTTTTGATCAGCTTTACAATTAGTCTAAAAATTAGTTTAGAACTTTAAAAACAAAGAAAGTCAAAATGAGAAGCAGATGGGCCTATACTTCTGTAACATGAACTGTCTGTTTCTCCTTATGATCAAAAGAAAGGCAAGAAAGGAAAATGGAAAAAAACACCCAAGATTTCACAGACATTGCTACACATTGCCATGTATTCATTAGATAGCCAAATATATTCATATTGAAACACTCATTCTTACTCAATATGTTCATGCTATCATATTTGAGTCCTTGGTTTTAAAAATATTTGATTGAAATTAGGTATTTTACACTCAAAGTATTAAGGGTAGATATTAATATAAATTTTGTTTATAGTCTAAGGTTTATATTTTTATAATATTGGAGACAGCGAAAATGTTTACTTAACCTGACATTATTTCAATTGTGACACATAAATACTCCTACAGTCTATATTTTAATAAATGTAAGACCCACTCAAAGGCATAATAGACACATATTAAATTGTTAGTTTTACCTTATTATGTATATTACAAAAATTATGAAAACCTGTATTTTTACCAGCAATCACTAATCTCCAAAATTCTAAGCTCATTAGGGTGATGGAAACACCTAATTTTCATTGAGATTGATGAACAACTTATGGTAATGGCACACAGATTGAGAGAATTTTATGCTTAAAAAATTAAAAATAAATAGAAGGTTATGCAATAATAAAAATTTAGGATTTATGGATCCTCTGTCCTTCAAATACTGCAATATTGGACCAAATATATAATTTAGCACTAAGATCCTAAAAATAGAACTTACTAATAAAGACTTGCTTCTTCGTTCTCTATTATGCTCACCCGTGCTGCAGAAATACATCAAGCCATCATCTTCTGGTTTCTAGTCCATCACTGGCGTATTATTTCTCAGATCACATTTTTGCCATATGTTCTTTGTTCAGACTGAGAGTTCATGCAATTTCTCAGTCTCATCCTGGTACTACCAGTACTACCTCACTGACAAAATACGTATGTTCCAAAGACATTTTTAAATCACATTTATGTCAAAAATCATACTTTTATTACTGAATTACATTATAATCAAGTGTTCTTATGAGGGAAATAATACCATTTTAAGCTAAAACATTTGCTTTGCATTTTTCACTATTTTATATCAGGAAACTTTGATCACTACTAATAGCCATCTGTCTCTTTCCACTCAAACTAAAGCATCTTCCGCAAGACTATGATTGTCTCATATGGATATGCAAGTATTCCCATTTAAATATCACCTGTTCTCTTCTGCAGGAATTTGGTCTTTATTACCTGTTCCTGAATGACTCTTTCTTATTTCATTATCCATAAATCCTCTCATACTCTCTTTTAAAAATCTCTCAAATCCTTTCTCTTTTTTTCCCCTCCACTTACATTTCTTTGCTTAGGAACTTTCAATCCTCTTTTTAGAATGGTACAATAGCATGTTAACTGGTTTCAGGTCTCCAGTATTACCAAGCTCCCCATTTAATATGACAACTAAAATGGATTTCTGAGACATACTAAGTGCATTGATTTAACGCCCTATTCACAACTTTCTGTCTAGCTCATAACAATATCTTTTATATTGTGTCCCAAAGAATATAAATTGAAAAATCAAAATGGGATTAAGGGAAGAGAAACAACATTCCATAGATAAATAAGCTTAGGAAATTGCAGACATAATTCTTTTCATTGCTGTAGGCCTCTCAGGGTATTTTGAAGTTTTAGGCATGTTGAATATCCAGGAAGAAAGAATAGTATGCAGCATTTTCCAAACCTATTTGTTCATAAATTCTGTGGCCTAGACAAGGGGCCTGTAAATAATTAATGAACACAATTTGAAAAATGTTGGGCTTATGGACAGTTTCAAACTTTCATGTGTGGCAAATAGGAGTGCCTCTAATTCTGTCCACATCTAAAGCCGGGCTCAAATCAACTCTGCTCTTCCCTGTTATTCTTGCTACACTGAAACAGTCACTTACAGTGCCTCCATTGGTGATCATACTTCCTTTATTATTTTTTTTTTTTCCAAGACAGGCTCTTGCTCTGTCACCTACCCAGGCTGAAATGCGATTGCAGGATCACAGTTCACTGCCATCTCAACCTCCTGAACTCAAGCCATCCTCCCACCTTATCCTCCTGAGTACCTGGGACTACAGGTGAAACCACCATGCCCACCTATTTTGTGTGTGTGTGTGTGTGTGTGTGTGTGTGTGTGTAGAGACAAAGTTTCCCCATGTTCCCTATGTTGACAAGGCTGGTATTGAACTCCTGGGCTCCCATCATTCTCCTGCCTCAGCTTCCCGCAATGCTGAGATTATAGGTGTGAGCCACCATGCCCAGCCTAAATTTGCTTTTATAGTTGCCTAATATGTCCTTTCCTGGGAAAACTCTTGTCCCACTCTCAAGAATCAGCACAAGTATTGCTTTCTTTAATCCAATATCTACCCTCCCCAACCTGTTACTTAAAATCATTTGAGAAATCTCTAGATCTTTACAAGTGAGGCCCCAGTGTCTGTTTTAATTCCTGAAGTTGGTTCTGAGAAAGTGTAAGTGCTGAGAGCCATTGCTCTGATTCTCATAAAAAGAAATCATGCCAACATTGGGCCACTGTTCTAGCTGATGCCCCTTTTACAGCACTCGTCATGCTGCAGTGTTAGTTTACATGTTTTGTCATTAAATCAGGACTATTACTGATGTTTGTATTTCTGTAAAGTATTACTATTCTGATACAGAATAGGTATTCAGTAAGTATATATTATTAATTAGCAAAAAAAAAGTAGTCTAAAATTGGACTTCAACTTCCTAGTAGATGTGGACATTTTACAAATATTTATTATTTTGTATTATAACAGAAAGGCAAAAAACTCGCATCCGCATATAAGTACCATCATCATGAACCAACAACTATTTTAAACAGGTAAATTAGAAAGATGACGTTATTAAAATTTTGAGAATTGTATGAGTAAAAATTGTATGTCCTTGTATTTGGAAGAAGACTATAGTAAACAAACCTGGAGGGCCAAGTTAATAATCATGGTTGTTGAAGTACTATAAATCATTTAAGCTTTGGAAAGATAGATTACACAAAGACTCGGCAAACTTGTTGTGGCAATGGTATTTAACATAATGAGATAAAAATTACTATATGGAAGACTATGTATGGGATAAATGATTTATTTTGCCAAAAGCACTGTATAAGTTTGGGGGGTAGCTCTTAACAAAAAAGGTCTGAAAAATATTTTTCAAAACAGTAAAAAGGAAATTGACTCTCAATGTAAACAGTGAGTTTGCAAATAACCTATCCTTAGAGCACCACTCTTAAATATATGGTTAAATATAGCAATATCAGAAACCAATCAGAAACATTTAAATAAAATTAAAACCTTAGATGTAACAAATTGAAATGAAATGAAGGCCTTAGTGAAGAGTTAGATCATCAGATTTCTAAAAAATAATCCCCAAAAGAACACAGAAGCCAGTTTAACCTTGGTGAAAGTTTATTTCCCACCCCAAATCCATTCTTTTCTTTTTCATTTGCAGCAAAACCCTGATTTTTGGGGAGTGGCATTGTGTCCATCTATAAAACTTTATATTTCCAATGATTTGAGCAGAACCAAGTCGTGGCCAATAAAGTGTAGGTGGAAGTTTTAGATAAGACTTCTGGAAAACTTTTTATTATGAACTGAATTTACCTGGCAGTGTTTTATAGTCCTTCTGCCTCTCATGAAGACGTGACAGCTGGAGCTACAGTGATTACCAATGGCAATGAGATGGTCTTGAGGATGAAAGTCACTTGCAAAATATGTTGAGCAGAGAAGAGACAGCCTAAGTGTTGTGCATTATGGAGTCATCACACCTACCCTACATTATTTACTTTTTCACATTTTAGTTTATTTCACCGAGTTGATTTTTTTTCATGTCTGTTGCTAGTAAAAAAATGCAATACCAAATTGATAGACAGTGCTCCTTCTCAGAAGACTGTCATCTCACTGGTGCTATTTAGTACTTTTTTCCTAGGAATACATGCCTAAATATCTTTTCTTGACATGTAAAAAGGGAACCTAGAGAAATATTATTATTTTCTGGCTTTTCTGAAGGTCCTGTCTATCTTCTGGATGACTGACATCCAACATGACCATAAAGGAGAACCTAATCACTATTCATAAGCATTACAGAAGTATGTACAACATTCTTCCAGTACTGAAGTAAAAGATACCCTGTGGTCAATTAATTAGGGAGCTTCAACATTTAGAATAAGTGTAATCATTGGCACATTTTTCTAAATCATTTTATTTAAGAGACATTCTTCATGCATCTGTAATTTGATCAAAGTGAGTTAAGAATGCTCTTAGGGAAGCATGACTGGACTTGACTGTAACTAAGGAAACACATATTAAAATAATTACATTTAACTGTGTTCATAGAGCTTGAAGAATATATGAAGAGAAGGGAGATAGACTAAAAACAAAAGAAATAATGGGACTGAAAGGTAAAATATTATAATGTTCTGAGCATTAGTCACGGAGAATGTGCCTAATTTAAATAATTAAATTTGCATTCTCTGTGTATTCATCAGCACAAGTCCAATTCTGACTGTTAGGCTGTAATGAATTCACCAAAATAGTGCCACCCTGTTGGGATGTCTTTGACTGGACAGCTGGCAATTCTCAAGTGATTTATCTTAGTCACTGGCATTCAGTAGCCTCAAACAGACCACCTCTACAGGAGCATGACTTTGCTCAATAGTCTTCATAAATCAGTTTTATTCAAATTTTAACCTATTTTATTCCAAAACCCATATAAGAAATATAATATATGGAGAGAACAGGAGTGTTTTGTCATTCTCATTCTTAACTTCTATACAATCTCTTCTAATTGCTCATTTTCTTATATCTGGCTTTAGTTCTTCCATCACTTATGAAATATAGCCATTTATCCAAGGTTCAGTGCTTGGATGATGCCCTTCCTCATAAAACATCCTCCAGTTATTACAAATGAAACCTTAAGAACTACAACCTCATCTCCTTTTCAGTTAAATTCCTCCAGAGCTGCTATACTTGTTGTCTTCAATCATTTTCCCTTTCTCTGCTTAATCCACCCTAATCCAACTTTTAACTTCTCCATGAAACTGCTATGTAAACATCGTGAGTACCCTTCATGTTGCTAAATGCAAAGGTCAGTGTTCTTTCTTCATTTTCCTTGATCTAACATCAGATTTCCAAACAGTTTATCACCCCCTCCTTATCAAAATACTCTCTAGCTCTTTATTTTCCAGGACCCTATATATTTTTGAGGTCACTTATGACACAACGATTCCTCATTATCAGGTATTTCTGCTGATTTATTCTCTTCTCTCCAATCCTTCACATTGGTGTGTCTGGGGCTCAGTCTTGATCCTCTTTTGTTCGCCATCAATACTCATTTCCTTGGTATTTTCAGGACTTGAAATACCGTGTCCATTATCATCTCATTTCTGAGGCTCAATACCAGTGACCTTTCTATTAATCACTTTCCTTATTTGTAATATAGAAGCAAAATACAAATTTACCTATTTCTTTTTGTTCTTCAAGGCCGTTCTCCCACTGTCTCTACCTTGTAAAATGATTGTATAAATTAAATATTAATGTATTTAAATTTATCTTGGCACACAGTAGGAGTACTAGACATGTAAACTAGAAAAAAGGGTGACAGACTAGGGAGAAAGGTTAGCAAGAGAATTTGCTCTTCAGATGTGACCGAAAGTATTCACATCCATTGATCTGAGATTGCATTCTTGCTTCTTCTCTGGAGAGCCTCCGTGACTTTGAATGACACACTTAAATGCTCGGGCCTTGTTTTTCTTTCCAATAAAAGGAAGAGATTGATCTAGATTACTTCCCAGATCCCTAGTAGCACTAAAGATGCATACTTCTCTTAAGTGTTCAGGATCAGGGCAAAGTTTCACACCAAAACCAGTCCTTGCCCTTTGAACATGGCAGTTCCAGGATGATATTTATTTTTCACATTGATTCTAAAGGATATTCAGAGGGAGGGTGAGATTTGCAGTTCAACATTGGTTAGGAAATGAGAAAGGAGCTGATGTTCATCCAAATTACCTGGTATGACTTCTGGATGATGAGAATCCTTGAAAAGAAATAAAAAGACAATTAATGAGTAAGACAAAAATCATAATATTAATAAAAGCAAGGGTGATATTCAATATATCACAATATTAACACAGTATTAACAATAGGAACGGCATGGGCACTGACAATGAGAATATCTTTCAGGTATATAGGTATATTCCTGCTAAATGCCACCTCTGAGTGTAGGAAATTTTTGTGGGACTAAGAAAGGTCAATTAAGATAAACTAGATGAAGGAAAAAATAAGGAGAAATTGCTATTAGCTCACTCTGGGAACAGTTAGAAGTTTAAATTTTAATAAGATTTGGAAAGAAAATATATTAAATTCTCTAGCGTATTAGTCCTTTAAAAATATTTTCAGATGCACAAAATTTCCCATTACATATTCTGCACTTTGAGCCACCAAGATGGTCATCTTTTTAAAAGATGACTGTGAATGTGCTATTGTTTCTATATTATAAACAAGGACAGTGATGCACTGAGAGGTTAGGCAACACATGCATGTTTTCATAGGTAGTGAGTGGCAGAAATAAGATGACACTCAGGTATTCTAGCTTCTGGGTCCCTCCCTTAGATTTGTAACAGCTTCTCACTGGACATTTCTGCTTACTACTCTTTTTAAAAAATGCTTTAGATAGAGGACTGAGAATGCCCTCTAACAGCAAACAGTGTAGATATTTCAGAGGAAGGGTTTGTTTTTATCACTCAGTATCAGAAAACCTATTTTGATCTCAGTAGAAATGAATTTATTTGGCAACTTCATTAAATTCTGCACATTTATTTTTCTGGCAATAGAACTCAAGTGAGGTAGAGGCCTCTTAGATCAGCATTCAGTTTCCTGTCTCTCATTTCTACTCCCTTGCACTATAAGGTAGTAGCAGCTTGAATGCTTCTGAGCCTCTCAACAGCTGATGCTCCTGTACTCTCTCCACCACTTGGCTACTGACTTCTGGCAGCTTGCACTGGCAAGTATGGTCCCCACTGTTTCTAGGCTCAGAGGAGCAAATGCATATAGCGTGGTGGTTAAGAACACAAGCTCTAGTGCCAGATTTCTGGGATTCAGATTCCTACTCTGACACTTACTAAGAGCGTATGACTTTGGACAAGATACATATCTTCATGTCTCAGATTTTTTTTTAATCTATAAAGTTAGGATCATAATAGTCCATAACTGATATAATTGCTGTCAGGATTAAATAAGTTCATCAGTCTATGGTGCTTAGTAAGTGCTCAGCAAGTCCACACTGTGATTTGTTATTAAGCTTCAGTTAATTTACTAACACTAACATTTCCATAGAAACTTCAGTTTGCTTTTGAATTTTTTGATTATTCTAGAAAAAAAGCCTTTTTAAAATTGCTAATATACTATGAATAAAGATAGTATACCAGTATTAAAAAACTGTACATTGTTTAAGTTCTTATTATTCAGTGTGCCTCTCTTTTATTTAGTAGCCCTTCCAACCCTGCATTTCTTTGATTCTTACAATTTTACATTATTTTGATTGCAAACACACACAATTAAAACTTCATTCCCAATATTTCACTTTTACAATTAGAATATAATGATCCTGTGCTTTGTATTTTTCTACATATATTTAAAAATAAACCTGTTTCAATGACTGCCATTAAAAATATTAAAATGCAACTGTTGTCTTAATGCTTAGGAAATCTTTTTAAACGGGTTTTAAGCATGCATCAGTTATCAAGGAGATATGCCAAGGGGGCTCAGTTGATTTTTGGTGATACTAAGGAAGTTCCTGACTCCTGGGCCTGCAACAGAATGAAAAAGAAACCAGACTGCCTTTGACACTCACTGGGATATTCATCATCATTTCAATAAGGGAGGATGGACAGGGTGATTACTTCAGAAGCTCATTATCTTTCTCTAGTCCTTATGCCTATAATTCCAGTACTTGCCAATCCAGAGCAAGATTTTTCAGCTTAAAAATATGGCTAATATTTTTATAAGTCCTGCGTTTTATATGGTACTCTTAGGAGTTGGAATAAAGAAGGAAAGCACTGGGACATTTTCATGGTCAGAATATTGGTATGATTTTCTTTCCTTGAAAATACAAGTGAAGTTCAGGATTAGACTGTTAATATATTTAGCCCTAAATATATTATGAATCAAAGCTTTCTTTTTACTGGTCAGAAAAACTAAGAAACCAGAGAAATGTTCTAATCTAATCTATCAGGTACAATACTCTAAGTAAGTAAAGGTAGATACAATTAAAGTAATTCAATCAATATTAATTAACCCTCCCCCACTTCAGGTACTTTTCCTTGGCAGAGGTTTAAGAGGAAATAGACCAATGAGGTATAAGCTCTGCCTTTATACCGCTGTATTTAGGGAAAATAAACGGTGAAAGTTGATCCTAATCTAATTAGTAGACTCTGGAGAGAGTTTTTAAATGCCCGAGCCCTGTTCACAAATCAGGACTACTAGGATTAGACCATCCCTATCATAAGCTTAACTAAAATCCAAACCTAAACCTCCAGCTCTCCCTCGCTTTAAAGGTAGGGGCCTGCGTAGGTAAAGCATCCTTCAAAAAGAGCCATTAACACCACTTCCACCAGAGGGTGCAGTCTTCCTGAGACAAAGGAAGCCAAAAGAACAAACTCCTCCTCCTCTAGAACCAGTGACAGAAGAATGAAATGGAAAGAGTTGTACAATTCATGACACATAAATTCTTTTATTTTCGCTCTTGCACCCAATAAACTCAAATTTCTTTGAGTTGTAAAACCCTTTGATTGTAACTATTTTCAGCAAGTTTTCATTCTTCATCAAATAGTTATTTCAAACTCTGATGTATGAGGCATTGGGCTAGGTGTGAAGATCCAAGAGTCAGTCAAGGAAACATGATTAGACACATAGGGTAGTAGAATTTTCAGACAAAAAACAGCTTCTACCTTTTAGGTACCTGTTGTTAAAATGTGCTTAATTTAGTTGACCATGATTAGGTCAGGAAAAGTTGAAATTCACTATACAAAGTGAATTACAAATCTTCCTGACTTATAAGAGTTTGTACTTGTAAACATAATATTAATATGTTCTATAATCTAGCCCCAAATTTTTACTCCAAAGGTATCTAGTATAATACCTTAAAAAGTGTGCATTCTAGTTAGACTAAACTCTCAATCCAATTAAAATGGATTGTCTCACAGCACACCTTACCATTGGATGACTTAGCACAATATGGTTACCTCAGCCTAGAATCCCTCTTCCTCTTCCTCCAACCTTTCAAATCATAAAAACCAGCTCAAATTTTACATAATCCATGAGTAATTCTCCAAGTGAAAGAAATGTATTTGAGTTTAAAAACCCTTTGGTTAAAATATTTTTAGCAGGTTTTCATTCTTCATCAAATAGTTTTTGCAAACTCTAATGTATGAATCATTGGGCTATGTGTGAAGATACAAATCAATGAAACATAATTAGACATAAAGGCTAGTAGAGTTCTCAGACAAGCAAGCAAATCACTATGATACCTATGTATTTGTAGTTATAATATAGGGTTCTAGGCAACTAAAAGAGAGTCATACATCCCAGGTTCAGGATGTCAGGAAAGACAGCCTTGAAGACATGAAGCCAAGGGTGCCTAGGACTTAGCAAATCATTGGTTGAAATAATTAATGAGCTCCAAGTTAGAATTCTGATTATTTCAATTTGCTGCTTAAAATCTTGTAATGACTCCTTATGTTATACAAAATAGAATCTATGCTGCTAAACACTTATAGCTGCACAGGAGGTAGTCAAATGAATAGGGGCACAGGAATGGGAAGGAAAAATATTTTTGGCATAAAAAAAGCCTGAAGGAGAAGGAGCATGGCACACAGGGTAGCTGGCATACTTTCTTACCTTCCTAACCCACCACATAACAAAACAGGCTTTATCTGACTTTATGTAAAAATACTACAGCATCTTTTAAAAAAAATCTTCACCATCAGATGGTAAGTTTTTTATTTGAAAGAAGTTGTTATATTCTTGAGAATGTCATATACACACAGCCTAGGACACTGATCAATTAATTGTCTTGAATGTGATGAAATATTATACAATATTATCGTTGAAAGGAGAAAGGATCAGTATATCGGAAAATTAGGTGTTTTCTCTTTATATATTTTATATGCTGTCAAGTGCTATCAATTATTAATTAATATTGAATGTAGCTTCTCTGCTTTCCAGAAATTATTTTAACTTACCCTCCACTCTGACGTGTCCAGTTTTTGTACATAGCCAACTACAATGGTTTCTATCTATCAGAGCTCTCCACTTACAATGTCAGAAGTTGATGTACTGTTTAATGCCTCTGGCACCAAAAGTCTTCCATCTTTCCTGACTATATTGAGCTAGAACTTTATCCCTTCTTTCTGTAGGGTCAGAGAAAAATGTAATTCCATCTGTATTCAATTTTACCATGGTTTAAAACATGAGCTATAGCCTAGGAAAGCATGTGGTGGTCACTTAGCAAATATCATCACTGTCACACTTCTTTTCCCTAGAATGACATTGATTCCTCTTCGATACTGCCTCTCATAAGCTTCTGTTTCTTATTGGTCTTACCTTTCTTCTTTTACTTTTTTTGAATGGAGAGTACCAATAACTTTTTGGTTTTTTTCTGAACCAGTTGTGAGCAGTTTAAAGATTTGATATTTCATCCCCAAATTCCTAAGTGTGCAATTCCTGAAAACAAGGACATTTTCTAACATAACCACAATATGACCATCAAAATCAGGAAGTTAATACTGGAAAACAAATATCCTCTGTTATAAATTGAATTGTATTTCTCTCAAAATTCACACATTGAAGTTCCAACCCCCAGTACCTCAGAATGTGATTCTATTTGGAGATAAAGCTTTTAAAGAGGATATTAAGATGAGGCCTGTCTAATCCAATCTGATGGGTGTCCTTATGAAAAGAGAAAATTCAGACATGAAAAGAGACACTAAGGGTACAGATGCACAGAGAAATGATTAAGTAAACAAGCAACAAGAAGGAAGAAATCTGGAAGCCAAAAAGAAAAGCCTCAGGAGATATCAACATTGCCAGCACCTTGATCTTGGAAATCCAGCTTCTAGTGCTATGAAAAAAGTAGTTTTTTAATTGTTTAAGCTACCCAGTCTGTTATTTTGTTATAGAAGTCCTAGTAAGCTAATGTACCAATGAATATACAAACCCCATTCAAGTATTTTAAGTTGTCCAATAATAAAATGCATAGTGAAATATCCAAACAATTGTCAGTTGTATTTAGTCATGTTTCTTTATTCTCAATAAATCTGGAACAGTTGCTCGTTCTTCCATTGACTTTCATGATTGTAACACTTGAAGAATAGACTTGCAGAGCTATTTTATAGAAATACATTCAATTTCTCTTATAATTCCTCATGATTAGATTCAGGTAATACATACTAATTTAGTCACTGAATCCTGTGTTGGACTTTGGCCCAGTGCTTGTGATATAAAGTTGATCATTTGATCATTTGATTAGGGTTTTGTTTACTGTGATTATCTAATTTAAAGTTTGTCCTTTTCCTTTTATGATTATTTGTTTGTTGTTGGTGTGTTAATTTTCATGGGGAAATAGTTTGAGACTAGGTAAGTATCCTGGTTGCTATACTTTGGATGTTTGTACCCTTCAATCTTTATGTTGAAATTTAATTCCCACTGCAGAGCTGTTGAAAGATGAGGCTTAATGGGAGGTGTATGGGTCACAGAAGTAGATGCCTTATGAATAGACTAATGTCCTCTCTCAGGGGTAAAAGAGCTCTTGCAAGAGACCTGGTTGTTAAAAGGTGCCTAGCATCTCGCTCCTCTCTTGCTTGATTACTCTCTTGCTATGTGGTATGTGCACACGGCAGGTCTCATTTACCTTCTGCCACAAATGGAAATGGCCTGAGGCCCTGACCAGGTGCCCAATCTTGAACTTTTCTAGCCATCAGAATTGTGGGTCAAATAAACCTTCTTTCTTTATAAATTCCCCAGGCTTAGGTATCCTTTATAGCAACACAAAACACTCTAAGACACTGATTCTTATCAAAATTTTAAGCACCATTTTTAGCATCCATGATTATTCTTGCCTGTATCAAGTTCTATGTTTACCAGATGGTGCATTTTTAATTCCTTCATTCCTTCTACATACATAACTTTCTTCCATAAAGGAAGATTTATCTTCTATTTATTCATTCATTTATGTAATTTATATATTTATTTATGTTAATGTTTAAATCATACCAGATTTTAAAAATGGGAGTCTCTTCAAGCTGGTATCTGTGTTCTTCTGACATGTCTTCAACATTCTTTGATGTTTTCCTTTACAACATGACATTCCAGCCTCATCTTTTACTGTTCTACTCCTAAAGTTAGTGATTTCCTCAAGAAACCTTAGTTCTTGTTAATGACAATTATATTAATATTTAGAAGCCAAGATCCAGGTGCTAAATGAGATCATTTTATTGGGGTGTTACTTCTCCCAGCCCCTTTCAGTTTAGGGGACAGAAAATATGTGTGCGTTTGTGTGTGCGTGTGTATGTGCATATATATAAAACCGTGAGTTCACACTGATAACACTAATTCCAATCAATATCATAGGTTTTTTTTCTTTTTATATTTATAGCTTTCCTTTCTAACAGTGAGAAATAGATCTGCTCAATATTTATCAATGTAAATAGACTCAGCTCTTATGTATGTAAAAATCTGTTGATGACAATATCTACTGTGAACACCCTCTGCCTCTGCCCCTTTCTTAGACTCTACTATTCCATGCTTAGCCACTACCACAACCCCCTGTTTGAATATCCTCTTCCTCTACTCAGGGTAGCAACTCTATTTCACTAACACAAGACTAACTTGCCCTTACTCGCAGGTGAATTATTTAGAAAAGAAGAAAGCAAAGAAACATACAAACTATTTTTTAAATTAAACATTTTTTCTAACTACGGAATTAAAGATGTTCCATATATCTACCAAAATATGAGTTAAAGTGATTCCAAAATTGCAATAATCTTTCTTCTATAACTGTTTAATTAGGCAATCTTATCAAATGCTTCTAATGAGATTACAAACAGGTGTGCATTTGGACAAGCTCTCCCCCTCTTTAGCTTTTTCATCCTGTTTTCTAACTATTGAAAGCAGTTGTGTTCACCTGATTGAACAAAGACCACCTGGGAGCATACAACTTAAATCTATAAAATTTTTATGTAGCATGTATCTTAACAAATAGAAAAAAAAAATTACTGATGCATTAGTCCTACTCCACAACAGTAAAATCATAATCTCTGGTGTAAGGCCCAATCACGGGCATTTTCTAAAACAGTCTCTGTTTTTTTTTTTTTTTTTTTTTTTTTTTTTTTGCTTGTTTGTTTGTTTTTTGAGACAGGGTCTTACTCTTTGCCCAGACTGGATGGAGAGCAGTGACACGATCTCCATTTATTTCTATCTTTAACAATCACTGTAAAATGTTCTCCCACTCTTTAAAACTTACCATAAAAATAACATACAGCCTAAACTTACTGTAATAGGCAAATACTAAACTTGCCATTATACTCTCTACCCTGTGAGGTTCTGGCCTTATATAATCTAATTTCCTGTAATGTGGGTAGCATTTGTTTTTAGCCAATAAAAAATGCCAACTGTGAAGTAATTTTACAGATGTAATACAGGTTCCAAATCAGTTACTTTTGATTCAATCAAAATAAGATTATCTTGGATGAGCATGTGTCTTAGTCTATTTTCTGATGCTATAACATTGCTAACCACTAGGTAATTTATATAAAATAAAAGTTTATTTCTTACAGTTCTGGAGGCTAGGAAGTCCAAGAACATGGTGCTGGCATCTATTGAGGATCTTCTTACAGCATCATCAGATAAGAGAAGGTTGAACAGCAAGAGAGATCAAGGCACCAGAGGCCAGACTCTCTTTATAACAACCTACTGTCAAGATAACCTCTTCCTGGATAGCAATGTTAATTCATCCATTCGTGAGGGTTGTGCCACCATGACCCAATTACCTCTCGTAAGACCCCACCTCCAAAAACTGCTGCATTTGGGATTTAGTTTCCAACACATAAACTTTTAGGGGGATACATTCAAACCAATAGAAACATGACTTAATTAGTTAAAATCCCTTAAAAGTGGGACTGGGCACTCCTTAATGAGAAAGACTCTCTCTTCATCACTGGCTTAAAAAAAAGTAAGCTCTTCTGTTGTGAGAAGCCCTATGGAGAGGAGAATGTGGCAAGGAGCACGAACAGCTACTAGAAGCTAAGGCTGTCCTCTTGTTGACAACCAACAAGAAATATGAGATCTCCATCCTACAACTACAGAGAAATGAATTCTGCCAACAACCCGAGATCTTGGAAGATGATCTTTCTCTAGCAAATCCTTTAGATGATGATGCAGCCTGACCAATACCTAAACTGAAGCCTCTGACACCCTAAGCAGAGGAACCCATTAGGTTCCATCCAGACTCCTGACCCACAAAAACTGTGAAGTAGTAAATGTGTGTTGTTGAAAGTTGCTAAATAAATGAGATGATGTATTATGCAGCAATAGAAAACTAATACAATTGCCAACATCATTTTGACTGCTGGGCAATATTCCCATCCTTTAAAGGGGATTTATCTTATTTGGTTACACACATGGAAAAAGTAGAGACTTGGACATAGGGTAGATGATCAGGAAAACTTTTTTATTGATTGGAAATATCTGATAAAAATAATCTATGGTATAATGAGTATGTCTGGTCTGTTATATTTCAGCTTTCCGAAGAATATTTACACTTCCAAGGAGCACTTTTGATGTCACTGTCTTCTTCCTTTGTGCTGAAAGTCAATAGTTTGACATATTTTTTCCAATGGGTCTCTTATAAAATGCATATTTCAGTCCCTCCCACAGAAATAATATGTTAAAACCTAACCCCTAATACAAGGGTATTAGGAGGTAGGGACTTTAGAAGGTAATGAGGCCATGAGGGTGAAGCCTTCATTTTGGGATTAGTGTTTTTATATGAAGAGAGAACAGAGGAGAGATTCTCTCAATCAGATAGATTCATAGATAGATAGATAGATAGATAGATAGATAGATAGATAGATAGATCGATAGATATTAATAGATAGATAGTTATAGATGTAGACATACATATAGATATCTCTCACCCACTCTTAACCCCCTCTCTCTG
This sequence comes from Rhinopithecus roxellana, assembly GCF_007565055.1. NCBI lineage: Eukaryota > Metazoa > Chordata > Mammalia > Primates > Cercopithecidae > Rhinopithecus > Rhinopithecus roxellana. The sequence goes on from NC_044552.1 coordinate 80,362,004, forward strand.
CCATGCGACGGTACAGCACAAAGTTGTCAATCTGTAAACTAAGAAGAGGACCCTCACCAGAAATCAGTCAGACCAGCCTCTTGATCTTGGACCTTACAACCTCCAGAATTGCTAGCAATAAATTTATATTTTTTAAGCAAGACAGTCTATGGTATCTTGTTACAACAACCCAAGCTGACTGAAATAGGGTCATGTTCTGCCTTGGGACATTGTTGAATAGCTTTTATAAAAATAAGTCAGTGAGTGTAAAATATAGCACTGAGAGCATTTTACATTTTCTAGTATTGTTATCTTCTTTAATGAAAACAACATCAATTGAATTAAGCCCAACTTCATTCCACTCATTCATACTTACTCAGGCCGTCAATACATACATATTCTTCAATCAGACAAACTATGAAAGTTCTTTTTTTCTTTCCTCTAGTGTAATATCTCTCTTACAATGTTTATGAAAACACTTTTATACAAATATTCCTAGGATGAAAAAAAAAGACTTTCTCTTAAGTAAAATTTCGCCTGGAGGGAAAAATAAAATACAGTAGGTTAGAGCTGGAGATAATAAAACTTCTGAGCAAACTTTGAAGCTCCCTGAAAGTACTAGAGCAGCTTTTGATAAGTGCTATCACTGTGTGCAATTGTCTGATTTGGTCTTAAATTTTGTCATTCTTTTTATTCCGCATGACTTCACACTTCAACCAAATTTGTTTCCATTTGTTTTATGTCCTCTGAGCCTAGTTTTCTAGTTCAAAATGGGCTACATCTTCACTATAATTTCTAATTACTATTCTATTTAAAACCAAGTTCATGTTCTACCTTCTCTATAAGAAAGGCTAATGCTCCTTTGAATTATCAATATATAATACAGCAAAGTATCTTTCTGGTAAAGGGAGGGAGGAAAGGAGGAGATTGTGGACAATGAGTTACTCAAGGGAGCTTACTATAAGATTTTTGTTTATTTTTTAATATTTTCTTTTTAAAAATAATTTCAACTTTTATATTAGATTCAGGCAGTACATGTGCAGCTTTGTTACATGGGTATATTGTGTGAAGGGTGAGAATGTAAATTAGTTCAGATACTGTAAATTTTTTTTCATTATTGAATACTTTATCTTTTTACAGCAGTTTTGGGTTCATGGCAAAATTAAGAGGAAGGTAGAGAGGTTTCACATACACACCTTACCCTTATACATGTGAATCCTCCTCCATCATCAACATTCTCCACCATAGTGGTACATTGATTATAACTGATGATCTTACATTGACACATCATAATCACCCAAAGTGTTTAATTTACATTAGGGTTTGCTCTTGGTGTTATACATTCTATATGTTTAGACACATGTAATGACATGTATTTATATAGTACCATACTGAGTATTTTCACTCCCTAAAAATCTTCTATGCTTCACCTATTCATCCCCTCTCTCTCTTAATGCTTGGAAACCACTAATCTTTTGTTGTATGCTATAAATTATGTTTTATGGCTATAAGATTAAAGATGGCCATAAGGCCCACTCAAACATCTCGCAGAACCCATGCTATGTGACACTTAGCAATACGATATAACATGGCCTGGAGACTTTTAATCCTGGCCCAGGGATTACTAGGTATTTATAATGACAGCACTTAAAAACACTGCTGTCCTGGAGACAAGGCCACCTCAGCACAGATACAACTTTTGTGAACCTTAAAACAAAGCTTACTCTTTTAAGAATACCTTAAACTCCCTTTATGAAGCAAACACCTGTTAACAGACTGGACTGAATGTAAGCATAAGAAAGGGGGAAGAATTCCCTAAACTCTGAGAATGGTCTCCAAATGGAGATCCTCCCAGTCAAGCACTCTTCCAACCCCTGACTGGATATGGCCCAGCCCATGAACCAGCTCTCATTGTCCATCTTGTAAGAGCACTCCCAGAATAAACATCAGATTCCTCTTTAGTGTGAATTGGACCGAAGGGAACATATCACCCGTGGGAGAGTTGGTTAACAGGGGCCACCCAAGACCCTAAACATGACATCTTTTTGCTGTCATCATGGTTTTGCTTCTTTAAGAATGTAATGTTGTTGAAGTCATACAGCATGTAGCTTTTTTTAGTTTATATTCTTTCACTTGGTAATACTTATTTAATGTTTCTCCATGTTTCATGGCTTAAACGCTCATTTCCTTTTAGAACTGAATAACATTCCCTTGTCTAGATATGCTACAGTTTATTAACCCAATCACCCACTGAAGGACGTCTTGGGATTCTAGGCTGAGGTAACCACATTATAAAATATAAATAAAGTTGCTATAAATATCCATGCACAGGATTTTGTGTGGACATAATTTGTATTGCTAGGTTTTATGGTACAGTATGTTTAGTATTATAATAGATTCATGAAATTCTCTTCAAAATCTGCTCTACAATTTTGCATTCCTACCAGCAATTAATGAGAGTTCTTGCTATTCCACATTCTTGTCAGCACTTGGTGTTGTCAGTGTTTTAGATTTTGGCCATTCTAGTAGGTGCATAGTGGTATCTTAAGGTTTTTTTGATCTGCAATTCCATGATGACATATGTATTAGGGTTCTCTAGAGAGACAGAACTAATGGAATAGATTATATATGTATGTATGTGTGTGTGTGTGTGTGTGTGTGTGTGTGTGTATATATATATATATATATATATATATATATATATATATATATAAAAAGGGGAGTTTATTGAGTATTAACTCACATGATCACAAGATCCCAAAATAGGCCATCTGCAGGCTGAGGAGCAAGGAGAGCCAGTCCTAGTTCCAAAACTGAAGAACTTGGAATCTGATATTCAAGGGCAGAAGCATCCAGCACGGGAGAAAGATGTAGGCTAGGAGGCTAGGACAGTTTATCTTTTCACATTGTTCTGCCTGCTTATATTCTAGCCATGCTGGCAGCTGATTAGATTGTGTCCACCCAGGTTAAGGGTGGGTCTGTCTTTTCCCATCCACTGAATCAAATGTTAATCTCCTTTGGCAATGCCCTCACAGACATACCTAGGGTCAAATCCTTCAATCCAATCAAGTTGACAGTCAGTATTAACTATCACAAGTCCACCCCTTGTCAACTTGAACCCATACACATCTCCTGAGATCATACATCATCTTCAAATAAAGATAATAATAAGGTCATAATTACACCGAACATAATACAACTATGCTTTGTACAACCAGAAATGCACCAATCCCCAACCCAAATACTATTACATAAAGTTAACAATACTTAAATGCTGATGTGAAATCAATAAATCTTATGTAATATGGTAAAGGAGAAAGGAAATAAAATGAAGATATTTTCTTAGTACAAGCATATACACACACAAACAAGTTTTTAACAAAAGAAGGAGGAAATACTCATGACAATTACAGTCCTTGTTTCTGCAGCTGGTCATGTGGTCATTGCTGGTATAGATGACTACCTTCTTCTACTACCCATTCTGTATTCCCTTTGCCTTCAGCAAGCATCTCAGCAGGTCATGGTTCTTTTCCTGGTTGAGTGATCCAAACCTTCATTCCTGAAGGGTCTGGGTTATTTGTGGTCCTGCCTGAATTAGGCTGTTGTAATTTCCCATTGACCTTAATCACAGGCCATGGTAATACTAAGAGACACCCTAATGGATCTCCTGTATTCCACACGTACTCTTTCTTACCTCCATTTTGTAGTAGTAGACTGATTTCATCTTGATAGTCTGGGTAAATCACCCCAGCCAACACTGTAACTCCCTTCTTGGCTTGTCGACTTAAAGGTGGGAGGAGCCCAAAGTATCCAGGTGACAATCTTAACTTCCAGTTTAATGGAGTCATTGTTGTGTCTGCTTAGTTCCTCCCTCTGGAACTAGGACCTCTAGGCCAGCAGAATGTAATATCATGAGAACAGGAAGCAAAAATTTTGCTAGTGATGTTGATGGTGGCACCATTCACAATCATTACGGGAGATGCAATACTGTTTTTAATTTACCGTTTTTCTAAGTATAGGCAGCTCTAAAGGCTTCCATTTGGGCTTACCCACCATAGTAGCCCTCACCGTACCAGTCAGGGAGCCAATGTGGGGGTTCTGCCAGCTGCTAAGTATGTCTATGCCAATTATGCATTCCGGCACTGGGGAAGTGACCACAGGATGAGTCCGGGGACTCATTGTAAGTGAGACCTAAGCTAAAACTCATTAAATACTTGACCTCCATAGGCCTTACTGTAACTGGAGGACCACAGTGATGTTTTGGGTCGCCTGGTATCAACGTCAGGTCAGAGTCAGTGTCCAGTAGTCCCCAAAATGTCTAATCATTTCCCTCTCCCCAAAGCACAGTTACTGTGGTAAAAGGCCAGAAGTCTCCTCAGGGAAGGATGGCAAAAAGATTTACAGCATACTTGTTGCTAATGTAGTGGGGTCCTTCCTCAAGAGGAAGGACCATCCTTCCCTTCATTCAAGGGGTTATGGGTCTGTAAACTGGCTCAAGTCTGAGAATTGATTGAGGGGCAGTGATTCTTTGTTTCTGTAATTCAAATTATTCTTTTGTTCATTTGAACTAGAAGATTTCTGCTTATATAAATCAAGTGGGAATGCAGTAGGCATCCTATCAATTTCACTTCTAGGAACACCATGTTCAATTAGTTAATGTCAGAGCTCTACACAAATCAGACTATTCTGATTGCCACTTTCTCTCTGCCATCCATTACAGTAGCTACACCCGCCTTGCCTTTGACTGTTGAGTGCTGCCACTTGGTCCCTGCCACCTCGGGATCCAATTATTCTCCAGTGACTGTGGTTCCCACTGTTAGCTCTGACATACAGAGAACAGCAATTGCAGGGTTCTTCAGAGATGCAGGTGCTGCCCTCACAAATCTATTTTGCAAGGCATTGGTCAAGGGTATATCTTCTGGACCCTCCCAGCTTAGATGAGTACATCTAAATGACTTATCAACTCCACCATCCCAATCTCCCTAAGCCTTTGAATACCTTTCTCAAATTAAACCAAGTTAGATCAGGTGTTTCCGTCTTGCTCACAGTGGGCCATTTTTACTCCATATTTCAGCTAACTAAGCAAACCAGCCTTACATATGTGGGTTTGTTTTTGTTTTTCTAGTTCCTCCAGGTGCGATGTTAGATTGTTAATTTGAGATCTATCTTTTTTTTAATGTAGAAATTTCATGCTATAAAGTTTCCTCTTTACACTACTTTTGCTGGATTCCAGAGATTTAGAAATTTTTTATCTCTGTTTTTATTTATTTCAAAGAACTTTTTAATTTCAGCCTCAATTTCCCTTTTTACCTAAAAGTCATTTAGGAGAAAGTTGTTTAATTTCCATGTAAACGTAATTGTGTGGTTCTGAGAGATCTTCTCGTATCTATTTCTATTTTGATTCCACTGTGATCCAATAGTACGGTTGGTATAATTTTGATTTTTTTTGAATTTATTGAGATTTGCTTTATGCCTGAGCATGTGATCAATCTTGGAGTATGTCCCAGGTGCAGATGAGAAGAGCATATATTCTGTGATTGATGAGTGGAGCATTCTGTAGATGTCTATGGGGTCCAATTGGTCATGTGTTTAACTTAAGTCCAAAATTTATTTTTTAGTTTTCTCACTCAGTGATCTGTCTAAAGCTGTCAATGGATATTGAAGTCCCTTACTATGATTGTGTGACTGCCGGAGTCTTTTTATAGGTCTAGAAGTACTTGTTTTGTGAATCTAGGTGCTCCATTGCTTGGTGCATATATATTGAAAATAATTATGTCTTCTTGTTGAATTGAACTGTTTATCATGGTTTAATGTCCTTCTATGTCCTTTTTTTACTTTTGTTTGTTTAAATTCTGTTTTATCTGATATAAGCATAGTGATCCCTGCTGTTTTTTTATTTTCCATTTACATCATAGATCTTTCTTCAACTCTTTACTTTGAGACTATGGCTGTTATTATGTGTGAGATTGGTCTCTTGAAGACAGCAGATGCAAATGAATGGGGCTCTTTTTCAATCTATCTTGCCACTCTATGCCTTCTAAATAGAATGTGTTTTTTTGGTGGTAAGTATCATTCTTGCATTTCCATGTTTAGAACTCCCTTAAGAATCTTTTGAAAGGCTGGTTTAGTAGTAAGGAATTTCATTAGTGTCTGGAAAAGGATTTATTTCTCTTTCACTTACAAAGCTTAGTTTGGCAGGATATGAAATTCTTGCTTGGAATCTCATTTCTTTTTAAGAATGCTGAAAATAGGCCCCAGATCTCTCCTGGCTTGTAAGGTCTCTTCTCAGAAATCTGCTGTTAGCCTGATGGAGTTCCCTTTGTATACAATCTTATATTTTTCTCTAGCTGCCTTTAAGATTTTTGCTTTAGCGTTGACCTTGTGTACTCTTGTGACTGTATGCCATAGTGATGTGCATTTTGTATAGTCTCTCACAGGTTTCTCTGGATTACTTGTATCTTGATGGTTACCTCTTTAGCAAAATCAAGAAAATTTTCTTGAATTATTCCCTCAATTTTTTTCCAGGTCATTTCTTTTTCTCTGTCTCTCTCAGGAATGGCAATAATTTATAATTCCATATTTCTTGAAGACTTGTTAATTTTATATACTCTTTTTTTTTTTTCTTTTTCTGAGATAGAATCTCACTCTGTCGCTCAGGTTGGAGTGTAGTGGTGCGATCTCATTTCACTGCAAGTTCCACCTCCTGGGTTCATGCCATTCTCCTTCCTCAGCTTCCTGAGTAGCTAGTACTACAGGTGCCCGCCACCACGCCCAGCTAATTTTTTTGTATTTTTAGTAGAGACGAGGTTTCACCATGTTAGGCAGGATGGTTTCGATCTCCTGACCTCATGATACACCAACCTCAGCCTCCCAAAGTGCTGGGATTACAAGCATGAGCCACCATGCCTGGCCTTATATTCTCTTTTCTTTATTTTTGTCTGTCTCAGTTAGCTTGAAAAACTGATGTTCAAGCTTGAGATTCTTTCTTCTGCTTGGTTCAACCTATTGATAAAACTTTCAATTATATTTTGAAATTCCTTAAGTGAATTTTTTATTTTAAATTCCAGAAGCTGTGCTCTAACATCCTTTTAGGATATTTATCTCTTTCTTTATTTCCTGGATTGCTTTAGATGTCTCTTTGTTTTTATTTTCAACCTTGTCTTGGATTTCACTGAGCTTCTTTGTAATTCATGCTTTGAATTGTTTATCTGTCATGTCTGAGTCCATTTTGGATAGGGATCCTTGCTGTAGAAATAGTGTGATCCTTTGTGGTGTCACGACATTCATATTTTTCATGGTGTCTGAATACTTATGTTGGTTCCTTCTCATCCAGAAATGTTGGCATTTCTCATTTTGTAAAATTATTTTTGGACAGGTGAGATTTTTTCTTTTTCTTTCTTTCCTTATATAATTATTTTTTCTTCTTTCCATTTTTTTTCTCCCCTCTGAGGGGTTTGATGGTAGAGAATGCTTGGTAAGGTCTTTTGGCTTTGCTTCTATAGTCTTATTCACTTTTGTCACCAGGTTTTATACTGGGCTGTGCAATTCAACCTACAAGCCAGTAGATGAGACTTATGGCTAAGATGCAGCTGAATATGTACTTAATTCTTATTTACTGGGATAATCTCTCGGTTTCCTCAGGCAATAGTCTGATTCATGGAGTGCACAGTAAGTGGTCTGAGCTGCGTTCTTAGCCCTGGGGGGTCAGGGGCAAGATGGGCAGGACTGGACCAAGCAGGTTTACCTACAAGGTCTCTAAAGGCAGGCACAAGTACCAACACAAAGAGAAAATCCAGAGGATGACTTCCAAGTACCCAGAGGTTTGCCTAGGTATGGAGCTTGGAAAGCTCCTCACTGCCAAGTTCTCTGCATGGGGATGGAGGGCAGCCTAAGCTCCTAATCCAGGAGAGTGGGTGTTCCAGGTGCCTGGATATCTGCCTTGGCTTAGCATGGAGTTGAGGAGGACTCCCTGTGCCAGAGTCTTTCCACAGCAATGGTGGGAAGGTTCAGTCTGCTGTTCCAAGCAAGTGGGTGCCCCTAATGCCTGGAGATATGCCTGGGCATGGACTCTGGCTGCTGATCTAGGCAAGCAGGTGCTCTGAATGCCTGGACATCTGCCTGGGCATGAAGCACAGAGGGTCCCCCTTCACCCAGATCTATCCACAGGAATGGTAGCTGAGATTGCAAATCTGGGCAAATGGGTGCTTTGAATGCCTGGAGATCTGCCTAGGCATGAAGCAAAGGGCCCTCCTGCACCATGATTAATGCCAGGAAGGGTGGGGGAGCCCAGGCTGTTGGGTCAGGCAAGTCGGTGTCCTAAATGCCTGGATCTATGCCTGTGGATGGAGTTGAGAGGGCCCCACTGCACCATAATCTCAGGGGAACAGTCTGAGGCATCCAGCAATGACACGTACAGACCAGTTCCAGGTTGTCAAGTTTGTCCTGGGCTGCAAGTCTCATAATTCAGAAGAAACTGCAGGTGTAGCAGCTCTCCTCCTGCTCCAGGCCTATAATGAGAGAGAATACAATTCCACTTCCTACTGCTGGGGCACTTTCCAGAGTTCTGGCTGTGGGGGTCTATACCCAACTCTAGAGCAGGCACTTCAATTTCTGGCCTGAAACTAAAATGCCTGTGTAGGCACACTGCCAACTCAACAAGGAAATGGCTGACTTTATGTTCTCCCAGATTTAAAATGGTGTCCTACTCTGGGTTCTTGGTCTGGGAAAATGACTGCAGCTTTTTCCGTTATCTTTCTTTACAGCATCTCCAAGTCTCTCCTCAAGTCAGCTCTGGGGCTGGAGAGAAACAAAGTGCTCTCCCTCAGCCTGCATTGTTCAGATGCCCAATGAAAAGACAAGTCAGAGGGAATTTCTCTGCCTCTTGCATACTGGGGTTTCACTCATTTGTATCAGCTGGACTACATCACGAGGGCTGTTTGCCCGTGTTCTGCTCCCTAAGATACTCTGAGATATCCTTCCCAATTTCAGTGGATTCCCATTTTTCTTCTTCAAAAATACTCAGAGTTTATCGTTATGCACTATCTTGCTATTTCCAAGTAGCTGAGCCATGCTAAAAGTCTCTGCCATCTTGAAAAAAAAAAAAAAAAAAAAAAAACAATGCTTTTATAGCTGGGCATAATATATCAGGTAAAAAGAACTGCTGTAAACAGACCTTTAGTAATGTGTGGGGTGAAGATTTCTACAGTCCTACAAGTGTTCTATAGTCCTATGATTTGAGCTCAGTCGTTTAGTAAGCTCATGTCCTGGACTGTGAATTTCACAAGTGTGTCTCAGTTTTTTCCTGCCTTAGGTGGAACAGGATAGCTATAATTAGCTGGAATTGGGTATTTCCCTCCTCTTACTTAGAAAGCTAGAGCTCACTAGAGTTGGATATTTCTTTTCTTGTTTTCTTTTTTTTTTTTTTTTGAGACAGAGTCTCTCTCTATCGCCCAGGCTGGAGTGCAGTGGCACGATCTTGGCTCACTGCAAGCTCTGCCTCCTGGGTTCACGCCATTCTCCTGTCTCAGTCTCCCGAGTAGCTGGGACTACAGATGACCACCACCACGCCCAGCTAATTTTGTTTTTGTATTTTTAGTAAGGACCGGGTTTCATGGTGTTAGCTAGGATGGTCTCGACCTCCTGACCTCATGATCCGCCTGCCTTGGCCTCCCAAAGTGCTGGGATTGCAGGCGTCAGCCACCGCGCCCAGCTGAATTGGATATTTCTGTCTCCCAGGTCAGCTGGGCTCTGATAACAAACACCACAGAAGGTTAGGATCTGGTTAAGTAGTTTCTGCTGGGGGCACACCTTGTTAAAAAGAACAGACTGCTGTAGCATATTTCAAAATATTTTCTTTTCTTGGTCTCCTGCTAGAAGGATGAGGAGACTTTTCTCCAGTCTTTAGTGTGAGAATATAGTTGAGCCACTGGAGCTAAATCTCAACATATTGGGGGCCCCCTCCTATTCTTGGGCCACTCTTGAGTTTTTATCTCTCACAGTTGTCTACGCTGAACTTTCAGGAATTTACCATTACAGTTCAAGTTTACCTATCTGTGGTAGTTTCAGATCACGAGTCTTTGCTCTGGTAAACAATAGCTCCCAGTATTTGCCCATCTGTCTTTCCAATCTTGGGAACAGCAGTTTGTCCGTGTCCTCCATTCTCGTTCAGATCTAAGAAAAGTTGTTGATTTTTCAGTCTGTTTATCTTTTTACCTGTTGTGAGGACAGAGTGGCAGCTTCCAGGCTTCTTACATATGGAACCAGAAACCAGCAGTCCCATGTGACAAGGTTTACATAATAATCTTAAGAAAGAAATTTTCCTAACTCTATTTCTACAAATGTCCAAGTAGATGTCAATTATTTATGATAAATAGGATTTTTGATCAAATGATTTGGAGAAATACTGAGTAAAAGAAAAATCAAATTTTTTTAACTTTAGTACTTCTTAGAACCTTTGTTGTAAATCTCCAAGATTACAATTTACTCTGCAGGATTTTCCCAAACCTTTTCAAATATTGAACACTTTTTAACCTAGAAAAACAATTGGGTGTGTTTATACACTCAATACCATTAATTCCTAAAGTGCAGCTCCCAGAGCAGCTACTTCAGCATCAACATCCGGGGACTTGTCAGAAATGCAGATACTTGGGCCTCACCCCACAGTACTGAATCAGAAACTCTGAGGGTGGGCCCAGAGTCTGTGATTGAACCTATCTATCAGGTGAATCTAATGCATGCTGAAGTTTGAGAGGCATTGCTCTATTTCATGTGCTACTTGAGCAGTCCCTACCTAATAGGATTAGGCTTTGTGTTCCCACCTGAATCTCATCTTGAATTGTAATCCCCAGGTGTTGAGGGAGGAACCTGGTGAGAGATTATTGGATCATGGGGGTGGTTCCCCCTTGCTGTTCTCGTGATAGTGAGTTCTCACGAGATCTGATGGTTTTATAAGTGTTTGGCAAGTTCTTATTTGCTCATTCTTCTCTCGCCTGCCGCCATGCGAAGAAGAGGCCTTGCTTCACCCTTCACCTTCTCTCATGATTGTAAGTCCTGAGGCCTGCCAGCCATGTAGAACGGTGAGTCAATTATTCTTTCTTTTGTAAATTACCCAGTCTCGGGTAGTATGTAGAAATGTGAGAACAGACTGATACACTGCCTATGCTTTCTTTTAGAACAGATATTTACTGAAAGAAATATTTTTAAAGAGTAAGTGAATTAACATTGGGAACTGTGTAACCATTGACACTGGAAACACGATTTCTCCCTGTGGAGTTGTAAATGCTTAGTTTAGAGTAATTAAAGGGACATGAACAATGTTTAACGGCTCTCAAATACTTTACTAAAGACATTGACTCTAAAATCAAAGGTGTTTAATTGATAGGAAAAATATAGATATTTTTCTACTTTCCAGTTTGTCAGTCTTATAATTTACAGCATAAGAGATTTCTTTTCAAATGAACGTCAAGGAAGTAAATGTGCTAAACGTTAACATCTGTTCTGAAGTAATTCGTCAGCGTAGCCATACACAGATGAGGTGAAACTTTCTTAAATGCCCATTTAAGCCACTTAAGGTTGCATGTGTTAGTAATGTATGTTAAGTACTTGACAACTTGTGTAGTTTGCAGGGAAATTCTAAAGTCCCACTGAATATGGTAGTATATCACAGTTTTGTAATTATAAATAAAAACATGCAATACCAAAAGGTTTACTTCATACGCTTATGCATAAGTGTGTGTGTATGTGTGTCTGGGGATGGTATTAGTTCTTATCTGTATTGCGTGGAAAGAGGCAATAACAAAGTTTGGATTGACCGACTATAGCTTATCTAGATGGGCCAATGACCAGATAGGACATTTGCTAGCACTGAAATAAATATATATGGGATGCATGTGCAGAATGCGCAGGTTTGCTACATAGGTATATGTGTGCCATGGTGGTTTGCTGCACCTAGTGACCCATCCTCTAAGTTCCCTCCCCTCACCCCCAAACCGGTCCTGTTTTGTGGCGTTCCCCTCTGTGTCCAAGCATTCTCAATGTTCAGCTCCCCCTTATGAGTGAGAAGATGCAGTGTTTGGTTTTCTGTTCCTGTGTTAGTTTGCTGAGGAGGATGACTTCCAGCTTCATCCATGTCCCTGCAAAGGACATGATCTCATTCCTTTGTATGGTTGCTAGCACTTAGATATTTTTATCAAGGAAATACCCATTATAGTAATCTGTTGTGCCATTTAGTAAGAGATAATTCTGTTGCAGTCAGTGAGATTATATAGGTCAGCAGAGTGTTCATAATTGAGGATTTAAGCCCTGAGCTAAATAAACCAAGACCAGTTCTCCATGAATAGTTTACTTATTTAACCAGCGGTTTTGGTGTGCTTGCTGTTTTAACTACATTGAAAGATTAATGCATTTTGGTGTGGAAGAGGGTCTGATATAAGGCACAGTAGTCTTATATTTCTACTAGTCTTTTACCAAAATTACTTCCCCCATAATTCAGCTGGGTTATTTCAGCTCAAACAACAGGCCTATGAAGCCAAGTAGCACAGAAGTAAAGAAACTAAAAAAAATTCCATCAGTGTCAAAGGGCATGCAATTATCTTTTATATTAACTACTTATGTTTTAATATGGAAAGCTTACATAAAGTGAGCAAAGCTATTAGTAGCCATTCACTCATGGGCTGCTTATTGCTATTCACTTTACTCAGTAAAAATTATTAGCTAAGGCCGGGTGCTGTGGCAAATGCCTGTAATCCCAGCACTTTGGGAGGCCGAGGCAGGTGGATCACGAGGTCAGGAGATGGAGACCACCCTGGCTAACACGGTGAAACCCCGTCTCTAATATAAATACAAAAGAATTAGGCAGGCATACTGGCGGGCGCCTGTAGTCCCAGCTACTTGGGAGGCTGAGGCAGAAGAATGGCTTGAACACGGGAGGCAGAGCTTGCAGTGAGTCAAGGTTGAGCCAGTGCACTCCAGCCTGAGCAACAGAGTGTAACTCCTCAAAAAAGAAATTTTTTAGCTAACTTTCACTTTTCACTTTCAGACTAGCCATGTACAAAAATAATTTTTTTATTTTACTAATTAGTTTATCCTCAAAATAACTGGGCTCATACACACTGTCACTTGAAAAATGTGATAAAGCATTTTTAAGTCCTCATAAATGTCCAACATTTAGTGGGACTGATGCTTGGTGCATCTTCTCAAACATCAGTATGTACTGCTCCAGGGAAACATGACGATCTGAGACTACTACTTTAGTAAAACTGGGGAAAAACATCTACTCATTATTTCCTATGCATGATTAATTTATTTGCTTTACCCGTAAGATTTTTGGATAGCAAGATTGAAAGAGAAAATCAAAAAGTGCGTGTGTGTGTATGCATTTGATCTTCTGCCATCTCATGGGATTTGTCTTAGTTCTCATGTCAGAGCTCTTTAGGGAATTGGGTAGGGTAGAAATAGTAGGTGATAGTTAAAGGCTTCTTGAGCTTAAAAAAAAAAAAAAGAAACTCGAATGAGCTGAAAGTAGAATTTTCAAACAACTAGAAATTATCCTTACCTAGACTTTGGTGGTATGAAGAAAGCTTTAGCTGAGAGAAGTAAAAGTGGACCAATCCAAGAAAGTTGAGATTCCTCAAGGTGTTGGTCTTGGGATGTTCTCTGTGCATGGTGGCGACAAAGCCCTCATCAGCAAATAATGCTGCATATTGAAGCATGCTGTGGTACAGACTGTACGCTACACTTTTCAAACTAAGAAAAGATTAAAAGGTTACTGTGGGAAAGTTTGTGGCTAGTAGAGTATGATTGGCATCTTTGGTAAGCATTAGTGCTATATGCCAAATGCAATTGGTTTTCTTCCTGAGTACAGGGTAGGATTTTATTTTGTTCCTTTTCTTGTGCCCATGTTACTTGGTTTGGACAATGTTTAATATGAAAGGAAGTGTATGTCACTTTCTCATGGAAGCTTTTAGATTTGGTGAGAGACTCAATGTGCTTTTTGTTTCCCTCTGCTGCGGTGCCTGGAAACAGTCCAGCAGCCTGGGTCCTACAGTGTTCACCATGCAGATCAAAGCCCTTCAATTGGCCTGAAATGAACATGTAGAATGAGGAAAAAAAAAAAAAGCTATAGAGTTTCTGGGGTTTGTTGCTACCACGGCATAATCTGACTAATAAAAATCCTTGGGCAGTGCCCTCAACAGCATTTGAAGACAAACTGTTTTTAAAAATTGATACATAATTTTGTACATACTTATGGGATATATACGATATTCTGTTATGTTCATAGAATGTGTAATTGTCAGGTGAGGGTATTTGGGATATCCATCACCTCAAGTATTTATTATTTCTTTGTGTCAGAAACATTTTAATTCCTCACTTCTAGTTATTTTGAAATACACAATACATTGTTGTTAACTATAGTCACCATACTCTGTTATCAAATATTTGAACTTATTCATTCTAACCGTATATTTATACCCATTAACCAATGTCTCTTCATCCCGTCTACCCCCGCCCACATACACTTCTCAGAATTTGGTATCTATTATTTTACTTTCCGTCTTCATGAGATGAACTTCATTGTCTTTTGAGTGAGAACATGTGATATTTGTCTTTCTGTGTCTGACTTATTTCACAACATAATGGCCTCTACTTCCATCCTTATTGCTACAAATTACATGATTTTATCCTAGTTTGTGGCCAAATAGTCGTTCTTTGTATAAATTAATAGACCACAGTTTTAAATCCAATTGTCCATTAATGGACACTAGATTGAGTCCATATCTTAGTTATTGTGAATAATGTTGCAATAAACATGTGAGTGCAGGTATCTTTTTGATATGCTTATTTATTTTCCTTTGGATTAATGCCAGTAATGGGGTTGCCAGATCATATGGTAGTTCTGTTTTTATTTTTATTTTTTTGAGAAATCTCCATACTGTTTTCCATAGCTGCTTTATGAATTTACAAACCCACTGATAGCTTATGAGTTCTCTAAATCCTTACCAGTGTTTGCTAAATTTTTTGATTTTCAAAAATAAGCATTCTAACGGGACTATTAAAATATCTCATTGTGGTTTCAATTTGAATATCTCTGAGTAGTGATATTGAGCTTTATTTTTCCCATTCCTGTTGGTCATTTGTATGTCTTTTGAGATGTGCCTATACAGATCCTTTGTTCATTTTTAAATGGGATTATTTGTTTTTTGCTGTTGTTTGATTTCCTCGTATATTCTGGATATTAGTCCCCTGTCAAGTGAATAGTTTGCAAATATTTTCTCTCATTGAACACGATGTCTCCTTATTCTGTTGTTTCCTTTGCTGGGCAGAAACTTTTCAGGTTAGTATGTCCAATTTGTCTATTTTTGTTTTTCTTCCCTGTGCTTTTGAGGTCTAATCCATGAAATATTTGCCTAGACCAATGTCCTGAAGTGTTTCCTCCATATTTTCTTCTAGTAGTTTTACAGTTTGGGGTCTTACGTTTAAGTATTTAATTGATGCTGAGTTGATTTTGTGTATGGTGAGAGATGGGGTCCAGTTTCATTCTTTTGCATGTGAGTATCCAATTTTCCCAGCACCATGTATTTGAGAGTGTCCTTTCCCCAGTGTATGTTCTTGGAACCTTTATGAAGATCATCTCTTGCTGTGTATTTGGTAGCAAAAGAATTCAAGGAAATGATGGTATACCTATAGATTAAGAGTATGGCTCTTGTTTTAGAATTTTTTGTAATGTATGGAACCCTACAGAGAGGGGGAGCCCCAGTGGTACCCGAAGTTGAAATTCTTACATTGAGAGAGGCTTTGATGTAATTTCAGTATAAAATGTTTTAGACTTGTACACTAAGATTACCACCTGTTACATATGCTTTGTGTCTGGAATCTCTGCAGCCCAGTGTACTAGACCTGCTCCATCAACTAACTTGTTTACTTTGACTTATTTTAATTTTTTTTTTTTTGACACAGAGTCTCGCTCTGTTGCCCAGGCTGGAGTGCAGTGGCATGATCTCAGTTTACTGCAACCTCCGCCTCCCAGGTTAAGCAATTATCTCCCTCAGCCACCCAAGTAGCTGGGATTACAGGTTCATGCCACCACACTGGGTTAATTTTTGTAGTTTTAGTAGAGACAGGGTTTCACCATCTTGGCCATGCTGGTCTTGAATTCCTGACCTCCTGATCCACCCGCCTTAGCCTCCCAAGGTGCTGGGATTACAGGTGTAAGCCACCATGCCCAGCATACTTTGGCTTTTAACATGAAAACTTCAGCTAATACTCCATGCCCTGCTCCTCAAAAGAGCTATTGTATTGATTGTATAAGTAAACATAACACTAGAAATAAGATCACTAAATTATTGAATGTATAAAATGTGCCAAAACCAATATGTTAAGCAGTTTACATGGATTTTCACATATGTTCCTTTCCATAAATCTGTGAGGGCGATACTAACCTCATTTGCCATTTCAGAAACTTGGAGATTATAAATGTTTAAAACTAGCCCCAAACCACACAGCTTGTAGGTGGCGGAGCCAGAATGGCAGCCCAGGTCTTCTTGATGCCAGTGCCATTGCTCTATATAGCCCTCATTAATCACCTCTCACCTGGGTTACTGGAACAATTTTCTAACTTCTGTTTCTGCTTCTCTGATTTTCTTCTTTATCCCTCCTATTCTAGATAGAATGATGAATAAATACTATAAATAAGACCTTGTAAGTTCTTTTACTAAAATTGTACTGGCTTCCAACTGCTTTTTACATAAAATATAAACTCCTCATTGTGCCACAGAAGGCCCGCAAGGACAAGGGCCCCATCTCCTTCTCCACATAAATTTTCCACCACTTCTATTTTATGTTCTTCTAATAGTAGAGCACCTTTGCTCTATTAATGCTACTGATGGTCACCTTGCTTTATACAGTGTCTTCCACATGCAATGCTGGGGAAGATCTTTCAGGGGAAGATCCATATACCTTTATGCCTAAATCCAACAATAATTTAACAAGACAGCATAGGTGTAACTGTTCCATGGAAACTTCTGCAATATTCCCATCTGGATTATAAGTTTCTGTTCTCCCATGGAACTTTATGCAGGGCCCTATCATTGTAAACATAATTTTATGATTTAGATATATGAGCCCTGAAATCAGAGAAACTCTTGGGTTTAAATATCAGCTCTGACACTCTTTAGTTAAATATACTTTCAACAGTTATTTAACCTCTCAGTTTCATAGTTGGTAAAAATAAGCATAGAGCTTCCTGTACAAATCTTTATTTTATTATGTTTATATTAAATAATGAGTTTAATATAATGCCTTAGTATAGTCAGAGTTCAATAAAATATTTGTTTATATTTGTATTTCAATCACCACATTATAATATGATTACCTAAATATCTGTTTATGAACTCTTTAATGCCAGGAGCATAATTTTTTCTTTATAGACCAGCGTCTATTGTAGTAGACCCTAAGTAAGCATTTGGTATTTGAATAAATATGCAGATAAAAAAATTAGAATGACATTTAAGATGCTTAAACTCAAAGGCATTAATATACACCCAGGTTTCCTTGGGATGCCAGAAAATCCTAAAAATACAGCTCTGGGTTTTGGACAAGAGGAGAATAGAGTCTACTCCTAAGACTGTATGAAAGAATAGAAGAAAGAGATAAGGCCTGCTGAGATAACAAAAGGAGTCCTGGATTGTCCCAATATACATAGTAAAATAAGTGATCTGCTCTAACTGAGATTAAGGAGGAAAAATTGGAAGTTTATGGGCTGAAGAGATTTGGAACATTTTTGAGAGCAATGAGCCAAGGAGTCAATGAGGGAGAAATATCAGGCATGCTGAGCAGTGGTCAGGGCCAGCTTACAGCTGGTTGCTATAAATATTAAGAAGGCTAGGTCTACTTAGCTATAGTTCTTTATCCAGCGTGGATGCAGGCATGAAGAAGGTGGCCTTCATAGTAGATGTCCTGAAGAAAATTATCAAGGGGAACACAAAGTGAGAACAAAGATTAAGTAGGATATAGAATTATACTGTAATATTTTGCAATGAACCAATGAGGTCCAAAGCTATTAGCACATATTAAGATTTCTGTAAATATTTGTTGAAAAACTTTTAATGAAATGAGTAACAGATATGCCATTTCCAGTCATATATTTCATGCATAAAGCCCAACATAATGAAGAGAGTATTCCTTTCAATATATAATATTCCTCCCGAGAAGATAGCATTTTGTGTTCGAATTGCAATATTTCTCAATTCTAGTTTCCAGATAAACTCAGAAAATAAATTAATGGAAATACATAAATGACTCTACAAATAATGTCAAGCTGCCTTTCTTTGCTTAACTCTGTTTAAAGAGTATTAAATTTAAAGAGAAGAGAATGGCTCATGATGAAATGAATCATCATTTGAATTTTTTTAGGATCACAGTAACCACAATACACATAATGAATTCAAGTCAATGTAGCGAATTAACCTGTATAAACATAATCTATTGTAATATGAATGATGCTGACAGACTCTAGAATAAATTAATATAGACCTATGTTTTCGTTGTTTTTCCCTGACTTCATTTTAACTTGTATATGCCTTTAATGGCATAATTGGAAAGGGAGATGAAAACAGAAGATGATAAAGAAGAAAGGAATAACTAAGGGAAGGAGGCAGTATAAGCAAAACCTGGTATTTGGGAATTTAAATTTAGAGAAAAAAAATGAACTGTTTCTTTTGGACTATTTATTTTGAATCTTCCAAACTCATTTGTTCATCTAGAAATGACCTTTTGTAGTACCACAGGATAGTATGACAGAACAGATTATAGGAAGAAGTAATGGTAAGTGGATGGCTAGGATTAGGAGTGGGAAGGTGGAGTTTAAACACTTAAAATCACTTAAGCCAAGCACAGAAAGACTAACATCACATGTTCTCACTTATTTGTGGGATCTAAAAATCAAAACAATTGAACTTGTCACAGAAAGTAGAAAGCCCTTCCCAGATAATGGGTTGTGTGGGAGGAGGGGATGGTTAATGGGTACAAAAGAAAATAGAATGGATAAGATCTACTCTTTGATAGTGCAACAGGGTGACTATAGTCAACAATAGCTATACATTTTAAAATAGCTTAAAGAATATAGTTGGATTGTTTGTAATTCAATGGATAAATAATTAAGGGGATGGATACACCATTCTTCAATATGTGCTTATTTCACATTGCATGCCTGTACAAAAAATATCATGTACCCCATAAATACATACACCTACTATGTACCCACAAAAATTGAAATGAAAACAATAAAAAATAAATATATATATTTCAATGTGTGTTTATTAGCGACCACAAGTAATCGGTAAATTATAAAATAGTTGGAGATGCACCAATTCATGTAAAAGCCACAAGCCCTGGAAATATAAGTAAAGAAATCAGGCAGGAATGTAGAGAAGAAAACTTGTATGGGTTATGTGTACTTAGCTTATCACAAACATTTTCTGTCTTGTTCATTCTTTCACAGGTCAAATTTCTCAAACTATCTGATCCAATTTTTCCATCCACACTGACTGACAATAATATTATCTCCATTAAAAATTATTTAAACTGTTTTTCAGTAATCTATAGGAAAAAGAAAGGTATAATTAGCATCATATTGCCAATAATACCAGTTATTATGTCTTTTTAAAATAAAGGTGGTGCTAGTGATAAAAATCAGTAGAATGGAGGGGTTCAACTTTTTTCTGATACAGTAAAATTAATTCATTAATACCTCTAAAATACTCATGATGCCTATTATGTCAATCTTCTAGATCATGGAGAAAAAAATATTAGTATGATGTTGAAAGACCTGGTCTTGCCAATAATCTGGTAGAGGAGAAAAGTATGTTAATCATATGCAACTTTTTAGGTGCCTTATGAAGCCAATGGTAAAGTAAGAAGAACAGAGGCCAAAATAACTAAATCAGAAAGTTTGCCTAGTACCCTTCTACCTAAAACATACAATTCTATGTGTACTTTGAATGATAATGGAAAAGAAATGGGAAAAATGTCCTGAGGATAGGGCTATGGCAAGACCTGCATCCAGAGAGTAGGAAACATGGAAGCTAGTAGAAATGAACAGGAATTGATCAATTACAATAGCAGGAGTGAGGAGGAGAAATAAGCCAGTGTTGAGTGTTCTCAGAAATTTCATATGAAAGAGTAAGCTATTAATATATATATTGCATTTAAAAAATTCATCAAATAGTCTCTATTTGCTTCCCCCACGAATTGACCTTTCACCAAATCATTATGGATATCCATAAACATAGAATTTACCTGGATTTGTTGCAGAGTGGGTGAAATGAATGACTGTTCACGTTATGCATGTTGGACTTTCTTAATAGAGTTTTCAAATTTATTTCCAGTTGTATCCAATCTGATAATTCAAATAGTTCATTTAGGGCAATATCGACTGCCTTTTAAACAATGTTTACTGCTAAATTTCTACCGTCTGGCTAGTGCATGGCACAAGGTGGATATTTAATAATTACTTTTGAATAATCGAAGAGAGAATGTGCCATGAAAACAGAGCATCAAGTCAAAGCCTCTAATGGAAGAACAATCTTGGTAAGAAAGCCAGTGAGGAATGAGTTTAGGGAAAGTGGACATGCATGAGGTTAAGGAGGTAGACGGTGACCTGATCTTGAGACTTTTGCAGGAAATGGTAAAACATTTACATTTTGTTCTAAGGGGAATAGAAAATGTTTGAAAAATTTTGCACAAGTGGTTCATGGGTGTATAGCATCATCTAAGTCTGTTTTGGTTTTTTTTTTTTTTTAAAGACTCTGTCTGTTGGTTGAAGATTATACCATCTGCATGAGAGACTTGACATAAGAATAATTAGAATTCTATTTCATTATCTTAATTTGGTTGAAAGTGATTATGGTAGAGATCATAGCTGCATTTTGAAGGTAAACCAATAGGAATTATTGACAGATAATTGTGCATGTCAAGGACAGGTAGGAGCAAGAATGGCTCTTAGGTGACAAGTTACCATAAACTTAGTGTCTAACAACACATATTTATTATCTCACAGTTTCTGTGGATCAGGAATCTAGGCACAGCTTGACAGGGGCCTCTGCTTAGGGTCTCATAAGGGTTGAAATCTTTATATGTAGGCTCTGGGGAAGAGTTTGCTGTCAACCTTACTCAAATTGTAGGCAGAATGCATTTCCTTGTGATTGTAGATTGAACACACCAGTTTCTAGCTGCCTATTGGCTTGTGTTGCCCCTCATTACACGGAGGCTGCCCTCAGCTTTTTCCCATAGGAGTTTTCAAAACATAGCTGCTTTTTTAAAGCTAGTAAGGAGAGTCTCTAAAGAAAATCTGTTAGCGGCCGGGCGCGGTGGCTCAAGCCTGTAATCCCAGCACTTTGGGAGGCCGAGACGGGCGGATCAGGAGGTCAGGAGATCGAGACCATCCTGGCTAACACGGTGAAACCTCGTCTCTACTAAAAATACAAAAAAATAAAATAAAATAAAATAAAAACTAGCCGGGCGAGGTGGCGGGTGCCTGTAGTCCCAGCTACTCGGGAGGCTAAGGCAGGAGAATGGCGTAAACCCGGGAGGCGGAGCTTGCAGTGAGCTGAGATCCGGCCACTGCACTCCAGCCCGGGCCACAGAGCGAGACTCCGTCTCAAAAAAAAAAAAAAAAAAAGAAAATCTGTTAGCAAGATTATATAACAAAACCAAGAGAGTGGTATCTTGTCACCTTTTCCACCTTCTACTGGTTAGAAGAAAGTCACATGTCTGCCCCACCCGTCAGGAAAAGGGATTAGACAAAGTCATGAATATTAGAAGTTAGGGGTCATGAGGGGACACTCTTGAATCTGTCACAGGTGGAAAAGTGGCTGGACATCTAATGACAATATTATACAACTGAACTGACTCTGGGATCACCTACTATAGAACTTTACCTTACATATGACTTTTAAAAATCCTTACTCATTAAATCCACTTTGGTAAGGAGTTCTGCCACTTCCAGCCAAAAGTATCCTGTCTGACACAGGGACATGAAAGATTAAGAACTTCTCACTAAAGGGTCTCTATCTTCCCTTTGTAGTAGAGGAGGATGATATATTTTGGCTTTACCATAAATGAAAGTTTAACATAGCTGCTGCAGTGAGTGGGAAAGGGGGATAAGTCAGGATCATGTAGAAGAAAGTTCAGGTAATGTTTAGTGACCAGGTGACATTAGAAAGTCAGTATTTCATTACAACAATCTGAAAACTTTGCATGTTAACCCTCTGTTCAACAGCCTTGATGTTAGATAGAACATCAACGAAAAAGGAAACTGTCAAAGTAGACTCCACATCCTGCATTGCATAGGATTTGGAAAATTAAGAAAATTCCTCTTAAGAAACTGAAAGTGAGCCATCTTCTTAGGAAAGAACCGGGTGTTAATAAAGACCAACAGAGGAAGAAGCATTCTGTAACATGTTATGGGGTTTTGTTTACATGAGATTGGAGTTGTTGAGTGGAGTTCAAAGGTCTGGTTTGGGTTGGAAGATCTCTTTATTCAGGAGAAGAGAGAGACATATGGGGACAACATTATCGAAGAGAAGACATTATCAACCACTACTGGATTTATCAGATTTGTTGCTTTTAACAAAACTAGACTTCCAGCAGATATAGAGACATTTGAAATCCCACATTAGCGCTATATCTTGCTTTTGTGACAGTTTCACGATCTGTATTAAGGAAGCATCTGCCAGACTGAGTGAGCTGTCATCTACTTCCACAGCAGCATCAATTATGGTTTTCTTTCATTTTATCCTCAACCAAATGTTCTCTACTGTGATCCACCCTCAGACCCACGGATTTCCGTTCAGTTGCATATCTCCTTTGCATGCAGGAATACTCCTTCATCACTTGTGTTTCTTCTGCCTTTTTAAGAAAACGATTAAATTAATCCTGTCTTTGGCCACTTCCTTAAAAAGTTGCCCTGATGGATATGAAATGATATTAACTGAATTGTGCTAAAATGTCTTTTTTTGGTGGTATATATTATCTGTTCTCAGTATTTTTATCTTCACAGCTAAGCCCCTTAGTATGTTTCCTGATTAGATTTCTGATGACTCCAATGACATGCTGGAATTTGGCTCTTTTACCATTGTTTGCTTTATTTTCCTATTTCTTGCCTTTTATTTTCTACAGTATTCTACTTTGCAAAACATTTCTTTTAAGATAGTCAATCATTTAAATTTTTAAAGTGACTTGTACAGATTGATTTGAATCATGACAGATTTATTTTTCCTAGTTCTCAGGAGATGTCCTCTTTTACACTTCCAATGGCACTTATTATTGCTTAAAGCTGTTTTTTATTTAACTATCCTTTAACATATCTTAGAGACGAGTTTATTTGGAGAGAACTAAAATGTCTTTGATGGTAAGAATTCCAGTAGTCACCAAATGTGGTGTATTCTAGGCACCCAACAAATCTTACTTTGGATACAGCCTCAGGGAACCTAATCCTGCCTTCTGCACAGAGTCAAACTGTTTATAGGTTAGATTCGAGGTGGGTCAATCAGATTCAGCCCCTTCTCAGGAATACAGATGGGAATTTCATAAGAGATGGGGCGACCTGATGAACAATGCCTTGGTTATAACTACCTAGGAACTCCTTATCCCTAGAGCTGTTTTGGTAACTGCCCTTACAAACACTTTGTTACTTCATTCTTCCTTTGCCTTTTGAGTACCACATAATGTTATAATAAATCTCCTTGGTATGTAAGTATGCTAAAGTCAATTTCTTCCTATTGCATGTGCCCAAAATAACCTTAAAGGATACAATCAATTTGTTAGTGCTACATGGAGAACTGCTCAATGCCCAAGGAAAGCACATTTATACTTAGGTACTTTTTAAAAAATATCTGCCATAAATAAAAGTTGAATCTGAACAAAAAAATTATAGGTGAATCAGCAAAAGTACATTATCACTTATGGAAAAGTAAAAGAATGTATATACATCATTCTAAAACTGAATTATAACATAAAAGCATACGTCAGATATGTTTTGTCTGTGAGCTGGATTATAAAGAGTTATGCCTCATTTTTTAATGTGCCATAGAAGTCATTTAATTACTAGTTATATCATATGTTTATTCAAGAACAAAATTTTTATGTGCTGGATTTCTGTGACAATTCCTTTTTTTGTACAATTTACTGAGGGGAAAAATAAAAGGAGATAAGATTAATCTATCTCTTATATTTACTCCAGTTCAGTCTATAAAATAAAATGAAGGTGGTAGAAGAAGGCAATTATAAGATTTAGTTTTCTCTCCAAGAAGCTCAAAGTACTTATCTGTCATTATTCAATTGATTTTGTAGGATCCCCTTGAGTGTTGAGGAAAACAGCTATTTTATAACCAGAGAAATTAATGCAGAAATGCCACATGCTCTGTTAACTATAAGAGCAAGATTAGGAATCACAACTTCTGAGTTTATAAAATATTGTTAACCCATTACATTGTCCTGGGTTCCACTGTTTATATAGCTTCTTCCTATTAACTGTGCTTCCAATGCAGCAATGAACTAAATGGCTAAACATTTTATGAACCTTTTGGTTTAAGATGAAAGCAATCAGTTAGTGTCAACTAACTTCATTAATGGATCAACCCCTGTCTTTACAACTCTTTACAAAAGCATGTGGGTCATTGTTAAAACATGCATATCGATGGGACAAAAACATTTTAAAAGTTGCAGTCACTTTTTTAAGTCTTCTAATAAATGTCTTATGTGTCTATTGTTTCTTTCAATGTCATCTGACTTTCATTTTCTGCATTTACCATCCACTTCACCCAAACTATTTCTTCTCCATGAGGGGAACGTTACTTTTTTCTTTTACACTTATTTTCTTTACATTTATTATTATTTTTTAAGTTATGCTGTTTCACGTGACATAATACCATCTCTTTCATTTAACTCTATCCAAATTCTACTTACCCTACCTTCTCTGCAACATCTTTCGGGGAATTTAAATTATCCTTCTCACTTTTACATTCAAGTCCCATTTTTGTCTTTGTTATAAGGAATATTAGTATTATGCATTGCATTATTTCCTTTTCCTTTAAACATTTATTCAGCCTTCATTGTTAGTTCCTGCACTTAACAGCTCTGCTTCCGATTAAAATCTTCCAAGAACAGAAACAATGATTTACCTTATCCTAGGTCAGGTAACAATTAGGGCAGTATTTTGCACTTATCAGGTGTTTAGTAAATGAACAGTTAAAAGGTGTTGATTAATAGCATTCTTAAGTAGATTTGAGCTTTGGAAAGCAGAGGAAACTTTTTAGAATTCTTGACATGTACCTCTTAATAATATAAATTGTGGGAATTCCATATTGTTATATCTTAAATGAAGAATGTGTTTTAAAAAAAAAGCAGGAAATATTTTGTAATTTTTTAAAATAAGATGTCATTAGCAGTTTAGATGGTATATATATAGGCTAACTAGCACAAACACTAGAAGCATCTTTACATTAATATATATTGTCATAGTTGAAAATAAGATGTCATATTTATTGATTGGGCATTTTTATCTATTGTCTATTTAGGCATTCATTGGTTTCTGTATGAACAGAAAAGGCTATCCCAAAACCTACCTTTAAAATCTTACTCTCTACCTATGGTTTTGACCACACTCATCTACACTTGTTATTACCTATTGCCTTCATTATTGCAATGTTGATAGTGATCAACGTCACGATTTTAACCCTTTGTGTACAAGTGGTGACTCCAGCACCTAGACCACCTCATTTCTCTGAACTTTTTTCTATATATTTAATCATTTTTCCTTACACAAAATCCTATGTGTTCAATAAAAAAAAAAAAAAAAATCTCTTGCGTTATTAGCAGCAGAGTACTGGGATACCTGCTGCCAGCGACTGATTATGTCAAAATATTTCAGAAGGCATAACATGTGAATCATTTTATCAAGCTATTCTGCTCTAGGATTTTATCCTAAGGAAACTATCAGAATTAGGCAATACTTTTAATATACAAAGATGTTCACTATAGCATTATTCAAAATGTCAAAAATACTGAAAACTGAAATGTGGAAATGTGTATTTGCAAATATGAATCAGCATATTGACTTAAAGAATACTGTAAAAGATATTTTAAGTTTTAAGTGATAAATTATATATATTTATGGGGTATAATATGGTGTTTCAGTATATGTATGCATCTCAAATATTTATCATATCTGTGCTGAGAATATTTAAACTCCTCTCTTTTAGCTATTTTGAAGAATACAATACATAATTATTGACTGCAGTCACCATACTGTGCAATAAACCACCAGAACGTATTCCTTCTATCTAACCAAAACTTTGTACCCCTTGACTGGTGACCCCTTCCCCGACATCCTCAGCCTCCAGTAACCACCATTCTATATTCTACTTTTAAGAATTTGACTTTTTTAGATTCCACATATAAGTGAGATCATATGGTGTTTGTTTCTCTGTGCCTAGTTTATTGCACTTAGCAGAATGTCCTCTAAGTTCTTCCATGTTTTCACAAATGACAGACTTTCCAGCTTTCTTAAGACTAAATAGTGTTCCACTGTATGTATATATATCGCAGTTTAAATCCATTTGTCCATTGATGGTCATATCAGTTGTTTCCATATCTTGGCTATTATGAATAATGCTGCTATGATCATGAGAGTGCAGATATCTCTTCAATGATGCTGATTTCAATTCCTTTGGACTTATACCTAGAAGTGAGATTTCTGGATCATAATTTTATTTTTGGTTTATTAAGGAAAAGACATAAAAGCTTTCCAAAATGGATATACTAATTTAAAATACCACCAACAGTATGCAAGGGCTCACCTTCCCCCAATATTCATCAATACTTATCTTTCATCTTTTTTATAATACCCAATGTAATAGGTATGAAGCCAATTTAATAGGTATCTTACTGTGCTTTTAATTAACTTCTCTGATTAAAGATGTTGAACACTTTTTCCTATATCTCTTGACCCTTTGTATGTCGTCTTTTGAGAAATATCTATTCAAGTATTTGCTCATTTTTAATATGGTAATTTGTTTTCTTGTTAAAGTAGTTTAAGTTTCTTAGATATTTTTTGTATTAGCCCTTTGTCCAATGTATAATTTGCAAATATATTCTCCCAATATATGGCTTGTCTCTTCACTCTGTGAAATGTTTCTTTTGCTGTGCTTAAGCTATTTAGTGTAATGCAATCCCATTTGTTAATATCTGCTTTTGTTACCTGTGCATTTGGGCTCTTATCCAAGATAATCACTGTCTAACTAATGCCATGAAGCTTTTCCCTTAGGTTTTATTCTAGTAGTTTTACATTTGCAGGTTTAAATTTTAAGTCTTTAATCTATTTTGAGTTGATTCTTTTATACTGGGTGGGACAAAAATCAAATTTTATTCCTCAGCTTGATATCCAATTTTTCCTAGCACCATTTATTGAAGAGACTGTTTTTTTCTGCATTACCTTTTCCACGTTTTGTTCTTTGTCAAATATCCATTGGCCATAAATATGTGAGTTTATTCCTGGGCACTTTGTTCTAGTCCATAGGTTGATGATGTACATTTTTATACCAGTGCCATGTTGTTTTAATTACTAAAGGTTTGCTTGTTTTGCTTAGGCTATTCAAAGTCCTTTGTGGTTCCATACAAATTTTAGAATTTTTTTTTCCTATTCCTGTGAAGAATGACATTGTAATTTTAATAGGGATTCAATTGAATCTGTAAATAACTTTAGGTAGTATAGACATAATAACAGTATTATTTCAATCCATGAATACAAGATAACTTTTCACTTGTGTCATCTTCAATTTTTTATCAAAGTTTCATAGTTTTTAGTATACAGATCTTTTCATTCCTGGGTTACATTTAATCTAAAGTAATTTGTTTCTTTTAATGCTATTATAAATAGGATTGTTACTTCAATCATTTAGTTTTTTTTTTTTTTTTTTTTTTAGTGTATAGAAATGCTTCTCACTTTTAGTTGTTGGTTTTGTATCCTATAACTATTATTAATTTCATTATCAATTCTAAACTTTTTAGTTGAGTCTCTAGGTTTTTCTATATATTGGTTTATGTCATAAGCAAACAGAGATAATTTCACTTCTTCTTTTCTATTTGAATGCCTCCTATTTCTCTTTCTTGTCTACTTGCTCTGGGTAGTATTTCAAAGTACTATGTTGAACAAAAGTGGTAAGAGTAGGCATCCTGGACTTGTACTGACTTAAGAGAAAAAACATCAACTTCTCATTATTTAATATGATAGCAGTGGGCTGGTAGTAAATAGCCTTTATTATATTGAAGAATATTCCTTCTGTACCTAACTTGTTGAGAGTTTTTAATCATGAAAAGATATTAAATTTTCCCAAATGATTTTTCCATATCTATTAAAATGATTATATGGATTTTGTCATTTATTCTGTGAATTTGGTGAATCAAAATTATTTTCTAATTTTTCAAAATTTTGCATGTACATAGATGTATATATTTGTTGGGTACAGAAGACATTTTGATACAGGCATGCAATGTGAAATAATAATATGGAAAATGGGGTATCCATCCCATCAAACACAACTGGATTGTTGTGTTACAAACCACTTACTCTCATTTACTCATTTAGTTATTTTTAAATGTACAGTTGTTATCGACCATAGTCACCCTGTTGTACAATCAAATACAGTGCATCTTATTCTAATTTATTTTGTACCCATTAACCATCACCACCTCCCTCCCAGCGCCCCTACTACACTCCCCAGCC
The DNA here is from genome assembly GCF_007565055.1 of Rhinopithecus roxellana. NCBI lineage: Eukaryota > Metazoa > Chordata > Mammalia > Primates > Cercopithecidae > Rhinopithecus > Rhinopithecus roxellana. The sequence continues at coordinate 80,390,760 of NC_044552.1, forward strand.
TCTGATATTGATCTCTCTACTCTCTATGTCCATGAGTTCAATTGTTTTGATTTTTAGATCCCACAAATAAGTGAGAACAGGTGATGATTGTCTTTCTGTGCCTGGCTTATTTCACTTGACATCCATTTCCATCCATGTTGTTGCAAATAACAGGATCTCATTCTTTTATTGAGGCTACAGAATACTGCACTATGTATATGTACTACATTTTCTTCATTCATCTGCTGATGGGCACTTAGGTTGCTTCCAAATCTTAACTAATATGACACAATAGTGCTGCAACAAGCATGGGAGTGCATATATCACATCAATAATTGATTTCCTTCTTTTGAGTAAATATCAGATGGTAGGATTGCTAAAACTTAGCATAGCTCTATTTTTAATTTTTTGAGAAAACTCTGAACTCTTCTCCATAGTGTTTGTACTAATTTACATTCCCCCCAATAGTGTAGGAGGGTTCCTTTTCTTCTCCACATCTTTGCCAGCATTTGCTATGGTTGTCTTTTGGTCATAGGCCATTTTAACTGGAGTGACATGATATTTCATTGTAGTCTTGAATTGCATTTCCCTGATGATCAATGATACTGAGCACTTTTTCGTATGCCTGTTTGCCCCTTGTTATCTTCTTTTGAGAAATGTCTATTCAAATTTTTTGCTCATTTTTTGATCAGATATTAATATTATTTCCTATAGAATTGTTTAAGTTCCTTATATATTCTCATAATTAATCCCTTGTCAGAGGGGTAGTTTGCAAATATCTCCAATTCTGTGAATTGTCTCTACTTTTTTGAATGTTTTCTTTTCTGTGCAAATGCTTTTTAACTTGTTGTGATCCCATTTGTCCATTGTTGCTTTGGTTGCCTATGCTTGTGGCACATTGCTCAAAAAATGTTTGCCCAGACCAATGTCCTGAAGATTTTCCCCAATGTTTTCTTGTAGTAGTTTCATGATTTGAGGTCTTAGATTTAAACATTTAATCCATTTTGATTTGATTTTTGAAAATGGTGAGAGATAGGGGTCTAGTTTAATTCTTTTGCATATGGGTATCCAGTTTTCTCAGCACCATTTATTGAACAGACTTTCTTTTCACCAGTGTATGTTTTTGGTACCTTTGTCACAAATCAGTTCACTGTAAGTATGTGGATTTGTTTCTGGGTTCTCTGTTCTGTGCCCATTGGTCTGTGTGTCTGTGTTTATAACAGTACCACGTTGTTTTGGTTACCATAGCTCTGTACTATAATTTGAAGCCAGGTAATGTGATTCCTCCAGTTTTGTTCTTTTTGCTTAGTATATCTTTGGGTATTCTGGGTCTTTTGAAGGTGCATAAAAATTTTAGGATTTTTTTTTTTCTATTTCTGTGAAGAATCTCATTGGTATTTTGACAAGGATTGAATTAAATCTGCAGATTACTTTGGGTAGTATGGACATTTTAACAATACTCTTTCTATACATGTTCATAAACATGGGGTATTTTTCCATTTTTTGTGTTCTCTCAATTTCATCAGTTTTTTATAGTTTTTATTATAGAAATCATTTGGTTCATAAGAATTTTATTTGTGGCTATTTTAAGTAGAATAACTTTAATTTTTGTTTTCACATTGCTTACTGTTGGCATATAAAAATGTTACTGATTTGGGTACATTAATTTGGAATCCTTCAATTTTCTGAATTGATTTATCAATTGCAATAGTTTTCTTGTGCAGTCTTTAGGTTTTTCCAAATGTAAGATAATATTCTTTGTAAACAAGGATAATTTTCTTTCTTTTCAATTTGGGTGCCTTTTCTTTGTCTTGTCATATTGCTCTACCTAGTACTTCCAGGATGAAAGTAACCATCCTCGTCAAGCTCTACAACTTACGGGAAAGGCTTTCATTTTTCCCCATTCAGTATGATACAAGCTGTAGGTCTCTCATATATGGCTTTTATTACATTGAGGTATGTTCCTTCTATACCCAGTTTTTTGAGGGATTTTATGATGAAGTAACGTTAAATTTTATCAAATGTTTTTCCAGCATCAGTTGAAATGATCATATGGTTTTATTCCTTGATTCTGTTTATATGATGTATCACATTTATTTACATATGTTGAACCATCCTTGCATCCTAAAGATAAATCCCACATGGTCATGATGAATGATCTTTCTAATATATTCGTGAATTCAGTTGGAAAGTATTTTGTTCTGGATTTTTGCATCAATATTCATCAGGGATATTGACTTGTGGTTTTCAATTTTTCAATGTAATTTTTTGGGTTCCATATCAGATTAATACTGGCTTTAAAGAATGATTTTGGAAGTATTCTGTTTTTCAGAATAGTTTGGGTAGGATTGGTACTAGTTATTCTTCAAATGTTTGTTTGAATTCAGCAGTGAAGCCACTGGGTCCTGAGCTTTTCTTCACTGGTAGACTTTTTATTATGGCTTTGGTCTTGTTACTTGTGATCAGTGTATTTAGTTTTTGGATTTCATTCTGGTTCAATCTTGGTATAGTGAATGTGTCTAGGAATATGTCTATTTCATCTGTTTTCCAATTTTTGGAATATAGCTGCTCTTGTTTAGCCACTAATGAGCCTTAGAATTTCTGCAGTATTAGTAGTAATGTCTCCTTTTTCATTTCTGATTTTATTTATTTGGATCTTCTTTTTCTTAGTCTGGCTAAAGGCTTTTCAATTTAACTTTTCAAAAATCAACTTTTTGTTTCATTGATCTTTTCCACTATTTTCTTCATTTCAATTTTACTTTTTTCTCCTTTGATCTTTATTATTTTTTTCTTCTACTAACTTTGGGTTTCATTTGTTATTGCTTTTCTAGTTCTTGAAGATACATCAATAGATTGTTTATTTGAAGGTTTTGTTGTTTGATGTAAGTACTTATAGCTATCAACTGCCCTCTCAGTTCTGCTTTTGCTGTGTCCTATAGGTTTAAGTATGTTGTGTTTCTATTATCATTTGTTTTAAGAAGTTTTTAAATTTTCATCTTAATTTCTTCATTGACCAACTGTACAATCAGGGGCATGTTGTTTAATTTCCATGTATTTTTATAGTTTCCAAAATTCCTCTTGTTATTTATTTCCGTTTTATTCCATTTTTTTAAGAGAAGATGGTTGATATTATTTCAAGTTTTTTGAATGTTTTAAGACTTGTTTTGTGACCTAACATATGGTCTATTCTTGAGAATATTCCATGTACCGAGGAGAATGTGTATTCTGCAGCTGTTGCATGAAATGTTCTGTAAATATCTTTTAGATCAATTTTGGTCTACAGTGCAGATAAAGTCTGATGTTTCTTTGATGATTTTCCATCTGGAAGATGTGTGCAATGCTGAAAGTGAGGTGTTGAAGTCTTCAGCTCTTATTGTATTGGGGTCTATCTTTCTTTTAAGCTCTAATATTTTCTTTATATATCTGGGCTTTCCAGTTTTGGGAGCATATATATTTAAACTTGTTATATCCTCTTGCTGAATTGACCACTTTAGTATATAATCAACTGACTTGTCTCTTCTTATTTTTGTCTGGAAATCTGCTTTTTCTGATATAAATGTAGCTATTCCTGATCTCTTTTTTGTTTCCATTAGCATGGAATCTCTTTTTAATTTTATTTTCAGTCTATGTGTGTCTTTATAGGTGAAGTGTGTTTCTTGAGGGCAACATATCAATAGATCTTCCAACCAGTCTGTCTTTTTGAGAATTTGATCCATGTACATCAATGTTATTATTGATGAGTAAGAACTTATCTTGCCATTTCATTATTTTTTTCTTATTGTTTTGTGGTGTTCCCTTCTTTTTCTCCCTGTCTTCCTGTAGTGAAAATGCTTTTCTATGGTGATATGATTTGTTTTCTTTTTATTTTTTGTGTATTCATTGTATGTTTTTGGGTTGATGTTATCATGAGGTTTGCAAGTACTATCTTATATAAGCCACTATTTTAATCTGATAAAAACCTACCACTGTTTGCACAAACAATCAAAAGCGTAAAGAAAACTAACTAAAATTCTATGCCTTCAATTTGTCACCCTGCTATTTAACTTTTTTGGTTTATATTTTTATCTTATTGTACTATGTATATCTTGAAAAGTTGTGTTATTTTTTATTTATTCATTTTTTATTTTTTCTACTTAGGATAAGAGTAGTTTACATACCACCGTTACAGTGTTAGAATATTCTGTGTCTTTCTTTGCACTCACTGTTACCAGTGAGCTTTGTACCTTCAGGTGATTACTTATTGCTCACTAACATTCTGTTCTTTCTGATTGAAGCGCTCTCTGGAGCATTTCTTGAAGGACAGGTCTGGTGTTGATGAAATTCCACAGCTTTTCTTTTTCTGGGAAAGTCTTTATTTCTCCATGTTTGAAGGATATTTTTGCCAGATATATTATTCTAGGTTAAAAGTTGTTTTGTTTTTGTTTTTGTTTCCATAAGCACTTTAAATATGTTATGCCACTGTCTCCTAGCCTGTAAGATTGCCACTAAAAAGTCTGTTATCAGATGTATTGCAGCTCCATTGTGTATTATCTGTTTCTCTTTTTTTGCTACTTTTAGTATCCTTTTTAAATACTTGATCTCTGGGAATTTGATTATTAAATGCCATAAAGTCTCTTATGCTGTCTCACTGCTTTTTTTTAAGTCATTGTTTCCTTTTGCTTCAAGGTTGAATGATTTCCAGTGGTTTAGCTTTAAATGTGCTGATTTCTTCTGCTTAATCTAGTTTGTTGTTAAAACTCTCTATTAAATACTTCAGTTTATTTATAGAATTCTTCAAGTCTATGATTTGTTTGGTACATTTTTATAATTCCTGTCTCCTTATTTAAATTGTAGGTTTGCTGTTACATTGCTCTCCTCACCTCTATAAGACCCTTTATTCCATTATTTTGAATTTTCTCTTGGATAGATCACATATCTCCATTCAGGTCAGTTTCTGGAGAATTTGCCTTTTTTTTTTTTTTTTTGGTAGGTATATTTTTATTTGATATATTTTTCCTTGTTTCTTCATTTTCTTTTATTTGCCTTTTCTTTATTTTCCAACTCTTCATGTTGGTTTCTGTGCATTATATAACACAGTGCCTCTCCCAGTCTTGTCAAACTGCCCTTGTATGGAAGAAAGATTTCACAAATCTTTTCTGATCATTGTTTTAAGGTGCCTCTCAAATGTTCATGTTTATACAAACCACTACCTCTGTTTTTGGTGATTCCCTAGAGATTACAATGTGCCACGTCCTGCGAGTGTCTCTAAGATCAATAAGGCAGAAGCCAGACCCTTTAGATGTAACTGGAAAGGTTGGGGTGTTGAACATTCCATTTCCTTCTATCTTCCTCATAAAACAAAGATGGGTGTTTATGTACCAATCTCTCTATGCTAATCTACTAAACTAATTTAACGAGATCTGTGACAAATGTCTGTGCTTGAGTTAAAGTTTCACCGTCTGATTCTGGGAAGATAGCTGCTGGAAGTAGGCCCACTGTATGCCCATCTTTTGGTTTTCTGGGGTTTAAGGCCTCTCAGGAATGGAAAGCACCATCAACTCCCAGATTTACACTATTGAGGAGACAGACTTTGGGGTGAGATCTATAAAGGTTTTGGCAGTGGGTACATAAACAAACTTTTTCCAGGAAGAATGGGTAGATCTGGATTTATCACTAGGGCAGGCTGGAAGAAAAGTTTGGGAACTGTTGAACTCTGGCTTAAGCTGCCATGTGGCTACTGTTTGTATGCCCCATTTAGCTCCCCAATGCAAGTTTGTTAGAAGCCAGGCCATCAAGTAGGTACTGTATTCCATTCTCTTTTCTGCATTTCTCCCAGAGGATGTGGCCTCTGAAAGCATTTGCACACCCATTTAAAACCACCTTTATGTTTTGTGACATAAAGAGACTTACGTTTGCCTAGTCTTTCTTGTTTCCAGAGTCCTTCGGGTGTTGCGGGAAGTCAGGGACCCCGAACAGAGGGACCGACAGGAGCCGCGGCAGAGAAACATAAATTGTGAAGATTTCATGGACATTTATCACTTCCCTAATAATACTCTTATAATTTCTTATGCCTGTCTTACTTTAATCTCTTAATCCTGTTATCTTCGTAAGCTGAGGATGTACATCGCCTCAGGACCCTGTGATTGCATTAACTGTACAAATTGATTGTAAAACATGTGTGTTTGAACACTATGAAATCAGTGCACCTTGAAAAAGAACAGAATAACAGCGATTTTCAGGGAACAAGGGAGGACAACCATAGGTCTGACTGCCTGCGGGATCGGGCACAATAGAGCCATATTTTTCTTCTTGCAGAGAGCCTATACACAGATGTGCAAGTAGGAGAGAGATCACTAAATTCTTTTCCTAGTAAGGAATATAATATTAAGACCCTAGGAAAAGAATTGCATTCCTGGGGGGAGGTCTATAAAATGCTGCTCTGGGATTGCCTATCCTATATGGTTGAGATAAGGACTGAGATATGCCCTGGTCTCCTGCAGTACCCTCAGGCTTACTAGGATTGGGAAACTCCAGCCCTGGTAAATTTGAGGTCAAACCGGTTCTCTGCTCTTGAACCCTGTTTTCTGTTAAGATGTTTATCAAGACAGTATGTGCACAGCTGAACATAGACCCTTATCAGGAGTTCTGATTTTTGCCCTGGTCCTGTTTCCTCAGAAGCATGTGATCTTTGCTCTGCCTTTTGCCCTTTGAAGCATGTGATCTTTGTGACCTACTCCTTGTTCATACACCCCGCTCCCCTTTTGAAATCCTTAATAAAATCCTGCTGGTTTTGTGGCTCAGGTGGGCATCACGGACCTACTGATATATGATGACACCCCCGGCAGCCCAGCTGTAAAATTCCTCTCTTTGTACTCTTTCTCTTTATTTCTCAGACTGGCCAACACTTAGGGAAAATAGAAAGAACCTACATTGAAATATTGGGGGCAGGATCCCCTGAAACTCAGGAAGTAATTATTAAAGCTGGACTGTTCAATATATGGATAAACCCCTCTGGAAAGAAGTAAGAAACTTCGTTTTTAGAGTTTCCTCTCTGCATTGTCCCTTGAGGGTGAAGTCTCTGAAAGTGCTTGTACATCTATATAAACTGCTGCTCTTTGCTGTGGTCTAGAGAAATTTGTGTATACCCAGTTCCCTCTGCTTTCAGAGCTAAGAGGTTTACGATGCAGTTTCTCAGATGGAAGATAGAAACATTGAAGTGCTCAATATATGGACAAACTCCTTCCAGAAAAGATTAATAAACCTGGAGCTATCGTTGGGGCAAGCCAAGGAGAAGGCTCAGTATGGGGCAGTCCGCTTCTCAGTGGGCTGCTATTTGCCCCTTCAACTCTCCTATGTAAGTCAGTTAGAAGCCAGGCTGCCAGGTAGAGACTGAAAGAGTGAGTCATAAAACCTTTTGGTGGAGAAATAGGAAGCTACCTATTTTAAGACCCTTCTCTACATTTCTCCCAGGGAATGAGGCCCCTGGAAGTACTTCCACTCACATAGAAAACTGCTGTTTTTTCCTGTGGGCTAGAGAGACTTACATATGCCTAATTGCCTCCATTCCCAGAGTTGCTGAATTAAGGGCCAAACTGTGGGGAACCTTAGAGTTAGGGCACTGTATGTAAGGTTCAAATCTTTCTCTCCACATGGAGAAGCTGGGGTTTCGGGGTCCTCTTTCCTGGTTGTATAGCTCTTTGTCTGGAGCAAGGTCTGTGTCTGAGGGTGACAGATTTTTCTACCCATCTGGTGTGGATTTTTTTAGTTGTCCTATGAGTAGGAGTCTCCCAACTGGTTTTTTACTTTTTCTCAGAGAGATGATTTATGAATAGAAGTCTATTTGGTGAATTCATGAAGAGAGAGACAGGGGCCTCCTATTCTATCATGTTACTGAGGTCACCCCCTTTAAAAAGATAACTTATGACAATCATAAATGAGAAGCACATATTGCTATATGGTATAATTTATGCCAAAATAAATATAACTACTCTTGCACTCTTTTGGTTTCCATTTGCATGGAGTACTTTTTTTATTTCTTCACTTTCAGTCTATGAGTGTCTTTTCAGGCGAAGTAAGTCTCTAATAGACAGCATAATTCTTTTTTAAAAAATCTATATTGCTCTGTGTAATTACTGATATGCAAAGAATTACTAGTACCATTTTGTTGTTTTCTGATTGTTTTGTAGATTATTTATTACTTGCTTTCTTTCTGTTTGGGTTAGTATTCATCATCAAGCATATTTATAGTCACATGCAATGTGTCATACAAAATTCAAGGCACTGTTTATATAGCCATAAATAAATAAAAGCTCCCTGCCTTTGTGAAGCTTATATTCTCGCTTTCAATATAGATAATAAAAGATAAGCATATAAAGTATTAGGTAGTAATGAACAAAATGAAGGGCAACCTGACTCAAGTAGGTTCTATTTTTAAGGATGACCAAAGAATATAGAATTAGTCACATGAGTATGTGGAAAACAGCACTTAAGACGAAGCAAATATTCAAGCCTTATATTGGAATGTGCTTGGCATTGAATGTAATTGGCATACAAAATGAACAAATGAATGAAAGACTGAATTATTCAGTTATTTTAGCTGTGACTCTAGGGTTGTATAAGTCTTATTGATCAGCTCCATAAAGGCATGTCCTATTAGCTAGCTCCAGGCTTATAATTGAGCACCTATCATTTGCTAGGCACTTTTCCAACTTATTTGAAATTCTCATCACAAATCTAAGATTTTGTTGTTATGCTTTTCCCTTTTCCTGATAAGGGAACTGAAACTGAGATGCTAATATATTTCTCCATAACTGCATAATCCACGATTCAAACACAGCCATATATTGTTCTATATCCAGAACTCTTTCTACCATGTCTTATTGCCTTTTATGACCAGTAAAGATAAAAGAATGTACATTTCCAATAGACAAAAAAGAGGTGTCTCAGTTATGTACTCCTAACAAAGAGTAGAATTTTATATGTGAACTTTCGTCACATATTAAAAAACATAAATTAAATTTTAACATAATCCTTGCTAAGCTTAACAAACGAATATAATGTCAAATATGATTTTAATGCAGATACCTATGATTTATCTACTAGGAATTTTCAACAGTAATTGTTACTGTTTACATTTACCTTAATGTTCTTATTAAGACTATTAAGCATTCTCTGTTTTCAGGGATGTACCACTCTTCAGTATTAATTACAGTTTAAGATAATATTTCAGAAGTTTGCATTTAATACTAAAATTTACCTAATACCTATTTCCAATCAATAAATGACAATTACCTTTAAAATCCAATCTATCTGGATATTACTTAGTTCTCTCCTGATGATCTCGAGGGAACTGAAAGAGTACTTTTCCTTGCTGGTAAAAAGTTATCTTTTTTTACTCAGCATTACTACATTTCTCTCATAGTTATTCATTCTTGCTGTTTATGTTCAGAAATCTCAGATACCCTGAGACTCATCTAACTCTAATGGACTCACTTTGTCAGTCAAATCATACTCTGAAAAATGTCATTTATATTAATCCTCATGTCCTTCTCAACCTCCCCCTCCCCTTGATTAATTAAAATATTTGCACTGAAATAATTTATTTTATTCAATAAAGTTTGACACCATTACACCTTTGCAATTAAGACTCAGGACTTTTATATCAGACCTGGGTTGAAATACGAGCTTCTGCTTTCATAAGACTTATATATGACTTCAACTTAAATGTTTAAGCCTTTGATTCTCAACTGCAAAGTAGAAATTATATTTCATGCCACATAAAATTGTGTAGGGTTGAATTTTTTTAAGTAAATTGCTTAAGAAATTATCTGATGTGTAGTTAACACAAGGGATTTTAAGTCACTTTTAAATATCTACTTCCAGTTTTTACTGTTTTTAAAGATGCCAGGTCTTTATTATTCCTGAAAATATTTGAATATGTATTTCAACAAACTAAATCATGATATATTTTTAAATGAAGTTATAGACTATTTATGTTTGAGAATATTTCTGTTCTATATGTGAACAAATATGCATATTTTTTTCTTTTAAATACAGTATTTTGACATAAAAAATATAATGCAAAATATTGATTAAATTGTGTTGACACTGTGATTTTAATCAGAAAGCTCCTGGTGTAATGAGGAGAGTTTAGATTTAAAATCAAACAGTTTTAGGTTTTATCCTATCTAGCTGTGTGCCCTTCAGGAAAGTATTAAATCTCTGTGAACCTCTGTCTTTTCCTCATTTCTAAAATGCCCTGATTATTTATGGTGATGAATTTATATAGTATATTTAAATCAAGAAACATACAGAGGACTCTCTCACACTGGCATCTTGCTCTTTCTCTCTCACACAAATACACACACACCCCACACGTACACACAAATTTACAAAATGGAAGGAGTTAAGAAAATATAAGAAATTACCAAATTATGAAATTAAAGAGAGAAAGGAGGAAAGGAAGGACAAAAGATTGACTTTCCATGCAAAATAGAAAAAAGCACAACATCCAAACCAAGATATACTGCTACAGATACCATCAGAATAAATTTAAAAGTCATAAAAGACCACTTTGCTCAACTATAATTTATGAGACCTGTATGAAATGGATGACAAACTGATTATATGCAGTATTTTCCAGGCTGAGGGGAAACATATATTTATTCATTACCGATGGGAGTATAAAGTAATATAACCTTTATGGAGAGCAATTTGGCAATCTACTAAATTTTATAATTCATAAATTTTGACTCAACAAATCCACGTCTTGAGATTTATCCTACAAAACTCTTACATGTGTGACATGTACATATATGTAGAGAAAGCAATGTAAATAGGGATTTTCTATATAATGTTGGGGTCCTACAAAGAAATACTAGGCTGGTGATAAAAGAAGAATAAAGTCACTCCATGTATGTTGATATAGAGTACAATATACGTTGTTTAGTGAAAAGATGAAATTACAGGGCAAGAACATAGTATGCCTCCAAAAAAAATAGTAAAATTTCATATATCTGTGTACATAAACACACACAGACTTTTTCTGGAAAGTTATTTAATACATTGACAACAGTGTTTGCCTTTGAGTAAAATTGCTAAGTACCTTGAAAACAGGTTAGGTTGGGATAATTTCTTTCCTCTGCATTTATTTTTAATATTGTATATTTTTTTGTATTAGATTTCAAAACTATAATATATCTTTAAAATTATGCAGTACTTATTTTGGTGCAGAGGCTTAAACACTGCATTTTCATTCTCAGATTTTCACTCAGTACATTAGCATATCAGGAGATCTAGGATTCAACTGAAGATAATTACTTATGGTGTACCTTGTACAGAATGTTATACTAGACCCTGGGTTTATAAGCAGGAGCAACAGTGACTCAGCCACCACTCTCAGAAAGCTTGTTCTTCAGCTGGGAAAGCAAATAATCATATAAATAGTTTTTTTTTTTTAAAAAAAAACAGTGTCTTTCTTTGTTGCCTAAATATTTTAAACTTAGTTTTATATAGCATATTTTTAAAATTATTTGATTATTTTTAATCTGTATCATGTTTAACAACACTTGAAACACACTTTGAGAAATACTATGCTATAGTATTGTCTTCTTCCCTACCAGTGAGATCTTTCACAAAGAAAAGATTGACCAAAATAGAAAAAGAAAAAAAGAAGAGAAGGAGCAATATAGGTTTAATATATGCTTAACCAAAAAAAAAAAAAAAAAAGAAACTTATTAAACTTCTGGTAACATGTTCAACCTAAGACATAATTCATCATTGATACCCTATAGAATTAAGATTAAATAATGTTATTATGCAAAACATTTCTCTAGCACTGAGTAAATGGCTAATAAATATGTTATTATTGAAATAACTGTTAAAATATCCACATAAAATATATAGATAAATCTGAATAAAGAATGAATAATGGTATTTGAGTCCCAGACCATACGTATCCAAGAAAGTGTTACACAGACATAGAGATCAAAGATAAAAGGCAAAAGGTATATAATTAATGCTGTGGGTATATTAACCAAATCCTTTTCATAATTCCCTTTCTTAGGCCACTCTCTAGTAAAATTTGTCTAGAAGTGGCCACATGGCCCAGTTCCAGCCAGTACAGTGGGAATCTCTGGGTAGAGCTTCCAGGAAGGAAATCTTTGTGTTGTTGTTATTGTTTGTTCATTTGTTTGTTTGTTTTTTGAGATGGAGTCTTGCCCTGTTGCCCAGGCTGGAGTGCGGTGGCGCAATCTCAGCTCACGGGAACCTCTATCTCCCAGGTTCAAATGATTCTCCTGCCTCAGCTTCCTGAGCAGCTAGAATTATAGGAACGTGCCACCATGCCTGGCTGATGGTTTTTTTGTTTGTTTGTTTGTTTGTTTGTTTGTTTTTTGACGTAGTTTCACACTCCTGTTGCTCAGGCTAGAGTGCCAAGGTACAATCTCGGCTCACTGCAACCTGCACTTTCTGGGTTCCAGTGATTCTTCTGCCTCAGCCTCCCAAGTGGCTGGGATTACAGGTGACCACCACCACACCTGGCTGATTTTTGTATTTTTAGTAGAGATGGAGTTTCACCATGTTGGCCTGGCTGGTCTCGAATTCCTGATCTCAAGTGATCTGCCTAACTTGGCCTCCCAAAGTGCTGGGATTACAGGGTGTGAACCACCACCACACCTGGCCAGAAAACCTTAAGGAGGCTTGTTAGGCCTGCCTCTTTTGCTCCTCGCCCCCCTTTTTTTTTTCCTTGCTAGGAGCATATAAATAAGTACAGCAATCATCTTGCAACTTGGGCTGGGGGTGGAAAGCCATATGCTAGAAATAACACACCAAAATATTAAAAACCCTCTGGTTTCTGATAGCCTCATGAAGTTCATATACTAGCTCTGGTTTGTTACTGACGGTTTTCTTATTAAGTGAGAAAAATAAATCTACACATGTTGGTTATCTGTTATTTGCAATGAAATGCGTTCCTGACAAATAGAAATGGAACTCTGAGAAACATTTTTACAAAACTGCTTGTTACAGAAAAAGCAAGGCTAATATAAGTAAGCATAGTCATGAGATATCATAGTTCAAGATCTATACTAAAAATAGTCCAGAGATAACGCTCTTTGCACATAATATGCATTCCTTTGCTAATGGGTAAAAAGGGTTTCATTTAATTTTCCGTAACAGAATAGTGGTCAGGAAACATTGAAGTGGTCCTTGAACAGTGAGGGACAATATATCATAAACTCCCACTTTTTAATGGATAAATTATCTACATTTAGCCCAAAGAGATAACCTAGGTATTTGAAAATTAAATCAAAAGATTGTGATTTTCAACTTTTTTTGTTTTGTTTTGTCTTTTAATCAAGCCTGTAGACAGGCTTCTTAGGCATATGGTTACATCCTACTTGCTGAAAGAATGCAAAATCATTACTCAAAGAGTGCCATTTTGTTCCCTGAGACCATAGGTTCCTGCAGCAGAGAACCACTGGGATTTACTGATTTAGAAAACAAATATTATTGAATATTACATAGAGTACTTTGTTGAGTGCTGGGAAAGAGAATGCAGGGATGACTACTTTATGATAACTGTGTATAAAGAAAGTTTCGGCCAGGTGCAGTGACTCATGCCTGTAATCCCAGCACTTTGGGAGGCCGAGGTGGGTGGATCACCTGAGGTCAGGAGTTTGAGACCAGCCTGGCCAACATGATGGAAACCCCGTCTCTACTAAAATATACAAAAAATTACCTGGCGTGGTGACAGGCGACTTAATCCCAGCTACTTGGGAGGCAGAGGCAGGAGAATCGTTTGAACCCGGGAGGCAGAGGTTGCAGTGAGCTGAGATGGAGCCATTGCACTCAAATCTGGGGGATAAGAGTGAGACTTCTCTCAAAAAAAAAAAAAAAAAAGAAAAGAAAAAGAAAATTTCAGATCCAGGCACAGTGGCTCATGTATCCCAGCACTTTGGGAGGCCGAGGAGGGTGGATCACTTCAGCCTAGGAGTTTGAGACTAGTCCGGGCAACATGATAAAACCTTGGCTGTACAAAAATAACCCAGAAAACTAGCCAGGTGTGGTGGCGTGTGCCTGTAGTTCCAGCTACCTGGGAGGCCTCTGGGAGAATCACCTGCACTGAGGAAGTTGAGGCTGCAGTGAACACTGACTATGCCACTGAACTCCAGCCTAGGCAAAAGAATAAGACCCTAACTCAATAAGTAAGTATAGGTAAGTTTCAGTCCAGTAGGAGAGCCAGACACTCACAGAAATTATACACAAATGTGATCTAAAGAAAGGTAAGAGTACCAAAATCAAGACACAATAGTCCAAGCACCATTATGAATTGTTCACTTGCTTTGGGAGTGGATGGTAGATGGCTGTCAAATATCTGGCCAGGATCAATTGTGCTGCTCCTCAATCCCAGAACCACTGCCATCAGGGAAGGATGTGTCTTCTTCTCATACCCCACCACCTCCACATGCACTAAGGAAACTTTTGTGAGTGGCAGGCAGGGGTTGGATTTCAAGGCATTAAAAGTGTCTTCTACTTCTCTCTTCTTGCTTGAGAGTTCTGTAAACTAAACACAGCCAGCCTTTGATTCCACGCACAGGTGAATGTCCTAAAGGAATAATTTTCTCTCCCCTTTCTCCACCTAGAGTTTGTCAAACATGTGAGTACTTCCATGTTGTCTCTGCATTATCTCCCTTCCAGTCTTTTCTTCTGTATTTTTACCTTATTCTTAGTTTATTTTGTAATTGTTGTTCAAATCTAGTAGTTGAAATAAAAACTATCCCTCCTGCAGCTCTCTGTATGGAAGGCTGCCTTTTCATTCTCCACATATTTGAATTTTTTGACATAAAATATACTTTTTGTTTTTTTAAGCCCTTTTAGACCTTTAGTTTCCCATCTGCAAGGGCTGATATTCCCACCACCATCTTTGAAGTTTACACCTTGCCACTTTACCTCCTTTTACCATTTTGTAACCATTGTATTCCTCAGAGGGGCGTAACAGTGGGCTCCCATTTCTCCCTTCTACTGGCATAGCAGTCTGGGAGCTTTGATGGAAAAGGAAAGGGTGCTTCAGGGTTTCAGTGCATGATCACCCAACACCTCACAAATAAATTATTTGATCTCTTTTCCTCCCACACTCTGACATTTACTTAGTGATTCACTCTGCAGACAGTGTCAAATCCTAGATCCTCCACACATCAAAGGATTTAACCTCCAACATGCCACTTTCTGATTATGATTGTTAATCCCTATATATTTTATGCTGGACTGCCACTAAATGTGTTCTTCAGTCTCATTAATCTCTACATTTTCTTGAATACCTTTTCTCAGAGCTTATTAATCCTTTCCACTTCATTGATGTTCCAGTACAGCAGTGTTACACACCAAATTAAAAATACATTATTAAAAGTACTTTCTAACTCTCTAGTCAGCACTCTCAACATCTTTGGCAACTTATCTTCTTTCTAATCTTAAATTGCTATAAGTTTCTGAATTCGCTACTTTCTACACATGCTGAGAGCTGCTAGAAAAAAATTATATGAAGTCTAGTACCAAAGTATCTTAGATGTCAACCACCCTCTTTCCACCCCACTACACGAACACTTAGCAGCAGACCGAATCTCTGCCCAGCTATTTCTCTTATTCTCCTCAGCTATTTCTAAGAAAATAATATTTCTCAATATTCTTAGCCTGTTGGTCTTATTATGGTTGTGATGCTATAAAGCAATGCCATAGATTGGGTAGCTTATAAACAACAGAATTTTTTTTATGTTACTGGAGGCTTGGAAATTCAAGATCAAGGTGCAAGCAGATTTGGTGTCTGGTGAGGCCCCTTCCATAGATGTTATCTTCTCACTGTATCCTTACCTGGTGGAAGCAGCAAGACAGTTTTCTGGGGCCTCTTTTACAAGGGTACTAATCCCATTCATGAAGGATCTGCCCTCATGACCTAATTACTTCCCAAAGCCACACCTCCTAATACCATCACATTGGTGATTAGGTTTCAACATACGAATTTTGAGGGCAAACATCAGACCATAACACTGCACTAGCCCCAATGTCTTTTTTTCTCTATTAATAGAAAAGCTTGCCTTTTGCTCCCAGAAAAAAAGTTTAAGTCAGTATCTGCCTCTCTGATTTAACCAAATACAATTTATTATCTCTATGTACCCTATTTTATCACCATCTTTCTCAGGGAAAAAAGTTCCTCTGCTTATCTAACACTAATTAAGTGATATCTGAGTCAGAGCTTCTCAAACTTTAATGTGTTTATAAAGTATCTGGGGATCTTGTTCAATGCAGATTCTGATTCAGTAGGTATGGAGTAAAACCTGAGATTCTAAAAAATTCCCAGCAGTGTACATGCTCCTGGGCCACCAATGATCCCAATAAGAATTACTTTTCCTAGAGGAAGTGTCTCATGAAGGCAAAAGTGCCGGGGACCTAGGAAAGTGATTGCATAGCCCTAATTCTAGTCTCCCAAACCATAATAACTGGGAAATTCTCTCATGATTCTTCATTGCCTAATGATTGCTCTAAAATAAAATGCTGGTGCTATTTTTCTATTTAAAATCCTCCAGGGCTTTGACGATCATACAGAGAAAAAGGTTAAACTCTACCTCTTTCATGACCAATACTTTACAGATCTTGCTAGTATCCCTTCCCCTTATATATCTAGTGATGTTTCTAGGCTAAATTACTGGCAACTTTTGTGCTTGATATTCCATGTTATATCTACAGATATTCTCCTGATTGGGAAAACCACATCTCCTCGGTTAGCATAATATTTTATTCGCCTACCTTAAACACTTTCCCCATCTCCTTCATGCAAATATAGTAAGTATATATAACTACTTACATAGCAATCTTCTCATAGTAGCTATACAATTGAGACATATAACTCACCATATGATTTCGTGTCTACTTATATTTTTGTGTGTCTCAGTTTAGACTGTGGGCTCCTAGAGAGTGGGAACTTTGTCTTCAATTCATGTCTCCAGTGCCTGGCAAAAATAGGTATTTAACAAATGTATGTTGGATCTTCGAATACATGAATTAATGACTTGAATATATATTTTAGATACACATTTTATTAAAATGCAAATAATAGCAACCATACTTAAAAGTGACATAATAATTTTGGCCCACATTCCCTATTCATTTCTGATTCCAGTTATAATTGGTCACTCTACCTCTGAATGATCAAAAGGGCACATAAAGGAATAATAATTTGACATAAAAAGAGATGTTAATTATGAAACATACTTTGGTCAATGCCAGTGTATACAGTACATGATGTTAAATATACAATATTAACCCCAAATATAAATTAATAGAAAATATTTGCTTATTTAAGAAATTACCTTGGCAAAATATCTCAAGGATTTTTTTTAGCTCTGCCCTACATTGGAAACCTAAATAATTTTTGCAAGTGCCCACAGGCTCAGAGATTCAATAAAGTTAAAAATTCTCCATGTAAATAATCTTTAAAATAGTGTTTGTAAATGAAGCTAAATGAATGATAAAGCATTGTAACATTCTCTTTACTGCTTTTCTTCTGTGATCACTGATAAGTGATAAAATTAGGTAAAGTATTGGCATGAAGAATGAAATTATCAAAACATACCACAAATGTTTCAATTAAATATATTTAATTCATCACTTTTATCTACTATAATTTTGGATTACAGACATTCATTCATTGTTTCAAGAAATATTTACTTAGTGCCTACTATATGCATGGCATTGTATTGCATGTGGGAACACAGCAGAGAGTGAAACAAGAAATTTGCAATTTAGCAGACATGTAGACAAAAATAAGTGAGTGTTATGAACTGAATGTGTTTCCTCAAAATTCATATGTATAAGTTCCAACTTTCAATGTGACTATATTTTGAGACAAGGCTGTTAATGGAGGTACTTAAAGTTCAATAATTTAGAAGGGTGGGGCTCTGATCCAATAGGATTAGTGTCCTTATAAACTGAGACACCATAGACCTCCTGTGCTCTCTCTCCATCATGAGAGGATGCATCAAGAGAGCAGCTGTCTGCAAGCCAGTAAGAGAACCCTAACCAGAAATCAACCCTGCCAGACCTTGATCTAAGAATTCTAGCCTCCAGAAATGTGAGAAAAAGATATTTCTATTGTTTACTCAACCCTGTCCAAAATATTATGTTAGCTCAAGAGCATTAATGCAGTGACTATGAAGGATATGAAAGAGGGATGCATGACACCATTTTCAACAAGAATGCTGAGACAATTTAATGTGAAAAAATCATTTTCAACAAACGATGCTAAGACAACTGGATATATTCATGCAACAGAATAAAGGTATACCTTTCCTTCATACTATATGCAAAAAGTAACTCAAAATGGGTCAAATATCTAAGCATAGGTCATAAACTATATAAAACTCTCAGGAGAAAATATAGCTATATAATGTTTATGATCTTGAATCAGGCAATGGTTTCTTAGATGGGGCACCAAAAGCAACACCAACAAAAGAATAGATAAATTGAGCATCATCAAAATTGAAAATGTCATGCTTCAGAGAAAATTATCAGGAGAATGAAGGGACAACCTACAGAATTGGAGACAGTATTTGTAAATCATCTAATGTGGGCCTATTATACAGAATATGTTAAAAACTCTTAACACTGACCAATATAAAGACAAGCAATTCAATTAAAAATGTATAAAGTATTTGAATACACGTTTCTTCAAAGAATATGTACAAATGCAAATAAGCACATTAAAATCAATATAATTCATAATTTGGGAAATGCAAATTAGAACTAAAATGAGATACCACTTCATACCCAAGAGGGACGGCTACTATCAAAAATGGGGATGATCACAAGTATTGGTAAGGATGCAGAGAAATTAAAAGCCTAATCTGTTGCTGGTAGATGGTAAAAGGATTCAGCAGTTTTGAAAAACAATGAAAGTTTCTCAAGTTAAATATAGAATCAGTACACATTCCAGCAATTATAGTTCTAGGTATATACATAAGAAAGTTGAAAACATGTGTCTGTACAAAACCTTGTACATGAATATTGATTGTAGAATTATTACTAATAGTCAAAAAGTGAAAACAATCCAAATGTCTTTCAACTGATGAATGAACAAAATGGACTACGTAATATGTAGAATATGTAACAGAGTAGCATATTTTCCCATGAAAAGGAATGAAGTGCTATTACATGTTACAACATGGATTACTCTTAAAACATTATAGTAAGTGAAAGAAGACAGACACAAAAGATCACGTATTGCATAGCTTCATTTATATAACATGTCCAAAATAGGCAAGAGGGACAAAAGTTAGATAGTGGTTGTCAAGGGCTAAGAGAAGGAGAGAATTAGGCATGAGTGCTAATTTTTTTAGGTGATAAAAATGTACTAGAATTAAATAACAGTAGTGGTTATGCAACATTGGACAATATATAAAAATGAATATACTAAAGTGAATATACTGAATATCACTGAATTGTACATTTTAAAATAGCTAATTG
Organism: Rhinopithecus roxellana; assembly: GCF_007565055.1. Classification (NCBI taxonomy): domain Eukaryota; kingdom Metazoa; phylum Chordata; class Mammalia; order Primates; family Cercopithecidae; genus Rhinopithecus; species Rhinopithecus roxellana. The sequence continues at coordinate 80,410,230 of NC_044552.1, forward strand.
TATGGTATGTGAGTGATTGTTCAATTTACTCAATCCAAAAATAAAAATGATAAAGGTTCTATGAGGTCACAAATGAGAGTTACCAGATGTCAGAGGTCTAGGAAAGTTTCCATGGATGTATACGCTAAGATAAAAAAAAAAAAAAAAAAAAAAACACCAGAACTATCAATGCAGGAGTGAGTGAGTGTGTGTGTGTGTATGTGTCAGAGACAGAGAGATGATGGGGCACAGCATGTGTTATTTGGTGTACTACGCTGTGGTGGGGGAAAACTGCTGAAAGACAATTTAAAAAGGTAAGTAGGCACATAATCATGCAGGTACCTTATAAAGCAAGTATTTCTAGACTCTTATAAAACATGAAAAGGTATTTAGCAGATGGGTGACTTCATTATATTTGGAAATGGGTAACTTTCATGATAAGAATACTAAACCTTTTAGAATAACACTGCCAAAATTCAGGCAGGAGAGCTTATACTTGGTAAATGGCACTGGAATTTGAGAAAAAATACTTTTATAAGTATTAAGATGAATACTTATTACCAAAGGAAATTTCAATGTTTATGTCAAGTAGAAAAATTATGCATTCAATTTCCAGACTTCAGAATTAATCATTATTGCATAAAGATACTTGTAATGGTCTCTATATTTAACATGATTATGAAAAAAGTAAATTATACACTTTTTTTCTCCACCTCCTACAATCCAAGTCTCCAAAACTCCTGAACTTGGATTTTAAATGCTTAAATGTCACCACCAAAAGGAAAAGTAAGTTCTTTTTTAAGCAAAATAAAAGGAATATATATGTGTGTGTAATAACATACTGATAAATGTTTCAGTAATTTTATTCAAATAATGTAAATAAACCCAATATAAAAATAAATAATGCAAATGATAAAATAAATGTTATTTATAGTATAGATTTTTTAAATTACATAAGAAATTGATTATGGAAAAAAAATTTTTGAGGTTGAGGCTAGATCTAGCTGGGATGTGCCTCTTCCACAGAGAGGAACCAAAATATCAAGTAAACCTTTACAATTTGAGCAATCATTTGAAAGAAAACACAAAAATTTGATAGGCAAGGGAAGACACCTTGGTTGAAGATGAACATGCAGAGTAGTCTACTCACGGATGATGGGCTCCAGATCTGGGCCCTGAACCCAGAAAAGACCCAAAAAAGGGATGCGTGGACAAACCCTAGGGCACCACATTGTTGCCACAGGCCTCTGAGATCCTGGATACAGAAGCTCTCACAAACCCTCTCCCACACCCCACGAAAGCCTTTGGACTGACAGGGAAGCTGCCTAGAGAATACAGTTGCTGCTTGAACCCACATGGAGCCCAGAAGGCTCGCTGTGCTGGGCAGCTGCAGAAAAATGGAACCCTTTGTAGGTACCCAAACCACACGACTCTCCATTCTGCAATGAACAGCTGTAGTTTCTGCTTCTACCTGGCAGAAGAGAGAGAGGCTCAGGCATGTTCATGTGACTAAGACAAGTCAGGTCCCACCATCATTGCTGTGGGACCAAGGTGCTTCCAAACAATGTACCCCCTTGCCTGTTGGTCCCTCCCAAGACTGCCTTTCTGGCTGTTCTCACAGGGTGGGGCCAACAGGATAGCCTCCGTTGCCCCATATGAGTGTTTCATTGGTAACCTGGGAGCAGTTCACCCCCATCACATCACCACTTGTCACTGAAGGGCCAGAGAACAAATCACCTGGCCTGGACGTAATTTCCTGGGATTCGAGCATACTGCTCAGTATGAAGATCAAATATCTGGCCTGATCTCAAGTGGGAGAGTAGCCCTCACTTTCAGAACAGAGAGAAGAGTGTAGCACTGGTTAGTATGGTGCTACAGGAGCTGGATATGCCTCCCTTCATGTGATTGAATCAGGAACAATATAACCTAATAGTCAGTTTTTCCCCCCACTGACTCCTGTGGTCTGGAATGCCTGAAGTAGCACAATCTGGGTGCAGATGGCATGGGATGAGCCTAACTGATTGGGCCTGTTGCCAGGGCTGGACTCTGGAGGGAGATCCTCTGGGTTGGGTATTTGTGAGCTGCATAGGCCCCACAACTGCCTAACAGGCTGAAAACCTCAGGTCTTGGTCTTCCCCTAAGTGAGCTCTGTGACACAGGAGTGGTGCCTCCACCCCTCTCTTAAGGGTTATCCCAGAAGCCAGAGAATGGCCCTTAGAACCTCTGCCAAGGTCAGTTCTTGTGCCTAATTTGAAGAATCTGGTTGCTAGCTCACCAAACCCAGCCTTGCCCAGCTTTGCCTCCTCTAGTCTGCATGGTAGCAGAGCACAGGATGGTACCACCCCAGGAGCCTCATCTCCCTGTCATCACCAATACTTCCCCTGAAAAACAGAGCCAAAGTAAAAAATCCCATTGACATTAACACCACTGCTCACCTGCAAGTGCCATCTACTGGTCAGGAGGTCTACCTGCATGGCCCACAACTTTTGCTGATGTCAGTGTATGGCATTCAGTTGGCCTTTACCTGCAAACACTACCTACTGGACTGCACGTTGAACTGCGTAACCCAATATCTCTCCTAACACAAGTGCACAGTGCTGAGGAATAAGAGAAGCCTATCAACACCTTCACCTTCCCCGCCCTGCAGGAGACAGTGAGCCTGACCACAAGCACAGCACACCACTACAAGTCACAAACAACTATCATTTGAAAAAACCACTGCACTAAAGCTATCTATAACCAGGGAAGCCATACAAATCCTTGGCCCCCTAAAAGCACAAAGAAGCAAATCTAAAGAATCCTACCCAATATATGTAACAGTATTATGCTCAAGGGAGATAAAAACCTAACCTAAATGAAAGTAAATTAAAAAGTAACAAGAGCTTCTACAGATGAGAAGGAACAAGAACAATAATTCCAGCACTGTGAAGAAACAATGTCCTGACACCCCCAAAGGATCACACTAGTTCTCAAGCAATGTGTAAAATTATGAAAGTATAAAGTATTCAAAATATGAATTGTAAGGAAGCTCAATGAAATCCAAGAGAAAGTTGAAAACCAAAACACACACACATACACACACACATTATATATATGTAAAAATATAATATATGCAATATATAAAATATAATATATACAATATTTTATATATATAAAATTCACTGAAATAATTTAAATCTCATGTGAAAGTCTTAACAGTAGTCTGGACCAAGCAGAGGAGACAGTTTCAGGGCTCCAAGGCCAGTCTTTTTAGTTAACCTAGTCACAAAAAAATAAAGATTTTAAAGATGAAAGACTTTGACAAATATGGGATTATATGAAGCAATCAAACCTAAAACTTACAGCCATTTCTGAGAGAAAAAACAAAAAGGAACTTGGAAAATATATTTGATGGAATAATTCAGGAAATTTTTTTCTAATTTTGCTAGGTAAGTAGACATCCAGAGAAGAATTCAGAAGACACCTGCAAGATAACAGAAAGTGACCATCATCAAGGCATACAGTCATTAGAATACCCAAGATCAATGCTAACAACAAAAAATAATCTTAAAGGCAACTAGAGAAAAAGGCCAAATCACAAAGATAATCTCATCAGGCTAACAGCAGATCTCTCAGCAGAAACACTTTATATATACATGTGTGTATATATATATACATACACATGGTGCAATATATATATACACAGAGAGAAAGAGAGAGATGTCTATTAGGTCCATTTAGCTGAGACCAATTTAAGTGCAGAGTTTCTTTGTTGGTTTTTTACCTCCATGATCTGTCTAGTCATGTCAATGGGTTGTTGAAGTTCCCCACTATTATTGTATCACTGTCTATTTGTTTCCTTAGGTCTAGTAGCATTTGTTTTATAAATCTGGGTGCTCTAGTATTGAGTGCGTATGTTCTTCTCACATTGCAAAATACAATGATCCCTTTTCAACAGTCCCACAATGAGTCTTAACTCATTTTGGCATTAACTCAAAAGTATACAGTCCAAAGTCTCATCTAAGACAAAGTAAGTCCCTTCTACCTATGAGTCTATAAAATAAAAAACAAGTCATCTACTTTCAAGATACAGTGGGGATAGAGGCATTTTGTAAATGCTACCATTCTAAATGGGAGAAATTAGCCAAAATGAAGGGGATAGGACCGATGCAGGTCCTAGGCAGGCAGTCATTAAATCTTAAGCTCCAAATTAATCTCCTTTGACTCCATGTCTCATATCCAGCATACTCTGATGCAAGGGGTAGGCCTCCATGACCTTGGGTTTGCTCCAATCCTGTAGCTCTGCAAGTTACAGCCCCTGTGGCTACTTTCATGGGCTGGCATTGAGTGCCTGCAGCTCAAAGCCAGCCAGGTGCATGGTGCAAGCTGTTGGTGAATCTATCATTCTGGGGTCTGAAGGATGGTGGCCCTCTATTCAAAGCTCTACTAGGCAGTGCCCCAGTGGGGACTTTATTTGGGAGCTCTAATCCCACATTTCCCTCTCTTTACTGCCCTAGTAGAGGTTCTCCATGAGGTTCTGCCCCTGCAGCAGACTTCTGCCTGGACATCTTGGCATGTCCATACATCCTCTGAAATCTAGGTGGACACTCCCAAACCTCAACTCTTACTTTCTGTGTACCTGCAGGCCCAACACCATGTGGAAGCCACCAAGGCTTGGGGGCTTGCACCCTCTGCAGTAACAGTCCAAACTATACCTTGGCCCATTTTAGCCATGACTGGAGCTGGAGTGGCTGGCACTCAGGGTATCCTGTCCTGAGTCTGGACAGAGCAGCTTGCCCCTGGGCCTGGCCCACTAAAGCATTTTTCCTCCTAGGCCTCAGGGCCTATAATTGGAGGGGCTGTTGTGAAGTTCTATGAAATTTCCTGGAAGCATTTTTCCCATTGTCTTGGCTATAAACATTTAGCTCTTCTTTACTTATGCAAATTTCTGTAGCTGACTTGAATTCTTCCCCAGAAAATGGGTTTTTCTCTTCTACCAAATGATCAGGTTGCAAATTATCCTCCAGATATCCTGAATCATGTCTCTCAAGTTCAAAGTTCCAAAGATCTCTAGGGCAGGGGAAAAATGTTATCAGTCTCTTTGTTAAAGGATAGTAAGAGTGACCTTTACTGCAGTTCCCAATAATTTTCTCATTTCCATCTGAGACTACCTCACCTCGACTTCATATCACTATCAGCATTTTGATCAAAATCATTTAACAGCCTTTAGGAAGTTCCCAACTTTCCCACACCTTCCTGTCTTCTTCTGAGCCCTCTAAACTGTTTCAGTCTATGCCCATTACCCAGTTCCAATGTCACTTCCACATTTTCAGGTACCTTTATAGCAGTGTCCCACTCTTCTGGTACCAATTCTCTATATCAGTCTGTATTTACAGTGCTATAAAGAACCACCTGAGACCACAAAATTTATAAAGAGGTTTAATTTGACTCACAGTTCTGTGGCTTAACAGGAAGCATGACTGGGAGGCATCAAGAAACTTACAGTCATGTCAGAAAGCAAAAAGGAAGCAAGGACCTTCTTTATATGGTGGAATGAGAGAGAGAGAGAGAGAGAGAAAAGGGGGGAGTGCCACACAGTTTTATACCATTGGATCTCATGAGAACTCACTCTAATGAGAACAGCAAGGAAGAAATCCACCCCCATGATCCAGTCACTTCCCACCAGGCCCCTCCTCTAATTCAACATGAGATTTGGTCAGGGACACAAATCCAAACAATATTAGAAATGATAAAATTGATAGACTGCTAGCTAGTTCAACCAATAAAACGAAAGAGTAGATTTAAATAAGCACAATCATAAAAGATAAAGGTGACACTACAACTGATACCAGTGAAATATAAGTTATCCCAAGACTACTGTAAACATTGCAATGCACACAAACCAGAAAAATATAACGAAAATGGATAAATTCCTGGAAACCTACAAACTCCCAAGACTGAATCAGAAAGAAATTGAAATCCCTACCAGATCAATAACAAGTTATAAACTTGAATCAAATACATAATTCATCATGATCATGTGGGTTTTGTTCCAGTGGTACAAAGATGGTTCAGTATATGGAACTCAATAAATGTGACTTGTCATATAAACAGAATTAAAAATAAAATCTATATGGTTATTTTAATAAGTGCAGAAAATCATTGATAAAATCCAATGTGGCTTTTTCATAAAAAACTCTCAACTAGGGATCAAAGGAACATGGCTCAAAATAATAGAAAATCAACACATCTTCTCACAAGTGGAAGCTAAACAATGGGTAAACATAGACACAAAGATGAAAATAATGTATACTGGGAAACTCAGAGAGGATGTAGGGGCAGAAAGAGTTGAAAAGCTGCCTATTGGGTACTATTTTACTATTTGGGTGATGGATTCATTAGAAGCCCAAACCTCAGCATTATGCATTATACCCATGTAACAGACCTGCACAAGTACCACCTGACTCTCAAACTTTTTAAAAAACATTTTCATATCAATGGGCCATGAAATATTGTTAATTAATTTAAAGGCTTATATATGTTATGATCTGAATGGTTTGTACTCAAAATTCATATTTTGAAGTTGTAATATCTAGTACCTCAGAATGTGACTGTATTTGAATATAGGTTCCTTACAGAGGTAATTAAATTAAAATGAGGTAATTAGGGTGAGACCTAATTCAATATAACTAGAGTTCTTACAAGAAGAAGAGGTCACAACACCAATTCCCACAAAGGCCATATGAAGAAATGGAGAAAAATGACCATTTACACAAAAGGAAAGTGGCTTCAAAATAGCCAAATACTGCCAACACCTTGATACTGATCTTTCAGCCTTTACAAATGTGATAAAATATATTACCATTGCATAAGCCAGACACTGTAGTATTTTGTTATGGCATCCCTAGAAAACGAATACAATGACTTTTACTACTTTTGTTTTACTTTTCTGAAATAATTTTAGAAAAGTTCAAAATCATAACAAAGAATTTCCATCAGACATTCAGATTCTCCAATTGTAAATATTTTAATACATTTGCTTTATCATTAACCACTACATATTTACACATATTTTATTTCCCTAAACCATTTGAGGGTTACTTGAAGACATGCTGTTTTACCTCCAAATAATTTACTATTTATTTACTAAGAAAATGTACATATTTTTACTTGAAATTTATTATTGATAAAACTATTTTATAGATTTTACTCATATTTTCCCAAATAATGCCATTTGCAGCAAAAATATTAAAAATTATGTAAAACACAATTATGTATAATATATATGTATATGTACATATGTAAATATAGTTTATATGTTTCTCATAGGTGATGTTAACTTTGATCACTTTGTAAAAGTGATATCTTCTAGATTTTTCCATTGTGAAGTTACTTTTTAATTTACAAATTGTTTGAGGGGTGATACTTTAGCACTATGTAGATACGTTATCAAACATTGATCACTAGTTTTTTTACCCATTGATGTTTCTCACCTAATCAGTTACTACTATGTCAAATGGTTATTGTCCTAACAGCATCATTCGTTCCCATTCAGTGTTTTGCATGTTACTATAAGAACAAGCTACAGTTCTTCATTTATGTGTATCAGTATAAGCTGATGAATTTCTAGTTTATTAAATTGGTTATAATCCACTACTATCATTATATATTTTGATGCTCAAATTATCCCTGATTCAGCTAACAGGGAGCATTTGAATATTTGTGACCTCCCCCCCTTTTTGTTTTCATGTACCCATTAGTTTCTGAGTACTTCCATAATTTCAGGTCCAATGAGATGTCAGGCTTATCTTGTACATTCCCTGCTATAGACCTGGAAACAGAGAATTCTTCAGAAACTTAGTTCCATATGGTAGAGAAATGACAGGGACTACACCTGATAATCTTCCTACCCAGGGAGTGAGGACCAAAGACACAGTTGGAAGGGGATAAATCCTATTCAAAGTGTGCAGCAATGTGAAGCAAATTCAGACTGAAGAAATGCTCTAGTTTCGTCAAAAACACACCAGAGATTCTAGGTTTGAGAAAAACATACCAGTGATGCTAGGTTTGAGTCACAAGCTCAGTCACTTTTCAAGCACCTAGTTGATGTTGTTGGGGGACAGGAGAAGATATTTTCCAGACAGAGAGGAAAATGTTAAACTAGAGTGAAAAGACCTGGTGTGAAGAATTGTACCCTTTTTGAAAGGGTAAGGAATTAATCGCTGAATCAACTCCCAAGCTAGATAGTAAATTGACACTTAATTATCTGGGAGATAAAATTAGGAATTTTAACATTATGTATTATTTTTTATTTTTAATCATCTCATTTAGCACTCAAGGAGAGACTGGATGGAAGATTTTGCAAAGATCATGTTTTTTTTCTTACAAGACCCATATAAAATGAAATAATATTATGTAATTTTGACATGTAGGCCTTTAATTGCAATTCTGTAAGTCTGGGAAGATAAAATAGAGTCAGATTGTAAAAGATCGTGTAAACCATGGAAAAATGTTGACCAAGGATGGTTATGAGTTGAAAAACTTGAAAAGTTGAGAGATGTAAAGATAAACTCATAAACAGCTAGGTAGGTAGATAGACATAGATATAACTATCCTGAAAGCATCAGGGTAATATACTTAAAATAATGACCTCATTGTGATATTTTTAAAATAAGAATTAGCTTTACATAATGCCAGTGCTCCTTGTTTCCTTCCCATCTGCATGCAGATTATAATAATATACATGAGAGAAAAGAGATGAGTACAGTTTTGAGCAGCGTGGCTTTGATCACAGGCAGCCCATCATAAGAGAAGTGATGACTCTATCATTAAGGCATTCCTGTCTGAGACCAAGGACAGTAAATAGCAACACTTTACCCAATCATCTGCTTCATTATAGGATGCTCTTTGATGACAGCCAAGGCTGAGTGATATAAACTGGATTACCAAGTTTAAAACTTCAAAAGTAAGATGTGCCAGTGAAATCACTGTGTCAGAATGAAACAAGCAAGCAAATGCAGCCAGTATAACAACAGCAGTGGATTAAGGGATAAGGCCCAGGCACCAAGAGAAGGCAAAACTGCTAAGCCATTTATATTAATAAAAGTTTCAAAAAGAAATGGATGGCACATTTATATAGGATAGTTTAATGGAGAAAATACATATTTAAGCATGGACAGAATGCTGGCAATTCATAAAGAGTGGTACAACACCCACGGCAGAGATCACAGAAAAGTTACCACTCCTCGATGTGAAAAAGCGAAATAGTTATTAGAACGTGCAAGGAGCAAGTCTTGTGGAGAGGCTCACATTTAAAGAAGCTACAACTAACTTCAAGGAGCGCAGCCCAAGTAAAATATCCATGCAAGGAGATAATCAGGAGGATCTGTACCTGACTTTAAACTCCGTTATACCTTTAATCTCCTGAGGCTCACAGACATTCCTTTAGTTTAAACAGAGCAAATACCACTGGTATAAAGCAGGGTGGGGAAAGGTAGAGAGCAACTCTGGGAAAATGGAAAAATACAGCAAAGCAGATTTCACCACTCAACAGACACATTAAAGAGCCAGGGAAGTATCTGCCAGTGGGTTAAACGGTGTCCCCAAGTGTCCAGGCTACAGAACATTGGTTTCATGAAAAAGAATTTCAATGTGATAATGGTGCCTTTCTAGAAATTAAAACTAAAGAACCTGTTGCTCTTGGTTATTTTTTCTCTTTCACGACTAAAATGTATTCCAAAAATGATGTAATCCCCTAGCCTCCTTCATAACTGGTTATAAATATCTATATGGATTTATCTGTCATTTCAGCAAGTTCTCATAAAAGGGGAAGATGTGTTTCCATGTCGTCATATATATTTATATTAAAAAGCATTGCTCTTATTATATGCATGTAGCTATCTTTGCATTTGGAAAATAATAAGGATTGATAAATATGTAAAATGCTTTGAGATCCTCATTAATATTTATAAAAGTATTTTTAATACAGTAATCCAATGCCTATGTGAAACAATTTAATTTTTTATATGCCTGAAATTGCTTTTAATGATACATTCCTATAGATGGAAGCAAAACTATGACTCCATGTCTTTAATAACTACAGCCAGATTTCCAGCTGAGAATATTAGCAAGCTGCTGAGATTAATTTTACCTTATTTATTAAGAATGTATATGCTATATATTTGAAACTAAATCGAAAAAAGCTTACAGCAAGTTGGAAGTTATTGAAAAAATATGGCTTAGAGATATAAAAAATATATTAGAGATATAAAAGAAAATAAAAATCGCGTAAATTGTGCAGAGAAAGTAGATAGCATCCATTAGGTACATGAGCTGTGCTTACTGTACTCTCAGTTAAATTCTAAACCTATGAAAATCTGTATTTAAATGTTAAGATATGGATTATACAACATTTCTATTCTGAAGTACTTATACACACTTGCATGCACTCGTGCGTGCACACACACACACATGCCTAAGAAAAAAAAGTTTTTTATAGAATTTTACTAAGGCATAAATTTTACCCCATGTGTTTTGTCTGTGCTGTAATTATCAACACTGCAGACAATATCTTCAGCTTTAATTTTCTAAAAGATACAAAAATGCTATTCAGTTTTGCTTTTGAATAGCAAAACTGCTATTCAAATTATATATGTGTAATTTTCATGATGATTAAATATATGCATTTAAAAAGATCTTTGACCTGTTTCAGGCACTTATTATTCTATAAATGTGAAAATATAATAGTACAAAGAGGAAAGTAATATTTTAAAATAATAGCTTAATAAGGATATTTATGGCCTGAGACAATAGATCTATTTATTTAATTTATAGTGCTGTATCTTAGTTCTGGGATGGAATTTACAGACATAAGAAAAGAAGATAGTTAATACATCTGTTGAATTCCTTTCTCTTACAAATTTTGCAAGTCTTGAGCCAATGCTTGGCAGTTTTTAGATTTCAGTCAATTAGTAGTGAAATTCTTAAAGATGAATTATAATGCATAAATTCTCTGTTGTTAGTTGAAGTGAGACCCATATGCTTTAAATGCTAAATGTGAGAAAGGAAAAGTTATATCCCTGCTTAGAAATAATAAGAATTGTCCTTGACTCTCATTCATATGGAATCTAATATATTTCACTGCAGTCATGGGTAATAGGACTGCCTAAAGTTATAGTTCATATTATTCTGAAAAATGTTTGATTTTAACTTCATGAGATTATTTTGATATCATTGTATATGGACCAATTGGCTCTCAAATGAAAATAATACCAGAATCTCCAAATTAAGACCATATTGACAATAATATATCACTGAATAAAAAATGACTTGTGTATCAATCACTTGGGAGTTTGAACATTTGTGACCTTCTTACAGAATATACAAAACATTTTCTTTTTGCCTCTCCAGAGCTACTCTCTACTTTCCTCAGAAGGTTGACCTGTTGGGAATGTATATCAAAAGACTCTCTTCCTCTCTTGTTTCCAGTTGGGTTTAACCAATGAAGAGCACCAGGATAAAAAGAAACAAAAACAGGGGAAAAGATTAGTGAGTGCAGGGTATTCCTTCCCCCTTTCCCTCTTTCCTGGTGTGTATTGGCTGATTGTCTCCTCAACTGAAAGTAAACTCTACTGTCAAGCTGACCTCTGCACATAAATCTTTCTCACACCAAGTTACAGTACAGTTCTTTTATGTAGGTTCATCACATTTGCTCAGATGACCGTTAGACCATGGCATGGGTTGGAATGCAAAGAGAGCAGGGCATTAGGAACTTTGGTATATTTGACAGTTAGTGAGGCATTATGGAGACAAGAGCTAACTCAAGGTGATGGAAATTGCTCACTTCCACCCATGATCCTAGGTATGTGAGGTAAGGAAACAGAGAAACTGAAATCTGTATGTAACCAAATGTGAGAATGAATAATTAGCCTTGATAGCAACTCTGAGTCTCTATCTCCTGTAATTGAAATGCGGAGTTCCACATCTAGCTGAGAAAAAAGCTACATCGTTGCAGTGACAAATATTCAGAGTACTTTGTCTTTTGCTAAATCAAGGGCACTGAGGGAAAGTATTAAGACTCAGAAGTATGGATTGAACATTTGCTAGGACAGGACAAGGCCGACAACGAAAGTCCCTTTGGATTCCCCTTGCCAAAAGAAGTAGATCTTCTTTTCTTCATTTTTCCGACCATTAAGAGCTTTGGTACTCATTATAAGATAATAATAAAATATTTCATCTGGAACAGTTGTCTTGCAAGCAATTTCACCCACTCCCATTATACCTTCTTAATGTCCCTGGTTTCTTAATGAGAAATAGATGTCAATCTGCAATTTAAGAAGCATTTCTTCAGGCAGAAATGACTATACAATCTGAAGTAACCTATGTGAATCCGGAGCAGTCTAGAGACCGTGGATGGAAGTAGATGCTAAGGGTGTTAGACCATAAAGAATGAAATAAAATTGATCCTGTCAAATGTACATTTATGGGTATATTCATTTAAAATTAAAAATGAATGTTTTTGGTTGAACAAATACAAGTGGCATTAAAAGTCTATTAGCAAATTCAAGTCTGGATTCAAAGCTGATTTATAGATATGTGGTTAAAATGCTTTAATTTCCCTGATATGCCATAGGAGGAGTCTAAAAATACAGGGAGATGGAAATATTGAAGAGGATATGTTCTGTGTACTCTTCTTAGCCAAGCCCCAATCATATCCACAAGAAGCTTCTGAAGGTATTTTAAATAGGGCATTAAGAAAAGCACTCATGGACAAGTGTGGTGGCTCAGGCCTGTAATCCCAGCACTTTGGGAGGCTGCGGATCACTTGAGATTAGGAGTTCCAGACCAGCCTGGCCAACATGGTGAAACCCTGTCTCTACTAAAAATACAAAACAAAACAAAAAAATACTGTGCATGCTGGTGGGTCCCTGTAATCACAGCTACTCGGGAGGCTGAGGCAGGAGAATCGCTTGAACCAAGGAGGCAGAAGTTGCAGTGGGCCGAGATCACTGCACTCCAATCTGTGCAGCAGAACCAAACTCCATCTCCATAAAAAGAAAGAAAGAAAAGCATTAGTGAAGAAGATACCAACATCCTTGAAACACACAGTGGTGGTCAGAGTTGATAGAACAGTTTTGGTGGTGAGAGGTGCTGAACTGGGATTGAGTTACCTGGTATCAATGGAGTGATGAGATCCAGGAGAGTTAGTTGCTAGAGGAACATGTTATCAGAAGCAATTACCATACTAAGCCACAGAAATGGAGTAATAGCCTAGAAAATTTTCACCTTTTGTCCTTATAATGCAATTTGTGATATTTTTCTCCTTGATTATATTTAAAAAATTTTTTTATTAGTCATTTCAGATTTTTTAAAATTGCAGATACTGATTGTAGCCCATATGATATCATATTTTAAGAACCAGAAAACTACTTTTCGGATTGCTAATTGTTCAACATTTATAAATGCTTATTGGTTTTGGAAAGAATATGTATTGTCTGTTTTCACCTCTGTTTATGTGTATGTAAGTCATTAAGATAGCATTTTTTATTCAAATTTCCCATATCTCCCTTTATATTTTATTTACTAAATCTGACTTCCAACAGAGATTATCTTAAACCCTTGCCTCTTGATTATCAATTCATCAGTTTCCTCTGTTCTTTTATAACTTTCACTGCATATGACATGAAATCATATTATTAAGCATTATTGATTTTGTGTCATATCTTTTTGGTGTGTTTCTGTTTCATTGTTTTCTTAAAAACAGTATTGTCCCTCTTCTCCACTTGGGTGCTTTTCACATGATTAAGTTCCTTTTCATACCTATTAAGATGATTTTAGGGTATTTAACAATTTTAGTAATTGCTTTATTTTGATATTTGGTGGATTACAGGAATAAATTTTTAATGTAAAACCATCCTTGCACTCCTAGAATAAGCTCAGCTTAGCCTTATTAAAACTTTTTAAAAGATTACCAAATATGCTTGCTAATATTTAATTTTAAAAATTTATAACCATGTTTGAGAGTAAGAATGGCCTGTATTCCCCCTTTCTCATAATATCCTTTTTCAATTATAATTCTCTGATTACACTTTCATAAAATGAATAAAATATTTTTGTCCATTTTTAAAAACAGTTTCCATTTCAAAATACTTTATCTTCAATCATTTTTAGAACTTTATTCTAAAGCTATCTGTGTCTAGTGGCTCTTTGGGTGATTTTTGAGAAGTAATTATATTATTCAAAGGTATAAACCTGTCCAGTTTTTTTTTTTTTCTTGAGTCTGATTAGTCAAGTTGTAGTTTCCGAAGAAATTGTTCATAATGTCTATGTTTTCATATTTAGTGGCACAAACATTATATTTTTATCATTCTCTTACTTTTGTGTTTATACTTTTGTTCACATATTTTAAGTTTTGCTCTTATTTTAATTTTACCTAAGGTTTGTTTATTTTGTTATAATTTTTAATAAACCGTTCTCGGCTTTGTTAATTCACTCTACTGTAACTTTGTTTTCTATTCCTTAACTTTTTCTCTGTCATTTCCTTTTTTCTACTTTGTTTACTCCATAGCTCTTTTTCTAGTTCTTGACCTTATCTTTATTTTAGTAATGGCATTTTTTCAAATACAAGCATTTATGGGTATAATATATCTAAAAATGGTTTGGCTATAGTATATATATATATATATATATATATATATAAATACATTATATATGTATCATTTTAAGTAAATTTCTATTTTTATTGCATTGTGGTGAAAGATTGAGATCTTCATTATATAAATTCTTAGAAGTGGTCGATGTTTTCTGCACAGACTGCCTAATCCATGTAAAATACACCTTATCCATGTATGTTTATAAAGGTTATATACCATTCATATTGTTCACTGGCTCAAAAATACTGATTTTTATAGCAAATATTCTCTGCCCTTATTAATTTTTCTTTTTGATCTACCAATTTCTGGGAAGTATTAAAATTTACTCTTATGATTAAGATTTATTAAACAATCCATTCAATTCTGTCTATGACACTGCTATTTTGAGTATTTTAATTTATAATTCTTATATTTCTTATGTATTAAAACATTTACAAGCTACACTATAAGTATAAAAGGAGACATCACTATAGGGATAATAATCCCATCCATTTTCCATTGTTCATACTTAATCCCATAAAAACTTGCATGTTTTTGTTTCTTTTATTTCATACTTATATAGTGATCATTTTTTCCCTCAATATTGCTTTTTGCCTTAAGTACCATTTCATCTTATACCTATATTGTCCACATTGCTTTTGATGATAAACCACTTGTAAATTGCATACATTGGTTTTGCTTCCAGATCCAACTTGACAATTTTATACTTGACTAGTTATTTAGTGTACTTGCATATATAAACATACTACAGTATGTCCACTTGTTTCCATAATTTTTGAAGGTTCTACTTCTCAACTTTTTATTATGCTTTTGTGTTTTCTATTTTACCTGCCTTCTTTGGAGATGATTAAGATTTTTAAAACTTCAATTATTTTCAAACTATTGCTCTGAAATCTCTGCATTCTATTTCTACTCTTATAGTCGTAATTCTTACATTTTAGTATGCATCATTTTTACAATGGAGATAACATTTAATAATATATCTTGTTTTCAGTTACATAATACAAGGATCTTAGGAAGAGTTAATTCTATTTACTACTCTTTCATGTACTCGATGTTACATGTTGTGATCCTTGTGTTAAAACCTCAAATAAATACTTTTCTTAGTATTCTTTTATTGTTTCTATTTATTTACAAAAGATTCTTTACTCATCATTCCTTTATACAACTATTTGTCTCATCTGAGTTCATTTTCCTTCTTCTCAAAAGACATGGATTAGTGTTTTAGTAGTAATAAATCGGGTTTATGAGTGGTAAGCTCTTTAAGTCTATGCCAAAAAAAATCTCTATTTTTCTGTAATTTGGGGATGATAGTTTAATTGAGAGTATTAGATGCTAACTGTTATTTTTTCTTAGCATCTTCCAGAGTTTTCCTTGAGTTCTGACTCATATGATTGCTGGTAAAATCAATATATCAAAGTATTTCTTTGATAGTGATAGATCTTCCTGTTTTTAAGATCACTTTGACTTTGGAGTTCCATGCTATCAGCACATATTGATTTTCTTTCTTCCTTCATTCCTTCTTTATTTTTATCTTGCTTGATACTTGTTATTTCTGGATATAAGGATTAATGTATTTTTTAAATCTTAGAAATGTTCAAATATTGCTTCTTTTCTCTTTACTCTCTCTTTCTAGAATGGCTATTAGATATATGCTGACATTTTTATTCTATTTTCTGTTTTACTTAACACTCTTTTCATAAATTTCATTCCCTCATTCATCCTTCTTTGTTGCTTTCTGACTCTCTTCATGTAGTATTTAATTTTTGGTTTTACTTGCCTGTTAAAATTTTAATTTGTACAATATCTATTTGGTATTATTGAATTTTAAGACAATTTTTGTCACTTGGTTTTGATTATATTTTTTACCCATTTATTTTTAATATATGTATTATACAATATCAGTCTAGGAATTTTGTTATATAATATTCTTGGCCTCAAATAATGCTATGTATCATGTCTGGGTCTCGTTCACAGTAACTTATGTCCTAGTGTATTTGTAATTTTAGGATATAAAAATTATTTCAGGAATACTTTGTGGAAATCTTCTGTAGCCTGGACTGAATTAGTTTTCATCCAGAAAGGTTTTGCATTTGTTTCTTCCAGGTATCACAGTGGTATAACTTACTTAAGACAAAGTTTGTTATTATTTTTGCTAATTTTTTAAGTTGGAACTTCTTGAACCATGAAGATGTTGCTAAATTTGTACCACAAACTCAGATGTGACAGACTAACATTTAAAAACCTTTATTCAAACAAACAAACAAACAAAATCTCAGAACTAAGGCCAAGAGAGAAAACTTTGATTTCTCACTGTGCTGGTGAGTTTTTCATCCTAGTTTATACATTTGACTAATAGTATAGCTTTTTGAGAGTTCTGGGTGTAGGCAATACAATCACTTTAAACTCTCCACTCTGCAGGACTCCAAGCCTTTTGTCCCAGGTAAAGTCCTACCCAGGAACTCTGCAGCATCAGCTTACCACTCCGATTTTCAATTCCATCTTTGTTGTAGTTCTCTGGGTAATCTCACACACTTTCTTTTGAGTTCAGTCAGGTGGTATTTAAAAGGATATTGGTTTTATTTTTAATCATTCCTAGATGTCTTGAAACAGGAAGTCATTTAGGTTCTCTAATCCACTACACTCTTTTTTTTTTTTTTTTTTTTTTTGAGACGGAGTCTCGCTCTGTGGCCCGGGCTGGAGTGCAGTGGCCGGATCTCAGCTCACTGCAAGCTGCGCCTCCCGGGTTCACGCCATTCTCCTGCCTCAGCCTCCCGAGTAGCTGGGACTACAGGCGCCGCCACCTTGCCCGGCTAGTTTTTTGTATTTTTTAGTAGAGACGAGGTTTCACCGTGTTAGCCAGGATGGTCTCGGTCTCCTGACCTTGTGATCCGCCCGCCTCGGCCTCCCAAAATGCTGGGATTACAGGCTTGAGCCACTGCGCCCGGCCCCACTACACTCTTAAAAAAGGAAACCATCCCCTTTGATTTTACTAAAGTTAGCCTGAGAAGATAATATGTGATGCCATGCCTGGAATTAGCTCCAGGCACACTTCCTCCTCAGGCTTTATACTTGTCTGGTCTGGTGGTAAGGTTTGTGTTATTTTTTATATTAAACAATACCCTTCCTATTTCAAAATGTATACTTATTTACATATAGATACCTGGTAGCTTAATTGAGAGAGATGTTGAGACTATATTTTCTTGTGAAAACATTTTAATTGAAAAGTATACTTTATTGTCAGAAACTGTGGCTTCAGATATAGGGATTTCAACTTCATTCAGTCAAAACTTGTGGTCATGAAGAAGTCTTCACGGGTTTAGAAAAACAGTATATTGAGGAGACAGGTGGTTCTAAATAGCAGAAATAGTCACGTAGTTTTCCAGATTGTGCTTCAGGCTGCCTTCTCTGACATAGTTCCTTCTGTTTTTTCACATTGTCTAATACATAAAGAAGAAAAATGGTAAAAATTCTGGTGCCTGAAAGAATTATGGAAGTCTATGCAAGCAACAATAATCATTAATAATGT